>NW_020884873.1:23063923-23129786 GCF_003945725.1 Corapipo altera | reverse complement strand
GAAAAAGAAAAAGAAAAAGAAAAAGAAAAAGAAAAAGAAAAAGAAAAGAAAAAGAAAGAAAAGGAAAAAGAAAAAGAAAAGGAAAAAGAAAAAGAAAAAAAAAGAAAAAAAACTGTCATGGGTAGAGTCATATGTTTGTTTGTCTATATACCATGGGCTTTCTATAGGAAGTCTCAGAACCTTGCTGCTTCCTCCTGTTTTTAAGCTGCCCTCATGTGTCTTGTTATCAGGTGTTTTCAACTTGCATGAATTCACACCACCATTCACCTGCATCCTCTTGGCATGTACAGAAACCGAGAGTCAACGACCTTCCACGCTACCTCCACTTCTCCTCTCAAAGGAGCTATTATGTGGTTCACTGGAAGAGAACAAGTCCAGTTCTGTTTCAGTCAGCATGACTCTTACAGTATAAACACTGAAAAAAAAACCTCCCCACGTAGCTAGCCTCATTTTGCATTAGTCAAGAAAGGTCAAGGCAAAATTGGAGTCAGGAAAAGATTGGTCAGTACTTGGAAGCAGTCCCACTTGAGCTTGATTTCCTGTTTCTGAAAAAAACCCAACCACACTGCCTTACATTATCTGAATATGAAGTTTAGTGAATATTGCTATACATACCCCACACACATATTTTACACACAGTAATTCCTTGAGTGCCTTAAGAAACACTCAGCATAATTAAGGAGACTCAGTGGTTACCAAGAACCAGAAAAAAAGCAAAGTCTGAGATTTGTATTCTTTCCATCTCTATTTATATTAAAGTGTTGATTTATTAAGAAAATTACCTCTAAAATTAGTGGCAATTCTGTCTAGAAATACACCCAGGCAAACAGAAGAAACCAAACTGGCAGCTTCCCATTTAGTATCCAGACCCACTATTGTGGATTCAAGAGTAATTCAGACAGTCTGAATTTCAAACTGGGAAAAGGTAGACAAAGTTTGTTTGATCTTTTATTATTTTGTTAATCAGGCCAGAAACACGAAAGCACAGTGTACCTACTATATCTGAAGTAAAATAATTAAAATATCAGTCTGCAGAGAGAGTAACTAGATTCATTATTGATTAAATAGCAGAAGAAAATGACAGTTTGTTAGCTGTCTGTTTTTAACGGGATATCTGTCAAAGTTAGAAATTCAGTCTCCCCATTCCTTTCAGCCCTGTTCTTCCATCTGACTGCAAATCCTCATGGACAACCCAAATAACAACATGAGACAGACAATGAAATAGTCTCGAGGTTTTATGGATTTGAGGCTCCAGGAGGCATGAGAAAACGCTTCACATTACTCTTCCAGCACTGTAGGTGTCCAATAGATATAGAGTAGTATCCCAGAGAAGATATCTTCAGCAGTGACATTAACTGGCAATGATTTTCTTGCTTCTCAGTACTTTTCATAAACTGCCTGTATCCCTATTTTGACTGCCCTAAGCACAGTGTTTTATGATTAGAGAGAGAAGTATTTAGGGTTTGGGTATTCTGGGTTTTTTTTTTCCTTTCCACAGCAATCGACTGTCCTCTCTATAATCTGGATTATTTCCAAAGTGGAAAAACTAATCTCTTCTCATCATACATAAATATTACCTTCTCAATTTTCTTCTTAATATAAATTCTTTAGTCCAAATTAAAAGAGAGATTTCTGCAACAGTTACCTGGTTTTGTCTATCTGAAATGAAGAGTCATCATGGCTCACATCTTTTCAGTGACGGTGAAGGTGTGAAATCTTCCAGAATACAATACATTATAGGTTCCATTAGTCAGCCATTGACCTCTTCATCAATGCTTCGTAAGAAGTGTTATGTTCCTCTTCATAAGAGCACAGATGATGCAGTCAGCAAGAAGACTGAAAAAATGAACCATTTAATTCCAGAAAATACCTTTGATACTCCCTGATTCACAGCAATATAACTTTTTGTCTTCAACTTCCTCAACTTACCACCAACATTCTTGATTTCCTATCTCCAGATACTCAAATGATGACTCCAGCTCTATTTCCCCCAACAACTCTGCATGTTTGTCATTACAACTGATGTCTTCTCCCACTCTCTGCCATATGCTTTCTACTCCTTGTTGCCAGCCTCCTAAAGCTGTTCATCTTATTTTCTCACCAGCATTTTCTCTGGCACAGTTCAGTCACTGCTCAGAGCTTTGCAATACCCAGCAGAGCCGACACAGTTTGTGTAGTAACACATTCCGGCACAAGACTGTGTCACTGCCCATGAATGAGTTGTTACTCCAGAGCACCTGGGAAGATGTAACTTGGTGGGGACAGAGCTAAAAAGTCCAGAAGCGAAGGTCCGTCCCAGGAGAAAAAAAATTTGCCTATCCAGACTGATCCAATCCCAGGTCTTTCCTCTCAGCCTGAGATGTTCTGCCCCTCCATGACTGGGCACAGCCCCCCCTCACAGCTTGGCTCAACCCTAAGAATCACAATGCCAGTGTCTTACCACATTTCTTCCTTTTATCTACTCTGAATTTACCCTCCTTTAATTTAAAACCATTACCCCTTGTCCTGTCCCTACAGACCCTGCTAAAAATTCTGTCCCCCATCAACTAGAAATGAATGACATTCAGCATGACTATGGTTGCGAAGGACAGAGGGGGAAACATGTCAGAAAAGTCTCCCTGCTGCCTTGCTCAACTTTAATGTCTGGTGTACTGAGTCAGATTAAATGAAAGAGCAAACTCTGGGATTTCCTGGTAGAAATGCTGCCTCAGCTCCTGTATTACACCCACTTACAGTGTCAAGCACAGACTGTTTACACTTCATAAAAGAGGAGCAGCTCACAGAGTGAGGCCATTAGAAGTCTTACAACTGGTTTATTTGCTCTGGGCATTGTATGTACAATGACAAAGCTTATGTTGCTCCTATTCTGAAGTATTAGGGATGTGTATGACACCAGCTAGACAACCAGCTGTGATGATCCACACCTCCTCAGTACTGGCAACACTTCCCAGCTCTGTGCCAAGACCTCAGGGAAGCTTGTACTGGTCTCTGTGTTGACTGCCCTGGGGTGTAAGAATAAGGTAGCAAAGAATGTTCATTGTAGTCTTTTACTCTTGACCTGGAATCAGCTTGCCAGCCTTTAATTATTATCCAATTATAAACCAAGGAGGACCATGAAGATGACTGAGGGCTGGAGGAGCTCTCCTGTGAAGACAGGCTGAAAGAGTTGAGGTTGTTCAGCCTGGAGAAGAGAAGGCACTGGAGAGACTTTATAGCAGCCTTTCAGTATCTAAAGGGAACCTACAAGAGAGCTGGAGAGGGACTTTTCACAAGAGCATATAGTGATAATAATGGAGATAATGCCCTCCAACTGAAAGAAAGCAGGTTTAGATTCAATATAAGGAAGAAATTCTTTACTGTGAGAGTCGTGAGGCACTGGAACAGGTTGCCCGGAGAAGCTGTCGATGCTCTGTCCCTGGAAGTGTTCAAGACAATGTTGGATGGGGATTTGAGTAACCTGGTCTAGTGGAAGGTGTCCCTGCCCATGGCAGGGGAGGTGGAATGAGGTGATCTTTGTCCCAGGGCACCTCCAATGTACTAGATGCTTTTGTGTACAGGCAATTTGATCAAGTCAGTAAAGTTAAAGAGCTACTCAGGTCACAAGCCAGAGGAGCCCACTTCAGTTGTGTGAGACACATAACTCTCTAGGTCTGCAGCTGAAGGCTGGGTGGGTTTCCCTACTATATCTCCAAAACATCTAAAACTATGGTTAGGCATCCCAAATGAGGCTTATATCTATATTAGGCTGTGAAGAATCACTTTCTATACTCTTCTAGCTACATTAAGCCAATTTCTACTGACTGTAGAGGAAGCCTATACACCTATCATGCATGCAGACATCTCCCCCTAGACAGCAAATTTAGTTTTGATTCTGAGTTGAAACCCATTCTTTAAAACTGGCAAGGAACAGACAGAACCATCAAACTCTTCCATTTTCAGCAGCTCACTAATGTTGATATCTGAAAAAACAGAGGCAATTAATACATCATCCAGAGAGAGAATGTAAATTGTAGAGTAAGGAATGAAGCTGGAACCAATGCATCTCAGGGTTTTGGATTAGATATAAATGTGGGGCAGAGTAACATCATTGAAGAGTAGAGCATTTCCTCATAACAAGGCAAAACACTTATATTCCATTCTATCCTCTGTCAGAGAGGATTTGAACCTATATTTTTTACTACTGAGATGCTGTTCTAAGAATCAAGCTATCACATGTGGTGTTCTTCCTCCTTCTTCCCATAGTCACTGCTGTTTGTACAAAGGCATTAAATGTTTACTTATCCTAGGAGTAAAAGAAGGAATACGTTTAGCAGTGCTTGGGGCACTCAGCAAATGAAAGACCTCTGCTCCAGTTCCTGAGCTCCATCAAGTGGAAAACAGCTTTGAACTAAACTCGGTAGACAGAGAGCAGAAACTTTTGATTTGGTTTGATTTTTTTAAGTGGATATCAGGTTTATAGATAGCATAAATCAGTATGATTGAAACTTCAGACAAGGTATTATGAATATGACCTATTCATCCTTATTTTGACTTGATGTTTGTTCAAATGCATTTGGTCTAACTCAGTTACCATAAAAAAGTAGTGGAAGTAAATTAGAAGAAAACTCAAATAAAATATTCCACTGCCTGTTGAAAGGTGTATAGTCAATAAGGAGTTCTATATGTTAGTGAGTTCTCCCACATAAAGGCTCAATTCTCATATGAAATATAAAACATATTTTTAAAAGTTTCTTTTAAGCCAGCAGGAAGGTAGTCTCATCAGTCTGGGGTAAAATATTTCTGAGAAAACAGTGAAAGCATCCACTTTCCAGGATACCCACAAGATTTATTTATGTTTAATCTGTCAACTGTGTATCTTTTAAAGATAAGATCCTACTCAAGTTAGTGGGAATATTTATCTGCCCAACATATCAATACAATACCTACAGAAGGTAGTGGGCTCTTTTTCTATGCATATTCAGAGTGGTAAAACAACAGTAAGTAATCTGTAAATCAAATGAAGAGACCTGGCTTTTGTGTGCAAGATCAGTACCTTAGTTTAAGACATAGACTAAATTATATGGGACACACAAACATGGGCTATTCTCAGCGAGGTGAAAGCCTTCCGTCAGAAAAGTGTCCTTACCGTTTCTATATTCAGCAGATGCCAAGAGTAGTACATCTGTCCTTCAGAAGGAACTACTGAAACATATTACAAAACTGTTGAAAATCTTTAGAAGAAACTATTGGAAAGCACTGCAAAAGGGATGTTTTCAGCATCACCAAAAACTGGCTTAGTTCTTGTTTCTTTGTTCTGCAAGCTGAACAATGAGTATTCAGCATAGACATGTAATATATAGGGAAGGAGGGTAAAGATGCAGATCAAGGACTTAGTGGAAATCCCAGGAACAGATCTCAAATTAATTCCTGCTGAAGTTATAGTAATATTGACGAAGATGCACTCTACTATATTTGCAATAAACATCTCCCTTATTTGCTTCATCAGATACTGAAAAGAAATGAAAAAGCAAATCCTGTGCAGTTTGCAGACTACTGAAAAACAGATAGGAATTTTATAGTTTTTCAGTTGGATGATGGGTGGATCTTTAGAAGAAGTACGACTTGTCATGGTTCCCACAAATGAATAAGAAACATTTGCTAAAATCCAGGGTTCTGTGCTAAGAAACTCCTCGGTTCTCTCACTGAGTCCCATTAGCAGTTAGATATAATTTTCCTGGACACCGTTGGATTGTTCTTGGACTTTATTAATTCCCGATGAACATTTACATATCGGTGTATGAGCAGACGTCAAGTGTCATTGCATAGCACTCTTGCAGATTAAATTGTTTGTTACTCCGGCTTGTTGATGAAGGCCTGTGGCATGGTTTGTAAGGGTTTTGTTCCCAGTTTTACCCTTTTCCAGTCAAGTGATTTCTTTAATTAGAATTCTCTTTCTTTAGTTGAATTTAAATGTGGTCACAGTTGCTGCCATGATCCACAGAGTTGTGCAAAGTTTAGGATACTGATTACACTTTGCACCACAGGAGTTCAAATGAAGTTGTTTTTTACTGCAGAAAAGGAAGAAAAATAAAGAAATCCAGCCTTTGAAATAAGAAAGAAACATTCAACATTTCAAGGTCAAGTACATATGTGGGAAGCCAGTGAAGGTTCTGCTTTTCATGCCTGTGGGCCCCTTTCATGAAATTACTGCTTTGCATTTGCCCTCTTCTTTTGCTGCCTTCCCCTTGATGCTTTGGTTGAAGCAGGAAGTGCAGTGGGTGAAAGCTCACATACACAGGAAAAAAAAGTTACGTTTTCCATGATCAGAGGGGGTTGGGGTTTGCACAGAGGACAGAGAAATGTTTAATTTAAAATGCGGTGAACCCAAAACTGGTTGTGCCCACCTCTAGGCATAACCAAAACAGAGCAGGCACATTAAGTTCAGTTCCACCGAAAACACAAGCCAAGCACAAAATGGAAAAAACCAACACAGGATGCCGAGGGTCTCAAGTGATGCAGAGCGAAAATTCCCCAGGAAAGTATTAGTGTGGACATAAGCCAGCTGTGTTATTTAATGATGGGAGGCAGGTTCCCTGAGGCACCACGTGGAGCCAAAACTTTTTATGTTTTCTTGTAATAGCCTAACATTCCATTCGGGCAATATTCACAGTTTGCAGAGTCACTCATAAGTCTGCAGATTTTCAGTGAAAAGCCACTAAAGCAGTGTGGTTCTCAATTTGCAATAAGCATGCCTGTTCTTTGTTTCTTGTTTGCTTGCACTGTACATCTCTGTTGCAGTTTCACATTTTTTTTAATTTTGATAGATTCTGATTAATCATGAAACTTAAGAAATACATCTGAAACTGACATTCAACTCTTTTTGGTACCTCAAATCCCCTTGATGCTCAAGAGGTCTGTAGAAACTCCTGCAAGTCATCTTCAGAGTGAAAACACAGCCCAGCAGCCCACAGATACTGTGCAGACTCCCATCTTCCACTCTCTTCCATTTACAACACTTAGCATGTACAAAGACCAGAAACTAGGCAAATATCCCAGCTCAGATCACCTTCTTCAAAGAGAAATCGCTGTCTCTGATGGCATTGCCTTCAGTTTCCCTACAACCTTCCTTCTCCTGCCTCATGAAGAGAAGGGTTCAGCTGTAGGCCGATAAACATGTGAGAACATGGAGAAATCTTGTACTTTGGGGATGTTGGGCCTTCAACTGCAGCGAATTAGTGCACACACTTGCTTCAGTCATGATCTGTCCACTCAACAGCTGAGAATCTAGGGTACTACATCTCACTTTGTGGTGTTTAGGTAGACAGAAAGGGTAAAAACTGTCCTAGTTTAAGCTCACCTGTGAACTGGCATCGTATGTTTCCACACCAGGTGGATATCATGGTAATCATAGCCTGAGTAGAAAAAAGAAACACTGTAAGCCTGCAAACTCATTTTCTGTTACAACCTCTTGTTTTCAGGTGCTTGTATCTATGACAAACAGCTGAACATGAGGTTGAGGTTTTCCATTGTTCTAAAGGTAAGCAATTATTTTCAAAACTAGGCACAAAAACATTGCAGAACTATTATCCGAGAGGTGAGAGGAGTTGCAAATACCCCTTTCTCACAATAAAAAATTATCTACTCTCCCATTGACTTATTTTATAGCTGAGCTGACTGTTGTTAGCACTCAGTATGTTTGGCTTATACGTACTTAAGCCCCTAAACTGTACCTCAGGAAGGCTAAAGTACACTTTGAAAAGAAATATTTATGCACTGTGTACAGGGAGCAACAAGAACACAGATACCAAGAGAAGAGCTCTGATAAAGAAGCAGACAGGGTACTTTGATAAGAATGCTTCTGCTGTAGTGTGTTGGGACAGGTTGAGACAGACTTAACTTTCCATATTGCAGCCCTCATAGTGTCATGCTGTGTGTTGGTAGCTAGAAAGGTGTAGATAGCACACTGGCACAGCACCAAGAATGTCTCTCCAAAATTCCCACCTCATCCATAGGCCGAAGTTGGTCAAAATCTCAGAAGGAGGCACAGCTAGGACAGCTGACCCAAGCTGACCAAAAGGATATTCCATATGGCATCTGCTCAGCAATAAAAGCTAAGGGGAGACAAAAGAGCAGGGGAAGGCATTCATTATTACTATGTGTACTGAAGCCCTGCTTCCCAAGACGTGGCTGGACGTTGCCCGCTGATGTGAAGTGGAGAACAAATCTTTTGTTTTCCTTTTCTTCCATTTGGGACTTTTACCTTTGGTTTATTAAATTTCATTTTTGTGGGAAAACACATTTTTTTGTCCCATCTATCCTTCTGAGGAGGGAAGTGATGAAGTGGCTTCATGGACACCCAATTAGCTACAATATCACCCCTTTCTCTCCCTGCTTCTATTTTATTTCTTTTCCAAGGAGATATCACCTAGGGGAAAGTACTCTGAGTATTGAGTTCTCCCAGCTTCAGAGATACAGAGATTGTATTTACAGCTGAAAGCCCGAGTTACTAGGGAGGCTGGAACTGAAACATGCTTCAGCCTGTAAATCACAGGATTATGTGCCATGGACCAAGCTCTGTTTTTATTTGGTACATCTTAAAGAGATTCCTATCACAGTGCCCCATATAAATATCCAAAAAAGATCACATTTCTAACCCCACAGCAAGGAGCATATGTTATTTTCCATGATTTCTTTATAGGTTAAAAAAGTCAATAGAAGTGTTACAAAATGTTCAGTTCTATTCAAAAATACTTACTAGCTATACATTGAGCAACCCTCCAAGTATATGATAACTTCTGGGAATGTCAGCCAAAGAATGTACAGACTGGTTGGTAAATTGCCTTTGAGTCAAAAATAGCAAGTGCATTTGTTGAGCAAGGTCATTACAGTAGTTCCAAACTTGCGGTCAGCAACAGTGTGCTAAATGTTGCTGAGTCTGCAATTTCATGGCAATACAAATATCAACAGACTGGCCAAGCAGCAGAGAGTCAGTTTTTTGTAACTAAGCACTGCAGGATGTGTTCAAGATTGATTTATTTGAAACTTCATCAGTAGTGGAGTTAGGATTTCCCCATTTTAGCCTTTTGAAGTGCAAATGTGAATGAAATTACACCAGAGAGTAAAATCAATGTTTTATCCAAAGCTTTGCATATGATTTTGATTCTAAAATGCACAAGTCTTAACACATTTTGTGGAATGTTTATTTGTTTTTCCAGCTGGAGATATACTCAGATCCAAGTACATCAAAAGACAAAGTAGTTCTACTAAAGTTTCTCCAGGGAAAAAACATAGCAATCCCAACTATTGAAAGAAACTGGAAATTTACATGAGATGAGGTGTATCTGGCAGCAGCAAAGTACATTTCTGGACTTCTGTCATATCTCTATATCTCATAGTCATTGCCGAACTTTATTATTACAATAATCTTATGGAGAATGGCCTTGTTTTTCCAGCACAGTGTGTATTTTATGTACATAGGAACTGATAAAAAGATCTCAAAATGAGTTTAGGGGGTGGTGAATGTAATTGGCATCTTCTTATGGTTAATTCCATGTGCAGAAAAGAAAAGAATCTGCTTAATTACTTATTGGGAATAAGTAACTTAATTGCTTAGTTACCCAGCTGTAGCTAAATATCTGTAAAAATACCTCTTACATCTAGTCAGGAATCATCACAGGACCATCTTTTTACCATCTCCACCCTTCGCTTTCTTGATTGCCTAGAAAAATCAAAAATATTTTTTTAACAATATGTAGAACTGAACAGTGTTTTTTCTATAATCTAGCTATAGCTGGCTATAGAATGATTTTAAATGAAATAATATACTTTAGGTATATGTCATTTCTATCATAATATTTTGAAGTGTCTGTAGAATCCTATTAGCTTTGATTCTATTCTGATATTTCCACAGAAGCCCAAATACCAAACATTGCCATTTCCATAAAATCTATGTTCCTGACTCATTTCTGCAACATCACTGTCTCATTCAAGCAGCAGTCAAGTGACTAATATCTTTCCTTTCAGTTCCTCACTCCACTGCTGCCTGTTCCAGATGTCTTTACCACCTAAGCTTATTTTATTAGGTTCTTAAATTAACAGGTACCCTGATAAATGTTTTGTGCAAGTAAAAATACAAGTGCAGTATGCCTTCCCATGTGCTCTTAAAATGAGTTTTTCAAGGCTTGAAGGGTGGTAGGGAAGGGATGAAAGTCAGGCAAGGGACAAGAGAGAGTCTCTGCTTGCTGGTGATAGAGCTGGTAGAGCTGTCAGTCCTGCTCATGGGACCTACACTCACAGCAGCAATGTACCACTGTTTATATAGCTTGTATGATTTAGCTTACTAAGTAAAATTGCCAAACAAGATTTGTTGGGGTTTTTGTCTGCCAGCACTTAGAGGATAGCTGTGTCCTCACTGAACCACAAATAGTACTACCCAAGGACGATCCCAAGGAAATATGATATATAGGAAACAAAAAACAGAATGCTTCAAGGATTTTAATTTGAGGCAGAGGCAAGTTTCAGGAGTGTGAATTGCCATTTAGTTAAGAAGGGAGCAAGAAGCAAAAAGAGAGCAATGGTTGAAACAAAAATGTCAATCCAAAATTGCTATTTTTTGATGGCTTTGAGGTGTTGGGGTTGTTTTTTTTTTCTTTTTAAAAGCTGAACATAAAAGTTCTTCTTCAAACAGTCAGCCATCTGGCCCTTACTGGATTTCAATGCACCTCCTGAAATCTGATCTGAATTAATATAGGCAATAGTGTCCTTTGAAGTTGGCAAGCACATAAACACAAAAGCTTTATCAGTAGGGCCATTCATACGCCAGTAAGTGATTGTAGAGTAAATTTATCCAGCCACATACTGTCCCAGCACAAAAACCATTTCCAACAAAGCATCTAATTTCCAGGATGAGATCCCACTCCCTGAGCACACACAGTCTCCAGTTACTCATGTGATGTGTGGGACACTAAATAGGAACAAGAGTGCGATTGACCTGATGACCTCCAGGACAAGCTGCAGGGCTGTTGTGCAGGCATCTGTGGCCTCAGTTGCTTGATGATTATGTAGCAACAACAGTGTGCTGAAGCTTTAAAAAGATCTGAAAACAAGGTTCTTGTTGTGTTGTTCAATAGCTATGCACTGTCGAAATGCCTGTCAGGGTCTGCTTCACAGGATGGCATAGGACAAACTGATCTGTAGTCTGTAATTTTATCACTCTGCCCAGCACAGCATAGCAACAGTTTTCTAACTGGCTCTTCTGAGACATCTCCTACCCACAACTTCCTTCCGACAGTCCAGATTAGCAACAGCTACTGTCAGCATTAAGATAGTTCAGAATGTCTGTTTAAAAATATAGAGTAATATTAGGGAACATAGAACAATATAGAATGCTAAGAAGTGTCTGATTAATCTCTGGGGTGTCCTGTACCATCAGGAAAATCTGCAGGTTTCCCTAAACTCATCAGGACGTTGTCAGGCAGTGGGACATCCCTCAGCTCCCCTTTCCTGATCCCCCAGCTCCCATTTAGCCTGTCAGAAGGCTAGAGACATTCTCAGATGAAGACCCTAGCACAACATCCTTATTTTCATCACCATCTCTGTTTTTCCAGCTATACTTCCACCTCTGGAGATGTCACGGTGTAAAGAACAGAGTCACAACTTCATTAAACTGCAAAGCCAATTAGATACCTGCTGCCTGAGAACAGCATTTCCTATCATGACCAGACATGGCCCAATTTACATGAAATTGTGGCAGCTCCAGGATCACATGTTGGATTTTCATACATCTTTGTTTGTCTTTCTGTATAATTTCAATTCCCCAGCAATTACAGTAGAAGTTTCTAACATGGCAGGCATTCTTACCTTTAGATTTCTCCTGAAAAATTGTCAGCAGGTGATAGCTCATGTTCATTACTGCTGTTTTGCAGTTTCACTGTTCCCATCTAATATCACAGTCTGATTCAGGAATCTTCTATGAGACATTGTATTATTTTGATAATAATTTCCAGCTGCTTTATGGGAGCTAATGGGAACTACTAGTTACACATCTAAAGCTGTATTTCCTTCCAAATTACCTAAAGTCCATCTCACATCAGGCATGAACTTTCCCTGAAACTTCTGTTCAAGCCACTTAAATTTGAATATGCATGGCAATGACTTCTCTTAATAATATCTCAGAAAACTGGTAACGGTTTAGGACAACTCCAACATTCATTTTATCTCTAGCTAACAAATGAATTGGTAATGTTTTTATTTCAATAGATCAGTATTCCTTTGCCAAGAAAAAAAAGACCCTTTTGAATTTATTGAACTGCATTTCTGTCATAGACAGCATATAAATAGTTTCCAGGCTCTCACTGTAAGTTTTAAACCAATATAAAATATATTCAGCCCTGCACATGGCTTTTTCCTATTATTAAGTTATTTTCATATGACACATTAACATATTTTTTCTGTCTCATATTTTCTTCTGTGCAAGGTTGTCCTGGTTCCAGCCAGAACACAGTTAATTTTTATAGTAGCCAGGAGGGGACGTGGGCAGGACTCCGAGGTTATTCTATGCCACCTCACATAATTTCTGGGGACAGGGGAAGAGCTCTCTTCCAGGTTGGCATATGGTAGCAAATGAGAGTAGTTGTTGTCTATTTTGGGGGGGATTCCATGTGAGTAGTTCGCCTCTTTTTTGTACCCTCTGTCTCTGCCCTCTTTCTTGTACCCTCTGTATTGTTGCTATTACTGTTCATTTTCTTATCTCATTGTTGTTTCCAGTAAATTGTTCTTGGCTCAATCCATGATCTTTACCTTATGTGCCTCCAGTTCTCTTCTCCATTCTGTGGCAGAGGGAGGGAAAGGAGGGAGGGAGTGAGTGAGTGGCCCAGAGTTTGGAGAGTTTCAGTGGGAGCACTAAATTAGGGAGTACCATTCCTAAAGCACAAAAAAGATACACAAATGAAAGTCATGTCTAAACTTAATATGCAAGTGATCAAATGATTTGGCAATACACAGGTCTGGATAGTTTATTCCAGAAGAACTTTTTCTAAGTGGAATTCATATAGTAATTTTTCTGAGACTGGTAGGAGAATTTATAAACTTGACACGATCAAAATATAATTCTGGACTTTCCCTATGACACTTCAATACATTTATCTGCTGAAACCAAGTCTCTCTCAAGTTTTATTCAGTTCACAGTTGAAAAAAACCTAGCTTCTATGTCTGTAGAAGAGGCTTTATGAGACCCTTTCGGCAAACAGAAGTTTGTAGATATTTTTATCTAAAACAGAACTCTTACAAAAACAAGCAAAGAAAAGTGATATTTTCACATCTGTAGATTTAGACCCCAAGCAAGAAACTTGCCTTACTTTTTGTTGGGGATTTGATGGGTTTAGTTTTGGGGTTTTTTTGGCAGTAGCCCTTTCAGATCACTGCTCCTATGAGTTGTCCAGGACAAGTTCTTCTTTTTATCATCATTCCTTATTGTCTCCTTTCTGTAAAGTCTTGAACACACTCCTGCAGTTTCTCAACACCTACCCACTGAAGAACTATGTTTCACCTTTGTATAATAATGCTTCTAAGTGACTGATTTGGTCAGTTGAATTAGAACATAAATGTCCCCATCTTCTGCTCCAGAGAAGTGTTGTGTCCCTACCTGTCCGCTGAGGCAAGTACAAGGTGCTACCTTGAGCTTCACAGTGACTAACTTGTACTCTGTAGTATGTTCATTTTTCTCCTAGTACCTTATTTTTACTATGTTTTTGTTTGTCTAGGTTTAGTCTATCCAATCTCATTCTTTTCAGAGCTGTCCGGGGTGACTGGTCATGGTCTCCCACTATGTTATCATCAGTCAAAATCTCTCCTTAGACCCTCAAGACTAGTCACATTTTATACTGAAACAACTCAAGTGCCTAAGCAAACCCAAACAGGATATTGAGGAACCTGTGTTTTCCCAAAGGGTTGTGGAATGTGAAAATCCTCTGCTCATTTTCCTGCATGGTACCAACCAGCACCCTCTTGGTCCATCAAGCATATGAAAATATTCAGCATTTAACCATTTTTGAAAAAAATATTTTCCTTTATAGGTAGAGGTAAAATGTCCTATTTCCTATGTATTTGTCTAAGTATTTGATTCTATAAGTAAGCAGCTGTTTCCATCTACCTTTTCCCCCCTTATTTCTTCATTGATGATACACCCAGAAATTTCAGATATTGGTGAAGTACACATCACATGGATAAATGTTTCTCCTCCTCTCTATTCCATCACTAATACTTAACTGTACAAAGAACTGCTTTTGACAACAGGAAGTTATAGGACCTAGTGACCTTGTGCTTACCTCCAGGGTGTTTTTTCATTAGTTGATACTAATTGATACAATATTGGTGTCTCTTTACACTATTTTGCTTCCTTGCAAAAACCGACTTTCACACATACTCCTCATAAGATCTTGACCTTACCATTGATCATCATTAAATAAAATGCATTGTATTTGGAAGGAGTAACAGCAAGTATTTCAGTTATCATCTCCTCCTGTCAAGGACTGGTTTGAGTGAGGCAAAGAGGAAAAGTCCAGACTGAGGAACCCACAGATGCTTCTGAGCTGTTGGCTGCAGCCAAGTATCAACTTCGTTTTAGGTGAAATACAAATGTACACCCAGCTGTCTTCTCCCTCCCATAGTGCCAGCATTCTGGTTTCACAGGAAGGCAACCTGTACACGTGCACTGAGCTGTGTAGCATTGCCTTAAGGGAGGCAGGTGCCCTTGAATTAGGGCTGCAAGAGCACTGAGATATCAGCCATACAGCTCTCCTTCTCCCAAAGGATGTCTTCCCCCACCAACATGACTCCTCAGGCTTCATGAGAGGTCCTATACCAGCCTTGAGGTGACCTGAGTGAGGCAGGAAGGAGAGCTGTCTACCAGCCTCACAACTCATAGCCTGGCGGCAGCTGCCTTTCACCCTCCTTTTTCACAAAAACCCCTGTGACATAATATGCTTCTGCTCAGGATGTGGGTCCTGGTTCTTTTTTTACATTCACTGACATTACAGGGAGCTAGCTATGGATTTGCACAGTGAGAGAGAGTCTTCTATGTGGGGATGTAATATTGTTTATAGTATTTCTGGATTTGACAGAAGTCTCAGATGTTGTACAAATGCAGACAAAATTTCTCAGCTGTTGGCCCTCCAGGTCATTCATTCAGGAATGTATCCTGAACTGTGTTTGTGGGGCATTCAGCATGAGAAGGGTCTCTATGCAAGACGAGGGTTCAGGAAAGTACCATAACAAACACAGAAACAGTGGTCATGGCACATTAAGGAATTTTTCTCACTGCTACAAGAAACGGTGATGGTAAAAATCAATTGTTACAGGATTAGAAACAGGAGAGTTGCCCATGGAGCTGGCTGTGCCATCAATATGCAAGGGCTGGGGAGGAAGGAGCAATTGCCACTTCTTTTTCCAGTTAGACAGAGTACTTCACATTAAGTCTACCTCCCTGGTCATTTACAAAGGCATTTACACCGTTTGTGTAAATGGAACCAACAGATTTTTAATTTCTTCCTTTTCTGCATTTGTTGTAAAAAGATATATGCTCCCCCAGCAATTCATGTTACTGAGAAATCAAAGCTATTTATTTGTTACATGAAACTTTCCAAAGAAGAAATATCCATCAAGCCCAGGCAAAGTCCTAGACACTGGTATACGACAAGTTCCTCTCTTCTGCATTGAAAGGCCTTTACATTTGTGTGAATTTCCAAAGGCAGACCATGAATAATGCTAGACAGCGAAGCCAGGTATAGTGTTTTCTTCTGAGAGATAATTCAGAGTGGGTCTTACCATTGCAAGTGTATTTTTGCCAATTACTGTGTTTCGTTCTCTAGGCAAGGGCACAGCCATTGCTCAGTCACTCCAGTAGCTCCCCACCCTGCCTACAAATGGGGCCAGACTCATGGGGAGGTTTCCTATTCTGTAAACTCTGGGGTTTGTTTCTTGTTGTTCACCGGTCAGCAGTGCCCAGGACCATGACAATCTCACAGAAAGCAAGTCTGTGTGTAATTCACCAGCCACAACAGAGGTGGATTGACATCAAATACAAACACTTCCATTCCTTACTATGTACTATTATGGACTTAAAACCATAAATTCTTATACATGTGACCAAAGCAGGACTCAACAGTCTAGCCTGAAACTGCCTACCAAGGAGATCATTTCTGTATTGCATTTGGGAGATGCTTATTTTAGGACTTCTGGGAATGGAGGAACAGAGAGTGGTCCTTGCTCTAGCACAAGACCCACTCGCACAGATCATCCAGACCATGCAAGAGGGTTTGGGGGTAGCAGTGGAACACAGCAGAGCGTAGCATGTCTTTCTTCCCCGAAAGTGATCAAAGTCAGACCCACACCAAAATGGCTGGTGGGTCTTTGCAGGCATGCTCCTCTTGTAATCACTGTTTTCTCTAGAAGGGCAATACTAATTCATTAATGCAACAATACCCAACCGCAGAGTCCTGTCATCATCTTTTCCTGAATAGCTAATTGGAAGACATTAGTCACCATTTCTTTTACACGGATTCAGAGGTGAGGGCTAAGGGAGAGCAAAGTCAGTCATGACGTAAAACAGTGCAAATCTACTAGGTGGTAGAGAAGACTGTGAGGAAAACTTGTCCAGACCTTCCAATCTGAACAGTCAAAACAAAAATATATACACTAGTCTCAAAATGCAAATGCCTCAGATACTTGACTAAAAGCAGTTATAGCTGCTACAGACATAAGACTTTGACTGACATGTTTTGGGATTGATCGTTAGATGCCTTGTAAACAACCTGTAATAGTGCCTTAAAATTCAGAGTCAAGTCTGCAGGCCAATGAAGCTGTTTATAGATTTTAAATGACCCTCTGAAAAATCAGTTCTGTTGTCCTTGTGACTTAAACAGAAAAAAGGCATTTCAAGAACTTTTGGAATGCTGTAATGTTGCCAGTATGCCATGTAGCTTCATTTTTGAGACAATATCAATCTTTCAGTCTGCACTTATGGCAGTAGCAATGGAATTTATATACAGTGGAAAGTCTTTACTGTTGATTTCACCCCTGGCTAAAAATCTAGTTAACAATACTTCTGGAAAATCCTGAACAAATGACAGTCTACTTGATACTTACTGCCACTAATAATCAAGACTGTGTATTTTAGCTAAGTAGTACAAATACTATGAGAAGCATACATGGCAATGCAGAGGTAGCTGAAAAAAGCCAAGTCTGATTGCAAAAGCTGAATAACTCCAAGCACTCTACGTTCCTGTAACAGAATAATGCCTCCCAGATTTTGTCCAGCTTTGGATTCCAGGACCTGGGTATAACACGTTCGTTTTGATCCTCTGGTTGCACATTTTTCTCCAGTGGCTGTGTAAGCCTATGATAGCTTCCTTTTCCTGTTTATAAGGATATGTTTTCAGACTCCATTGTGAATTTATCAGTAGGAGTTGCTCATTTTCAATACTGCTTAAGGTAAACAGCTTTCCCTTCTCATGTCCTTTCAACACAATTGTACTTTTTTTTTCCAAATGAAGCACAGCTATGACCCAACTTATAGCTTGAACTACTTTTTGTGGTTTTAATGGTGTTCTTCCATGAACACACAGGCTCCTAAGTTTATATATGTTTCCTAACATTAGCATGCAATTGTGTTGCTAGAATAACATAATTTCTGCACTTAAGTTTACATTGGAGATGGTTCAAATTTCTCCTGAAAGGAGGTGTTCTTCAGTCTTCCTTTCCAATTGTTCACTAAATATAGAGAACCATGAATTATGTATGTCCAGTTGTTCAGCCTAGTGATGGATTTTTCAAAATAGTTGCACTGTGACAAAAGCTTAGGTCTGTAATTTCAGTCTTACAGTGTCTGTGGTGTAGCTGGGTTATGGATGTCTTGGGTTTGAGTGTGTTTAATGAGTGTGTTTAATGAGTGTGTTTAACAGGTCGTCGTGTATTTAAAAGTCTGGTAAGTTGGACATGTGCAATAAGAAAACACAAATGCTTACATTATCTACTCTAAGGCATTTAGAATGAGTCAACATCTTTGATTCATCTTGGTGCCAATTTCCTTGCGTGTGCTGGTCTTTCTGTCTCTAACCAAGTAAACTGTACTACAACAGTCATAACAACTCCACATAAAGTTATTTAGTGAACATGAAGTTCTAGAATGAGATGTCATTTGAGTTTGTTATGGGTTTTTTACAATTTTTTTGTGATTCATTTGTATTTAATAAATAAACGCCTAGGTAAAAAAAAAAAAAAAAAGATAAAATAATAATCAAGTATTATCACACGGCACTAATTGTACTAGCTGAAAGAAACCATTGTATGTTGGATGCCTTCATAGACCTGGTCTGAAAGATGCCTAATTGATTAATTGATGCTTCCTATTGAGCATACTGAAAGTTTAATTGTTGCCTTGCCAACTGTTTATAGTAACTAATCACTAGATTGTAATTTACCTGTTTTGTCATCGTCTTTTATTTGCCAGATTAGAGTTTGATTTTATTAGACAGTCTAGACCTGATGGTCTCTAACACGAGGACCTATGTTAAGATGAAAAGACGCAAAGTAGGGATCATTACAACTTCTCTTCACTATCTTCAGTTCATCACAAGCTGCCAAAAAGTTGAGCCCTGTTTTTATTTCAGAAAACCAGTAAACTAATTGCCAGATATTTATGATCTATATGGATACAAATCTTTATGAAATATAGTCTCAGTTTGGAAGTTGATTAACAGTGCACAGTTAATGCATAATTATTTTATTGTGCCTTTTGCCAGAGTATGAATAATTCATGATCCTTCTTTAACAAAACCAAGAACAGGTTGATTCATGATCTTGATCCACAGCCAAAATTATAAAAAACACACAAATACTGGAACAGCTCAGGATTTGGAAAGAAGAGGGGAAGACCAGGCTTCGCATTCTGTCTAGATTATCCAATTTGGCATTCAGAGGTTATATGGTAAGAGCTATGCTGCATAAGAGATGGAAATAATATGCAACTTACTACTTGCAAAACACTGCTGAAACCTGACCATTTAGGTATTCCATCAGCCTCATGAGCTGGCCACAGTCTATCTTCATGATACCATTGCTCGAGTGTTGACTATGGACTCATTTTAGTTGGTGAGTCAGAAAGGTGACTGTGATCAAAGGAGACAATGTCTAGAAGATAAATTTATTGCTCACATTGCACCCTCTACTGTCTAACTCTTGTAACATTTCTGGGTAAAGTCTGACTCCTTGTTGGTCTGTGTTATTGGACAGAGAAACAATCCAAGGGAAAAATACCAAAGGAAAAGGCCACATAGGTAAGAAGCAAATCTGCATGAGATCAGAAATGAGTGACTATGAGTTTTATCAGCTGGCTGATTGATGAATTAATCCCAAACCTTTAATTCTGATTGCATCACAGGCAAAACACATTGAGCTGACAGGTTAGGAACATGGGTATAAGTAGTATATGGAATAGGCTGGAGAGTGGGTAGTTTTTTACCTTAAGTTACAACCCAATCAGGAGCACCTTGTATTAGAGTATGTCATTGACCCACACTGTCCCATTAATCATTCTGATCCACCACTGCATGCTACTGAACACAGCCTTCAACACTAAAATACTCATCCTGATTCTAAATTCCTACCCAAAATGAGTTACTGATGACTCAAGAACCAGAGCTAGCTTACCCATTAGATTCCAAAGAAGAATCTAGACAGTGAGAATAAAATTTGGACCCTGATCTCAAGCATCCTGATCTCATCTGAAGATGTGCTACACAATACAGAGAGAAATCCATCTCTAGAGAGCTGAGTCTGCCCACCCTTGCTGAGGGTGTAAGACAGGTGGGATGATCCATCCCTACTGGTATCTGTCATTCTTCACTGACTATAGAAGGAATCTAAATAATGAGTTTGAACTAGATGCTTAACTTTCAGCCAGTTCACCAAGGGAAAAATTAATCCTACCCATAAAGCCCTACCTTGCAAGGCTTACAATCCAAAGGGACATGCAGCACAAGCCTATCATAAGGAGAAAAGGCACCAGAAAGAGTGGAAGAAAGAGCATATCTGTATACTTACAGATGAAGCTGATTGATAGGAAATAAAAACACATAAAATATGAGAGATATTAAGTCCATGTTGATAACAGTAGTTACTCACTATCATGAGAGAAAGAGGCCTTTCAATCTTTACTTCAATTAAAAGAATTAAAACTTTACCAAAAGTTCTTCTGATCTCACTTTGATTAGTATAAATATGGCACCATCCTATATATGCCAGTAGAGACAAGCAGGTATTTACTGGAGTAGGAGAGTATGGTGTCAAGTTCAGTCTCTGAACAGCATTAGAGAGGACTCAGCACTCCCAGCACTTCGAGGGCAGTGCTGAAGAGATTACCAGAAGATAGTCGATGACAGCCTACATGATCCTGTTCGTGACAGTGCCCTCATGGTCAGCTTTTCACAAGATAGGATTTAAAACAGGACCTGACCTGATTCGGGTTTTCTTTTATTGCAGCCAGGCATAGTAAAAAAGCCCCAAAGTTTGGTCCTCTCAGAAACCAAGCAAATGCTCAGATCTGCTGCAGTTATTTCAGAAGTGCATCTCAGGAGAGCTGCTCGGTTTGCATTATGATCTGCTGTTGCTCAGGGATACTGTGGTCATAGGGACCAGCAAAGGAACAATTTCTTTCAGTTCAGTCTGAGGGAGAAGATGTGAAATTCCATTAAATATCAGGTCTTCCTTAAAGCTTGAGACACCAGTGTCCGTTACACTGTAAGGAGCAGTTTATCTCACCTTCTTTTTAAACCCTCAATATGATCTGCTTTCCTTTCAGGTATTTATGGCAGAGGAGGGAAGTATTGTAGCAACTAAGCAAGGATTCATACCTTAGGATGCCTGTCAGCTGAGATTTTTTAAAGCAGAGACTTAACAAGAGTGAGAGGCTTTAAAAAACAGTCTACATGAAGCAACAGACAGAGAGGAGCAGAAGACTACTGTAGTGCTTGGACTTGACAAGCAACCTTTTCCCTCTTTGAGTTCTGTTATTTTAGGACAGTAATCTACTCTGAGATTGCTGTCCTTGGCAGAGACTGAAGCCAACACACCCGTATCCTTGCTTCTAACTGAAACACAGGGTAAGAATGAAATATCAGAGCCTAGATTAGGTTGTGTGCATTGCAAAAAATATCCTCTCCTCTTATCCTCTCTGCTTCACAGCATTTGGCACCAACCTCAGCCTTTCTTGACTGTATGTGAGTGCTGAATGCGTTAAAGATAAGGGAGAGTTCTCAGACAGTTAACGGTTGCAAAAAGGGTAAACTTTGAATTAGAAAGAGCTATGCAGAGTTCTTGTCTTGTAAGAGCTTCTAAAGTTGGCTACAAATGGCTCTAGTTCATACCAGTGGAAATATAGTGTAAATAAACATTTGACAGGAAAGCTACAGATTGCAAATATTGGGTGACTAAAATACAAGGGTGGATGTAAGCTGTTCTCTTAGTTACTATGATGTCTAATGAAAATAAACATTAAGTAAAAAGGAAAGCATTCACCCCACATGTATGGTAACTTTTAGAAGTTGCTTCAAGATAGGTACAAAATCAAATTTACCAGCAGTTCTGTCAGGAATGGACTTGATACAAAGCATTGTTTTCCTGCACATGTTGCAATGGCAACAACAATGGCTTGTGCAGATCATATTTTCTAGGAGCCCCCCCAATACCCACTACAGGATCAGAAGAGATATGTACATAGTCTGAATCTGTAAGAAAAATGAGATGTTTGGGCCTGGTCTCAGGAACACGTTTGCCATACAAGGTACAGCAGCCCCAGGTGCCACAGGTAAATACAGGAAACGCAACAGCAAAATTCAGAGCTGAAACCCTGGCCATGTCATTGCATGCAAAGGACATGTATCTAAGCTGATTTGACCAAGCCTGGGGATATAACACTCTGTGCTAGGAAGGGCTTTATAGCAGAGACCAAGCTGCTTTTTGTGTAGTGAAAATTCAACAAGTTAAGTAAGTAACAAAAGCATAAGAATCACAAAGCATAAAAATAAATTATTCTCCGCAAGCAGCGTCTAGTAAATCAGGAGAGCAGAGCTCAGAAACAAAAAACAAGTGTTGTTTCAGTAGAACAAAGTGACAGGGCCAACAGCAGATGCACTTCTTGGCACTGAGTTCTGCAAATTTTGTAAGCAGCAGGGATGAACCTGTTTCACCAAAGATTAAGTCTACACAAAAGCATTGCATTCAGCATTTGGAAAGAGACTGCCAAGCAGCACCAAAGATACAGCACCCTGGAGACAAATTGCAAGGCCAGTTAGAAACACGCTTGCCAACCTGAAAAGAGAGGCAGCACAATGGTAACTAGCGAAGAAACAGCTGGGTCTGGTGGCACCAGGCTGTGTCTTTCAACCCATGCTATCAACACTTGTTCATATAGCCAGCGTGTTGTGAAAGTGCCTGTCATTTTCCATTTGGTCACAGAGAGATTAATAGGGCCCAGTGTCAAAGGAGGCAGGTTAGGGTCTTGGGTTTGTTTTCTTTTAATACTCAACAATATTGGCAAGGCCATAGTTACATGATAAGGCTGGCCATGTGCAAATTTATATGACAGTTGTGATTTATTATTGACATTAGAGAAATGCCAAGAAGACTCAAGGAGATTTTGGAAAAATACAGGCCATCATCAACACAGCTTGTAAGAAACACACTTCTAGCACTTCACAATCACGCCAAATTCAATGGCAGGAAAGTGTGACTGTTGTCCAATTTAATGTACAGCATCCATAATATGGGTAGTGGACAATCCCATCTAGTTCAATATTTTAAGCTATGGGAAATCATCAGTTCTTTTACCAACTTTAATCCCCTTTTTAGTATTTAAGGCAGAAGCTCACTTCTGCAGTTGTATTGAGAGAAAAAAATCAGCTATAAAATGTTTCGTTGCATGAATTATGTGCAAGCTTCAAGATAAAGGAAAACTGTGAATATTTTTGTGAAAATTTTCTGTGTCTCTGCTCCAAATAATTTGATAAAAAATGCTCACAATCTTTCTTTCTCATTTTAATTACCCTCAAAAAGAATCTAAGAAAATCCTTTTAATGGCAGTGGATGAAAGGCCATTGTAGTGGCTCATAGCTTTTTAAAAACACTTGGGTTTTTTGGTGTAAAAAGTGTTCCTAAGGCACATATTGTTTAATGATCACAGCAGATTGTAAGCTTTTAAATATTTTTCCTTGGACTTTTTCCTCGGAAGAAATCAGGCACTGCAAATAATCTGAGGATAATAACTCATTACAGCACAGGCAGTTTGATGGAGAAATGGGTAACTGGACTGTCAAGAGCTTTGTGCTCCAGAATACCAGTGTTGAAATGAAACTATGTCCATGGACCATATCAGCATTCTGGGATCAGTATTCTCAAATAGCAAACATGCAAGGTAGAATTTCTGACCTGTTGTGATTTTGGCTCATTGTTTCAGATCCAGTGTATTCAAGAGTCACCCAAGCTTTAATCCCCAAGAACAGTACCTTCTACATCCTTTACCCCAGGGAAAGTGCTGCACTCTGCTATCACACTTCTTGAGGCACGTTTCACAGCAAACATAATGAAAGAAAAACTACAGTTTGTGCTGGTAGCTTGTGAGCATGCAAGGAGCTGGTCTATTCATACAAAGATCTGACACAGCTAGATTTCAGTGCAAGGGCCTCTTCTCCACCCCAGAGAAGGTTGTGAGGGCAGAGAAAGGTTGCGTATATGTGGAACACAGTTGCTTTTTTTTAGGTCTCAGTAGTTTTATCCTTACTATTCTGAATCAAAATAGTTGATTTCAGGGCCTGCTGCAAGATTCAGTCCTTCCCCTACACTGCCAAAAATTTTAAAATGAACAAAAAATATTAGAGAAATTATGTAACTATAATTTAGTTTACCTGTTTTGAAGCTGTTGGAGAATAATGCTGTATGTTCTCTGTTCTCTTATTTCTGATATTACCCATTTTACCATGACCCACAAAAACTACTGTAAAGCCTTATCTCCTTTCTTACCCCTTTGATGTGAAAATACACATTACAGAAATCTTCCAAGGTTAGAAGTAAATTACTCTGGTTCACAAGCCTGAAGTAGCTCTGTCCAAATTTATATCCTATGAAAAACAAAGCAAATCCACTTAAAAAAAAATTCCTTGTCATCCTGAAGATGTATCTATACATAATTTTCAGATACTTTTTTTGCCTAGTCTAAGAGGAATTTTTTTTCAGGGAAAAAATTCAGGGAAGTATCAGCAACTAGTTCTGTTAAAATGAAGGTCAGCTAATGTTTTCAATATGGTCATTTTCCAGAGCTTTCAAGGTAACCTTCACATATAGAGATAAATGCATTTAAAACTGTTTATTTTTACAGTAGGCCCGTGCGGTCATTGGTAGAAAGAAAATAAAAAAGAAAATAAAGCTTAGAGAAGCTCTTAATGATGAGCTTTTAACTAAAACTTTAAGTGAAAGAAAAGTTTCTTATAACATTTCTTCTGAATATAATGAAACTTGGTCAATAATTTTGAAAAGAAAATGCCACATATATACTTTTTTCTTTTTAAACATCAAAAATACCTATGATAAGTAGATACGGGTACCCTATGACCCATGTATCCTAACGAACTGTAAGTTTCCTAACTAATCAAGATACCTACAAGATGTTTGAGGGGTGTAAGAGACACAGCCCCTTCCACCTCACTTTTTTCTGAATCAGGCTCCATCCTAGACCCCAACTTCTGAGTGCCAAGCCCTGACCCATGCCCTTAGCTAGAGTCCATCCCTGGCTGATATTTTGAGAAAGGTGTTGGGAGCTGTGCCTACAGCAAGGCATGTGCAGGACCTCTGTGAGCCACTGGTGTCTACAAGAGCAAGTGGCTCATGCATCTGGTCCCACCTGAGGGAGCAGACCCTGGGTCTCATGCCTGCTTACTTTATTTCTTCTATACAGTGCAGACAGAGCTGAGCTCTGTTACATGTGATCAACAACTCTGCTAAAATATCTGTGGTTGGGAGACAAAGAGTGCATCTGGTGAGTGAGATGTATCTCAGCTTGGGGTGACTTACCTGTGGTCCATGAGAGGTCAGCACTCTGCAGCCTAGTGGGCACACTGCAACACCAAGATCCAGACCTACGGCCCCACTACAGGTTCAGCTTTTCCTGCCCACTCCTAGTTCCAAGTTTGTTTCAGAAGGCTTAATTAGTTTAAAGAGTTAATCAATAGATGGCCACTTAAGACAGTTGCCAAACAGGACACTCAGTATTATGCCCATAGCTTCATGTTACATATGTGTTAACATGTGTATTTGCCACTGATAGTCTAAAAGTTGTCTCATCTCCCAGCCTGATACAGTAACCCAGCTCGTAGGCAATGCAATCCAAGTGCTCACTCATCTATGTTCACTGCACTAAATACAGCTAGGTTGCGTAAGGAGCTGTACTTTCTCTGGTCTCTCAGTGTCTGCATCACCAGAGAGTAGACAGGTGAAGGACCCAGTCCATTCCCAAATGCATTCACATGCAATCCTCATCACAGAGAAACTCCTAAAGTACTGTGAATGAGTTATCCATAGAGTTTGAAAGTATAAAAGCACTTCAAGAGATTTATTCTAGATGGTATTTTCTGAAGAAATGCAAGGATTATTATCTAGTTAGTTTATAATATCCTTTTAGGTTAGACTTAATTTCTAAGGACACGTGATGCTGTTGTAAGACTAAGAGTGAACATTAGACACATAAGAATAACTTCTCATACTTTCAGAAATTTTAATTAGTTTCACTGAGCACTTCAATAGAGTGCCCAAAACCTTCCCCTCCCAGGGTGTCATAGATTGCACCTTTGCCATTTACTTCACGGACAGATATAAATGAAACAGACTTCAGAGCAGAGATCTAAGTAAAGAGTGTGGATTTTTAGTTTGCAATAAAGATTTCAACTTGGGTACTGTATTGTATTGAGACAGAAATCGTTCAGCCTGACTTGCTAGCCAAAATATTGTCACATTAAAGACTCTCTAAGCTAATATTGCTATAAGTAAAATACATCCATGTATCAGGAAAGGCTCAGAGATTGGAGAGAGAATAGGAAAAGAGATTGTATTTTAGTGTTTCTTTACAAAAGTTGGTTTCATTCTTTTCTCCCTAGTACTTTTTTTCCTTGAACACTTTTTTTCAGTGACATGTTCATTTGAAGTGGTTGATAGGTACTTCTAATTGGAAATTTTTCTCACAGTCATTTCTGGGAAGCTTCTATTTCCTCTTGAAGTACTACTTATTTCTTTCATTTTCTAAGATTGTTTTACACAGACAAATAGCAGGAAAGACCATCAGGAAAAAGGCAAAACAGATGAATTTTAAGATTTTTTTTTTAGTGTTAAAAATATTTCAGCTGCACTTAAGGAAACAGTCTATAAATTTTCATCAAATAAAAAGATTATCACACATCTTTTTAATATTTTGGGTTTTTTGTTGAGGTTAGCAAATATGCATTAATACAAACACTGATCAGCCCTTTATCCCTCACTGATCCATAACTGGTATTAAGAGTTATGCATTTTTCAGCCAAAGTACTCAAAGAATTTCATAAAAGAAATAAAAATCATTACTCTTGTTTTGCAGACAGTGCCACAGAGGTGATCTGATGTTTGAAAAATTACTCCATGAATCTGTTGTAGAGTTAAGAGCAGAACCCACATCTCTCTGATCCCATCTTCCTCTCCCAGTCAGTTTTTTCATCATGTAACAGGAAGAACAGACATGATGTGTGAAGCTTCACTAAATAAACCAAAGATTACCTCACCTACATTCTGTGCATAACAGATCTTGTCCTACCAAGAACAGTAAAACAAAAATGAGTTAACTTTACTAAAGAGGAAAAAAAATGCCCCTAAGCATCACAGTGCTGAGCTTTGTGTACAGTTACATACGCAAAGGTTGATATCGGAGGTTGCTGCCCAAGGCTAATTAGAACTGGAGGCCTTTGTAATTATAGAATTCTCTAATTATAGAAAGTATAACAGTTCCACTTATGAACAATGCATGGCTAATTGTTCAGTGACAATGGGAAGGAAAATAAAGAAAAATACTATGTTTAATAAAGTTTCTGAAAACATATTACATTATTAAAAGTGATGTAAGTGCAACTAAGTCTTTTTAAATTGCTACTTTTCCCTGCACTTTTCATACTAGGGAAGTGTGTGGCCCTGGGCTGAGGGATGGCCATGCTGTTGGTGGGCTTAACTCTTTGCCCACAGGGAGGCAGGTGATAAGAAGCTGTGAATTATACCTTTATGAAAGGCTGAATGCCTATGGCAGGCATCATGATATCTAAGCCAGACAGGAATGAAGAAGAGGGGAGCCTGCTCTTGTGGTTGTGAATACCAGCAGAATTTCATTTCTCCTAATGGAGAAGTTGCTCTCCTTTGAGGAGGTGACCAGCAAGAGATGCCCAGTGCCTCAGGGACAGCCACTCCCAGAAGAGCTGCTGTGCCTTCCAGTAAATGCAGCAACACTGTGGTTCAGGATACTTGATCTTTTCAGCAGGGAAACTCTGTTCATCAGAGATACACAACCTCACAGGTGACCTTGGTGCTCTTCCAGCAGCCAGCATGTCAGTGGGTTTGTTAACTTCTTTCATAACCTGATGTTAACTGAAGGCTCAGCTGTCTACTTGGACACACAGGCTGGCATCAAAGCCATTGATGGCCATGAGTCGATTGTCGTTCAGAGCAGCTGAGCATTAGTCCTCAAGTAGTTTTATCTAGAAAAAATTAATTGCTTATACTTGTCTCCACTGCCAAAAGCACACTGTGAAACCAGCAGCAACCCCTACAGGGACAGAGACTGGGAATGGGGACAGAGACATCAAGACATGTGACTGACAGACAGAGAGGTGGAAAGGAGCCAGTTACCAGGAGTTTAAACAGCACAGCTTCAAAGGGGCAATAACATCAGAAAGGCACAGAGCCCTGCTGAACCAGTTTTAGCTGTGGAGCTGGGACCCAGCTGTGCTGTTAACAGCTAGCTCTGCTAAGGCAAACCTCAGCAACCTTAGCACATCCCTCCCCATGACTCCTTTGTGGTTCAGAAACGCAGAATGTTCTGAAGGCTTGTTTCCCTGAGTCTTTTCCTCTGGCAGGATATCAGTGAGCTGGCACCTCATCTAAGCATTAACACCCTGAGTGGGCAGTGATGAGGAAAGAAAGAGCCAAGATGTTGCTGTTATGGAACAATTTTTCCATGTAATACATATAGAGCAGGAAGGTTCCATGACAGTGAGTATTATCAGAACTGATGTCTGATCATCCTTCTCTAGAAAATTCTTTCCAGCTATATCTAAGTGGTGTTGTGTTAGCAGACATACAAGACACCAGGCACAACCTTAATTTATTAAAACCATTTGTTAAAAAATGCAGAGGCAAGCAGAGAAATAGCTAGCAACACCTTATGAGGGAAAATATAGAAATATAACACAAACTGGTTTACATTTTTGCAGATTGAGTTAATGGAAAAAGTTACTACTTGACTGTTTACATTCCTTAGGATAACTGTTGACAGGTTTTATATAGGCTATAATATCCAGCTGGAAGATATTTACTAATTTCATTTGCAAGACAAAAGAAAAGGCTAAGGCTTGAACTGACTCCCCCATTCCACAAGGAAAACAGTTTTAAAAAAAATACCATAACCATGTTAAGTTCCTGTGTAGAAAAGATTTATATGTTAGCATTAGACGTAGTTCCCTTGAGGGTTTTTTTAAAGTAGCCTTGAACACATGGTTTGATATGCTTTATTTAAAAGAATTTTCTTTAAAAAAATCCTTCCAGAAACTCAGTTCCTTCAGGCATCTGAAATACTGATCATGAGGACTGCTTGACTGTGTGGGAAAATGGTGCTTGTTCAGAGGCAAATCTGATGTCTGACTCTTTTGAAAAGAGGGCATTAAGATACCTTGCACAGGATATGCTACAAGGCATTTTTAAAAGAAACAGTTGGTTCCTTCCAACCTGGGCAGGAGATAGTCAGAATTTCCTTTGTTTTTAATAGATTTTAAACTAACCCTATTGTTTAGGGAATTTATTGGAAGTCTTCCTGTATGGCATTTCATGTTTTATGTATACTATGATATATTTTCATAATATTAACTTAAATGTTGCAGTACTATCTCCAAGTTTACAGAAAAATTCTCCCCTCTTTCTCCCTTTCCCATCAACAGACGTTTTCATATTCACCGGAATTCTGTAATTCTAGCAGGGGGCAGGGGCTTCCTCTAGTCCACTTGCAAGGCTTTTTCCTCATAGTGTACCTAAAATATAGTCTTACATTTCAGACAGACCAATGGACATAACTAAATTTCTGACAGTGCCTTGCTGGATGACAGATGGCAGGACAGACATTCTCTCTCATCAGGCATCTCCCATGTGACACATGGGATGACGGAGAAATGGGCAGGAATAAAAGAATTTTCATGGAAGTGCAAATAATCATTGTAAAACAACAGAGAGATTGGATTTTACTGAATAAAGAGACTACTCTTTATGAACAATTAAACCAAAAATAAATAAAGCCTATTTCTATCTGGGAGCACAGTGGTGTCAAACACCAAATACATAGTCAAAACAATGGTCTTTGAAGGCTGGCACAACTCCAGAAAAAATTACAAAGTGAAGGATGTTCAGTTTTGAACTGTGTTGGACAAAGTAGAAAACAAAAACCTCTTGAATTCACATTACAGATATGTTTGTTTTGATGTGAACTTTTTCAATCTTAGCTCAAAGATTTGTTAAAAATGAAGTGATGGCACAAGAGAGTTACAAAGAAGCAACTGAGATTTCTGAACACTGATACTGTTCAGAAAAAACATTCCAGTTATCGGGAATGGACAGAGTGGAAAAAATAAGTATGATCATCTGAAATCACTCAAGCTTCCCTGTTTACCTTTCACGATGAAGCTTAGAAAATACGATTACTGCACAATAACCAAAACAAAACCTAGAAACTTAGAAAAGAAGATGGAAATAAGAGAAAAAAAAGTTTCTAAGAAAAGAAGTGTGCAAAAACAGTTATTCATTCCTTTAAATCCAAGAATCCCAAAATTCAGGAAGAATGGACTCCTGTACATGTAAAAAGCATCTTCAGAATTTCTCATACTCTGTTTATTGAATTCCTCTCCTAGTAGATCTTCCAAGAATTATGTGTATGCCAGCAGCAAAACACGCGCTCATGAACAGCTAAATATCAAGGGATGGCTGGTTGGTTCTCTCTTCATTAGGGTGGAAACAGAAAGGAAGTTCTACAAGGACACAGCTAAGGCTGTGGATGCTATACATCTAACACATGCCAAGTTCATGTTTAGTAGCATTCCCCTGGTACACAGGTTGAGTTTTTCTTTTTCTTTCTTTTTTTTTTCTTTAAGGATAATTACAGGTCTCTGTAAGAAAAGCTTGACTTGCATGACAACCAAGGAAATTCCTAGCCTGAAGAATTACTAAGTGACAACCTCTCCAGTCACCAGCATTTCAATGTTAGTGCTATAAAGGTCTCTGTTGAGATATCATACACAACATAGCATTACAGTTAATATGCAGTCACTGACTGACATATTACTGAGCTGCAAAGTCATAACAGCTTTTATGTGCATTAGTGGCACCACCAAATGTTACTTGAATTTTGATGAAGTTTGAAAAACACTGTCACTCTGGAATCTGCTATGGGAGGATGTACACTGCAATGTATTGAAAGAAATAAGTTTTTGGTTGTCAATTTTATTAGCTGCCCTAACAGACACTGGAAAGGCAATGACTGAAATTTATTAAAAGAAATTATATATGCAAATTCCGAGGACATTTGAAAATAGTTAACTCTCTTTGAGATTATGTGTGACTGAAAACCTAAAAACTGATATTTGTACTGAAGTATTAAAAAAAAAAAAAAAAACCAACAAAAAAAAAACCAAACAGGTACCAGGATCAGAGTCTGAAAAGCTGTAATAATTTTTCAGATAGAATTGTGTATTAGATTTAGATTTCTGAACATCCAACTGTTCACTGCCTTATTTAAGCTTCCCTTAATAAATTTATCTTTCTTCCAGTTATCAATATCCCCATATTTTCCCAGTGTTGACTTCCCTGGAAACTTCTTAAGCAGCACGGCATGAACATATAAATAGGACTCAAGGGGACTCTAAGTAATTAATGGATACAAATTTGCATTGAGAGAGCTACCTCGTAGAGCTTGGTCACTGTTCACCTCTCACTGAATTGGAAGCCACATTTTTTTCACACAAGCTCAGTTGTTTCTTCTGGAAGTTTTATGGGTTTGCTGAGGATTTGAAGTAAATCCTTTAGCAGCTAAAAATTAACTTTTAAGGAAACAAAATAATGACAAAAAAACCTCTAGTAAAAGCCAATGGATTTCTCAGGATTTTCATGACTAAATTCTATAAAAATTCAGAAATTATAGAATTACAGAATAATAGAATGATTTGGGTTGGAAGGGACCTTAAAGATCATGTATTTCCACCCACCTCCTGTGGTCAGGGACACCTTTCACCAGACTAGATTGCTCAGAGCTCCATCCAACCTGGCCTTTAACACTTCCAGAGATAGGTTACTCTCAACTTATCTGGGCAACCTGCTCCAGTGCCTTATGACCCCCACACTATGTCTTTGTAATGCAAGAGTTTAGTGGTCTGTTATGACAATATTTTGCTGATTAAAAATACACCCATTGTTATCACTTGCCATAAATGAAACCTCATAATCTATATGCTGATACAATGACTTACATTGTCTGATTCCATCCTTCAATGTGGTGTCCAGCTCCCTTTGCAATGCACTTAGCAGAAGTACTTTATGTTATCCCATCTTATAACTCAGTCAGTGGGGCTCTGAAACTGAACAAGTATAGGATGTGGCAGATGGGTTTGCTTGTGAAGAGACATCTCATCTGTGTTGCAAAAATAAATAATCAGTGGAAGTATTATTTTGAGCCATGTCAGGATTTGAGTGAATCTGCCTTTCCTCAACCTCAAATCATGCATTTCTTTCTAGAACTACAAAGATAGATCATTCTGTCGTAGTTGTATGAGGAAGGGTAAAAGCTGACACACCCGTTAGAGAACATGTTAAACAGCACTGAACGATAAACAAAAGCGGGTTTGTATTTACACTGAGGGAAAGAAGATGCACACTAGAGATTGCCTTGTTTCTTCATTTCCTTGGGCCAAGTGCAAAACTCAAAGCAAGCTCCAAGAACTGTACTTTTCCTTGAATTCAGTGGTGTTGCTTGAAGCAAATAAACACATTTCTTTACTTAGTGTAGATTTATATCATTGCTATTCCTGTCCTAGAGCAAACATCAAGAGGAGGATGAGGCTCTTTCGTGATTTTAAAGAAGAGAGCCTGGGGTTTGCATAAAAGAATATTTCTGATTAAGCCAAGCTCAGATTAAAATTTTTAAGCATCTGGGAGTGTTACACATGCATGTAAACAGAAGATGCTCTGCACAGGTACATTGATTCAGGCTCTCTCCTCTGCATGTGATACTGAACCTATGGTGCGCGCATGAGAGCACAGTTGTGAGACTGACCTTCAGTAGATCTGATACTTCTGACATCCAGTTCTCTCCGACATGAGACTCTCATTATTAAAGGTACTCAGGGAACAGATCCATGGATCCTCTTCTCTGACAGCATTTGGACTTTTTGTCACTACTCCAGCACAGCTCTCTTTTGCTACCAGAGACCCTTATACTGCTGGAAATGCACTAAGAAAATAAGGGAAGCACTGCTGGAAAAGCACTCTACCTGACTGCTTAGACCACTGAGGTGGCCAATTATTTACAGCTCTTGCTGCAAACAGGTACACTCCCATGGCTTTAATTTTATATCCTAATTTTTAAATTGTACAGCTTCTATTTCTTTAGAAAACTGAAGAGCCTACTTGACTTGGACAACACCTTGTCTACACCAGTTTATCAGCCTAGCTAGTAAGCTCAGAGTACAATAAACTCCTGCTGCTCCTGGGTGCTCCCTGCCCAGAGAAACCTGGGTATGGGGCAATGATTTCAGCAGGAGAGAGCCTGCAACTGCTCAGTTACACCATTCAGGAACATAACAAAGACTAGCAGAGGTCTCTCCATCAGCATGCAGTCACCTGCACTGCAAAACTACCAACTGCCTCAAGTGTCCAATACTTATATTTTGACCAGGTCTCGTTTTACAAGTTTTAGCGTCTGCATAATCTCCTATTCTCTGCTGGTTTAGCTGTGAACTACTCTGAGCAGGGAAATTCTCTTAATCAAAATATAACAGAGTATAAGATGAGGGCATTGGTTTCTGTCAACAGGTCCCAGCTTTAAAGTTATAAGGGTTATTAAGTTACAAAATTATAAGTGTGGGCATATGAAGATATTTGTACATATATAACACAAATCTGTAAATACACGTATAATAATGGGTTTTGTCATGCTGTACATACACAATAAGAAATTTTACTTAGATTTAGGCATCTAAATCTATACTTATCGTATCTGACTCCCTTCATGAGCAAAGAGGAGAAATAAGAAATGCTTCAAAACCAAACCCCATCCAGCAGCATTACACTGTGGAGTGTTTTCTGATAAAACCATTTTTCAAAAACTGAAGTAGTCTAGAGAGAGAAAAGGTAGATTGCAATGAATCGTATACAATACGTAACAAAAAATGAAACAGCTCCAAGACCTTTCAGTGTGATGTTGCACCTTTACTGAATCTCCTCAATTTCAAACTTCATCAGAGCAGGCTGTCACTAACACTGTATAGAACAGTTATTTATTTCAGTATTCCCTTAAGAAGTAATAATTTTCCACATGCTGGAGATATTACTATAAAAATACTTTCTACATAAAACGGTGTTGTGTGCATTTGGCTTCAAAGAGTAAAAGCAGTCAGAAAAACAATTTCTGTGTAAGGTTCTTTATCACTGTGTATGTCTCACTAATGGAGCCTTGTTTAGCTACATTACCAACAAGGGAGGTTTCTAAGAAGCCTTAAATAAGAGGTTTCCACTACAAGGAGTTCAGAGCTTGCTGAAGTGCCCTCAGATGCAAAGAAGCTCTGAGAAAATCCGATTTGCAAGTGTGCATGGGGGAGAGGTTAGAAGGGAGAAAAGGAACAGAAATAACTGGGGATCAGTGAAAAGATTCTTTTAGCTAATATATCTGCCAAAAGGAACTCTTTCTGTTCCACTTGCTAACACACCCTTTAGTAAAAAGGACTCTGGCACATTTTCTTAAAATTTAAAGCAAGCAAGGTTCATGTCAGAAAGATTTGTATGTACAGGAAAGGTAAATTTCATTCCCTGAAACAAGTAACAATGTGGACATTCATATCATGGTATTACAGTGCTTTCTTTGGTTATTAATTCCTTCCGAACTGATATAAACTACCCTGAAGAACATAAAGTGCTCTTATTCTGGACTAGTGGTCCTGGGGAAGCTAAGTGCAATGGTTCACAACATTAGCATTCTCCAGCTCTCCGGTCTGTCTCTCTGCTTGAGGTAAAGGTATAGCAGGTTAGACTAAAAGCAGGGTCTGGTTTGCACTAACTCAGAGTACAGAACGGTATTTTTGTGGCTATATATTAAGACACCAGCTCATGAAAAGGAAGGGGCCAAGGCTGGAAAAGGAATGGCAACATCCTAAAGCACTGCACTGGCTGCTTGGTGAGCACAGGCTCTTGCCTCAGCAGCAAGCACATGCCAGCATCATATGAGCATGCCTATGTGGTTCTGTTACAGACCTCATTGTGTGTCCTGGATGCACTGCTTGTCTGACATGCTCTCAGACATCCTACCATTCCTCAGAACTGAGTCTGAGTTCACCCAGGGAAGTGCCTCCTGTAGCCACCCAGGAAAGAGGTCTGTAAGTACCTAATAGTCTTAAATCAGGGGAAAACCTCCACATACCCGTGGGTTAGCTTCATGGTATAGCTCTCCTAACTCCTTTCTGAGAGTAGAGATTATGACACAAAGGTGCCACAAACAGTAAGGAGTGGGAATTCGGATAATCAGAAGAAATGGAGCAGAGTGAGATATTCTGCATAGAAGTGCAAATACACTGAAAATGTGGAGCACCTTTTGGGTCCTTGGGGCTATCAGTGAAGTGTTCATCATCTTGCTATAGGAAATGATTCAAAGTAGGCCAGACCTGACAGACACAGCAGCTTTGAAACTCACTACAATCTGAATTCCAGACTGTTAATTCCACTTGGAAAGCCTTACCATCTAAAACTAAGGATTAGGGTGAAAAAGGGTCATTTAGCAGCTTCCATCTCTCCAGACAGAATGAAGAGGCAACGACCACCTGGAGCCCAGAGCCCAAAGGGCAGGCTGCAGCGTTCCTGGGAGCCAGACAGAGCATGCTGCAGAGGGCTGAGATCCATAGCCTGCTCAATGCTGAGAACAACAGTGGCAATGTTACAGACCAGCTGGGGTCTGTGGGCAGGATGGAGTCTTAATTCAGAAGGTTAATAAGAGGGCATAAATTAAATAAATACTTGTACTTATAAGTAAAACCAAAGCTGAAAGGAGTAAAGTGAAAGGTAGAGAGGAACACCAGCATCCAGGAATATAAGTTTGAGACAGATGACTGCTCAGCCCTGGGGATCATGTTTTATCGTCAACTAAAATGTCAAGTACTTTAGTCAGAAAAACATAATATTTCCTTTGGGAAAGCAATTCTAAATGAGTTTTGAATTATCTCATGACAACCAGAACTTTTTTTGGAAAACTAACAGAGAAATTTGGGACTCTAATCCTTTCTAGATTCTTTTACCATGCATCCCTACTTGCAATGAATTTTAGCATTGATATAGCTGATTACTGCTTTACAAGTATCTCATTACAGCTTTGGCAGATGGAACCACAACACCTAACACAGAGTACAGTTCATTCCTTGTCTTTGCCCTTCCTATTCTCCCCACGTGCCCCCAAATCAGTAAATAGGATTTTCCAAGCTGGTTTATAAACATACCCTGCAAACATTAAGATGTTTTCTAATCCAGCTGTTCCACATTAGTGGAGATTTGTTTCTAAGCATTGAGCAATGCTATTTTCAAATAACACTGAACTTAATGATTAATGTTGAAGAAACTGCTGTCAAGAATGTGGGTGTTTCCTGGCTCAGTAAAACCTTCCACCAAGACTAGTGAATCTTAGTTAACAGTTTTCTAGTACAAGTGAGAAAATAAAGTAACTTCATATTTACTCATATTGTGAGTGAAGCTGAAAGGAGCAGTGGGTTGGTGGGCTCACTTTCTGGTTCACACACTGGGAAGGTAAGGAATGCAGCAAGTAAAATTAAAGTCATTCTTCCCCTCTCCCTCCTCCCATTGAGCTGGCTTTTTCAGCATAGGTAAGCAAGAGGGCAGAGTAAAAGAGGTTTAGATGTGTTTGTTGTAGCTGAGGCTGTGAAAAGGTCTTGGAAATGCACTTTGCTAGGCTGCTGCATGGGCCTCCTCTTGGCTGCTCTTGTCAGTGAGTTAAGGCCAAGCCCCAGAGCAGGAGAGTAAGGAATATTCAGGCAGCCCTGAGCTGCTACAAAGGACTGCTGTATCTAGAAAGACTTCTACTGCTGCCTTCACACACAGAGAGAAATGTGTCTGAGAGGGCATAATGGTGGTTATACTCTATACTACTCTCCCACACACATGTAGCTTCAGACTGTGTTTCTTATTCTATGCTACATTAAGAGGAGAAATAGGGAACCTCATCTTAAAAGCACAGGGAGAAAAAGGGAGAAAAAGAAAATGCAACTGAAATCTAAGTCCAATATACATGTGACATCTACGAGACATCTACGAGACACCCAGTTTTGCTGATCTCAGTTACAGTATATGATGACATAGGTTCCACATTTGTCAAAACAGAGAGAGAAGCAGACTGTTTTTCTAGATAGAATTAGCCTTGATCTTAAATTCCATAATAGAAGAGTTTGAAACTCAGGCTATGATTATGAAGCAAAAAATAGATCTGCTGGAGGAGTTTGCAAAACCTAGCATCACCAGATTCATCCATCTCTAATTTAAACCTTACCCTGGCTCTAAGGGGGGAAAATTGTATGTCCTGGAAGTGCCTTTCCTCTCACTGCTTGGAAAGTGGATTGCCTTCCTGCCTCAGGCAGCTTTTGGATTATATCCACTGTCAAACAAAGAAACAGTCTGGCACTCAAGCTTAACCATTTGTATTCTTCAAGTGGTCTAAAGATTTTCTCATCTGGAGTTTTTCTACTCTGTTCTGTAACATCTGAAGACATCTTTTCCTTCCCTCCCTACCATATGTCACACTGGAACGAAGACGGCAATGTAACAAAGACATTTGACCAAGGATACATAAATAGCAACATGGGAAATTGCTAGTTTAGCAGCACCAGCCAGAGCATGATAAAGTGGTTGATTTCACTGGAACTTAATGGATGAAGCCAGGAACAAAATCCTCTCCCTTCATGGTAAAGACAGGAGATTCCTTAAAAAAAAAAAAAAAGTTAATTGCAATTCCTTAAACAATTCCAGGTATAGATAAAAACTTCATTAAATTAACCAAAATCATTATTGCCCTAGAAGTATAAAGCATTAGCTTTGAAAAACAAACTAACTGAAAGGTTCTCCCAGGGAGAGAAAACATCCTAATTTTTCTATGGTGACAAGGCCAGCAATATTAATTTAAAATATTTAATTAAATACACTTACTGAATACATTCAGTATAGTTTAATTTTCCTGTTCTATTCAAGACTTGGTACAACTACAGCACTCATAACTATTTCTGTAAGCATTACCACAATAGAATTAATGCCACAAATAAAACAACAAATTGTAGGGTTTAGCCCATAGCCTTCTATTCAAATGAAAGATACTTTATACATGAAAATGAACAAAGATAGGAAGTGAGCAGGAAATTATGAGGGAAGGCAATGGAAAAGATTCAGCATGCTCCTTGCAGGAAGATCCTGCTGCTGTGGCAATAGGCAGGGACAGGGGAATCAAAGTTGAAAGAAGGGAAGACTTGTAAAAAACCTCAAAGCAGGGAGTTTAGGTGTCCATGTGAGACGTTTCCTAATTTTGGGAGCATTACTGTGAAGAGCTGCCTAAGAGAAAGCCACCTTAGAGTTTGTTATGAAAAACAATCTTCCTCATTATTGCCTGGCAGTCCACAAAACAGCAGTTTGGTCATTTTATGTTATTTTGTTATTTTTTGTTGTTGTTTCTAAAACTTCATCACTTTCGGTTTTACTGAGCCCATTCTGTTACCTGTACCTTGCCATGCATGCTTTCACTCCCATCAGCTTTAAATGGACATGAGCACTATCTGCAATGCATAGACAGAAATGGAGCCCATCTCAGCATGTGAGGTGCAAGAAGATGCTGGTCCAGTCCTGTATCAGCCACAGACTCTGCAAGAGCTGTGTCTGCTCCTGCTCTACAGCTGCCACTTGCCAGCTGGTGAATGCTAGTGATTTACACCTGCCTCAGCCTTCTGATCTGCAATGCAGTAGCTGGGCATGCATCCTGCCTCCTTCCTCTGGCCACAACCCAAAAAGGAGGAATTCGTCTTCAGGGTGGAGCTGAGCTCCTGGAAGAACATTGGAAGCAGACTTCTCAGAGAAGCCAGGTGCTCCAGACATTATTTCTTCAGCCATTCATGCAGAGCAGCAAGAAGGATCTTGCCTCACTCATGAGGCATAAGACAAGAACACTGTGCAGCGTGGTGTCCCTGTGGGTAGAGAGTCAGACATCAATGTGCACGGCCACAATCAATACCCGGTTTCTATTCGTCACACAGCAGAAAAACACCACAGAGCCTTGGCGGTGAGAAAGATGTGAAAGCTGGAAATGAGTGAGGTAAATTCAGTTTTGCAGCTAATGGATCAGCAGGAGATCTGCACTGAGGTGGTTTTAACTCTGCTTTGCCTTTGATGAAATCACAGCTGGGGAAGTAATGTTCTCACTGATTCATAAGCTGCAGATACTGTGGAAATACAGATTTACTCCCATCACTCAAGTATTTATTAAGTTAATAATTTTCTGAAGAGGGCAATATAATAACAATGAGAATTTATCTTTCTAAGCTTATTCTTTTCCTTTTAACCTGTAACAAAGGAGTGACTTTTCCATTTATCTTAATTCCAGGTCCAAGCACTCTTTCTAATGAAAAAGAAAAATTTCCTTACTAAACTTGCAGGAATGCAGGAAGGTCTACACAAGTATTTGTAACGTACTCTATTATTTTGGATGTGGATAAGTTGGTTACCAACAGTATAAGCTCATTCAGCCCAAACTCAAATGATCCCAGAACACTCTGGACTGCTGAAAAGGACGTGAGGAAGGAACAAAGTAATCTTTTCTGTTCCTTTCTTTAGTTTATCCAGAGCCAGGGGTTTATGTACAGTTAAAACACAAATTCAGTGATTTCATTTAGATATATTTGATTTATGATGCATCCTGAGCTAGTGTTATAAATTTCTCTTGACTTTTTGGCAAGTTTATTTTGTTTCATTTGGTCCTTAATTTGGACAAGAAGAATTTCTCTGCTGAACTGAAGATCTGCTTTTCAGAAGACCCACATTTCCTCAAGGCTTCTGAAATTAGACTTTCAGGTTCAGATGAATTATTTATTCCTTGATAATTAGCCCAACTCCAATTCATAGTTCATATAATTTTTCTCCTTTTTCAGTGTTTCCTGCTACTGTGTTGCACAACCCATAATGCAGTTTAAAGTTTTCTTTTCCCATGAATACAATGGTTTTCAAACTACTGTTTCCATACATCACTCCATCACTATAATGCATTTCTGGTTTTGCTCCATTAGTAGAATAATTGTTAATTTATAATGAGCCCATGTTCAAATTCCATTATTGATAATGCTCAAGTGTTATCTGGCTGGTATTTGTCACAGTTCAGAGAAGAATAAAAATAAGTTATACGAATACCACACTGAGGGAGGGAAAGGGAAGGAAAAGTGCCATTGCAATCAAAGAAGATGATGTGAACTTCATTTGTAACTGCAGTTGTCTGTGTCAATATTTACCCCCACATTACCTGTAAGCCAAACTCTATGTAGTGCAGGACTCAGAAATAAGGATTCAGCATGAGTTTCCTATCAACTCCTTGTGATGGAAATCAGCCTAATCATTTTTCTTTTCTGACTTTCTTACCTCGATGCTGTTTACATTGAGATTTAAGACAATAAGATAGCTTATCACAGAACTGAGTAGAGAAAGCCAAGGACATCTGTGCAGCTCAGATCAGAGGAGAGGATAACAGTTTAATGTCACTGGAAGGCAGGCTGTCAGCAGCAGCACCAGGGCTTAGTGCTTGGGCTCAGCCTTCTTGTCAAGCCTGCATTGGCACTGGCTGAAGACGGATGTCCATCCCAAGGTTCTGTTGGACACAGGGATGGATCACAGGCACACCTACACAAATAGCCCCATCTCAACTCTTCTGGAGTTCTACCCCAGCAGCTCCCAGATCAGTTCCCATTCAGCAGCTCCTTAGCCATATAAGCAACAAAATATATCCTGATAAGTGGCTCATCCCAGGATGTGGGAAGAAGGATGTGATATGATCATGCCATCATTAAACACCCTGAAACTAATCAAAAGACAGCAGAGTTAAGAAGTATAAATGTGAGTTGAGGGGCTAAACTTGTAAAGAGTATACAATATGATATGATTTTGTGCTAGGTACAAGACTATGTTGGGATCCATGTTTCTATAATGTACCTAGATTTTTTACACTTTGTTGTTAATAATAGAATTAATAAAGAGGTTCAAATAAGTGAAGTGTATTTTAAGAAAAACCAATGAAGTAGTACAGCCAAGAAGAAAATTAATAGTATTTCAGGACTTTTTCTCCATTGAAATCTGATTCTTAAAAAAAAAAAAGGTGCATAAAGCTCCGGAAAGCCAACTGTAGGCAGCAACAGGAGTAGTGGACTGGATACTGTTCTACATTCCCTCTGTTTCTGTGAGAGTGTTGTATGGATTCATCAGAGGAGTGTGTGATAGTCATTGCCCCATCCCCAAATAGTCAGGGATTTGTGAGGTACTACCAGTGAACCTGGCAAGTCAAATCATAAGGTCATAAATACATAGTTTTGGATCACAGTGATGACTTCTGCTTTATCAATCCATTTTTAGATTTTTATTAGTGCTATTTGTTAGATTTAAGAATTCTATTTGATTACAGCCTCTGGACCCTGCCATGCAGAGCTTGATTTTATCAAGCAAAGAGACTACAAGGTACACTAAGGAAACAGGTGATAGGTGAAAAAGGATTTCTCATTAGTACTGTTGTTTCCCATTTGCGAGAGTTTTTCCTGTTTTGGAAAAGGGATAAGCAGAGAGGGAATTTTCAGTAGTTTGGGATACATGAAAGCATTATGAATTTCAAGCCACTTTTCTCAAATTTTCTGAATGAGTGACCACCCTCACCCAGCTTTTTGGTTCTTCTTTTTCTGTCTCAGATGTCTTCCTGTGAACCTCCTTTTGTCCTTGTGCTCCTCCTGAGTTGGCAGAAGCTCAGTTCCTTCAGGTGAGGAAAGGAAGAACAGTCTGTTATTACTGGATGCGAGCATAAGCATTCATTTCCTCACCCAGCGAAGTACCAAGGTGCTGCCGACTAACTACATCTTCCAGTATTTTGACTACTGAATCTTTTCATTACTTCTTTCAAATCTTTTCATGACTCCTTAGGAAAAAGGCAGATGTGACATAAATGTGAGAAGAAATGTGCACAAATACAATCATGAAGGATGTTTATGACTTGGCAGAAGAGACCAAGTTCAAAGGCACAGGTGGCAGCACAAGTGAGAGAGTTCACAGGTGCCAAGAGCTCCCCATGAAGAGTATCTGGGCACATAGGGCACTGTCAGGCAATGCCACAGCCTGATTCTCAGAACTCCAAGAAATAGAGTGACTAATTGCAGAGGAAAAGTTATACTTTTACTGACCAATAAGGGGGTCTAGAGCAAGTTTATAAAAGATCAGATTCATCAAGAGACTAACACCTGGAACAGTGTATTAAAACAGCTCCTCAGTACACTGGAAAACTGGACATATCATTGCCTCATCAACCTTATTCTGGGCAGTTTCATCCTTTGTTCTTCTGCCTCTAACAAAAAATTACCTATGGATCTAATTGCCAACAACTAAAATAAAATATTAAACATATATTGCCTTTCTCACATAGTAAGGCTTCTGCAAGGTCATAATAATGTGTTATTGGCAGGTAGCTTTCACAAGACCTATTAAACAGGTAAGTCTGTGAGTTGATAAAAAGATATTCTTTAAGGTTTTGAGTTTCCAAGGAGTACCTTTTCACCTCATTATATGGCTGTGTTTCTGCCCCTAGTTTGGAATTTTACAGAGAACAGCATGGGTTCAGAGGCAAATAAAACACTGATTACTTTGGTACATTCCCATGTAAATAGTTCTTCTGTTAGGAGGCAGCTAAAACTAAAAGTTGACAATCTTTATCATATAAAAGTAAGCAAATGGAAGCATAGGAAAACGTAGAGGCTAAGGAAAAGTGACTCATGTGCCCAAAGTTTTTCCTAACTCACTCATTTTCACTAGAGGAAGAGAAGGAAGGGACAGTCTCAGACAACTTGAACTAGGCTTTTGAACAGATGTCTTTCATAAACCGAAAGAAATGGTGCAACATTTTCCTAGTCTTGGACCAAGGGCTCTGATCCAACAGAAATAGGGCTTTTTCCATTCGGCAGGTATGGAGGGAGGGAGTACTTGTTATATATGTCATCTTTTTACTGCAAAAGTACATACTCTGAATTAGTAGGCCAGAAAAAACTTTTGGAGTATCTTGAAGAGGCATACGTGAAGTTTCAGAATAATTGGCAAGATGCTTTCTAATGTATGGTCCTGGAACTTAAGACATAGCAAAGATATTCTCTTGTTTTTCCTGATTTGCAACTGATGTACAGGTGGCACTGTGCCATCACCTCCTCTGCTTCTGACATGTTCTTGTATTTTGAACTTAAAGTACTTGGTCCCTGGGTCCCTGTTTTGGGTTTTTTATTGTTGTTTTTTAATGCTGTGGGGAGTGTTAAAGGAAAAACAAACTCTCTAGGAGATTTTCCATCTGGAGAAGAAAAGTTCCAAAACTATATATTAAAAGAAGAGTGAACTTCCCCAAATGTCAATGCCTGCAGTAACAGGTCACATATTGCACAAGTGTGGTACTTCAAGCTTTGAAATGGAGCCATTAGAAAATGCAGCTTTTAGTGCTGACTTCACTGTAATGTGCACAATGCTTTGTAATCCTTGATAGGAAAAGCAATACAATGTTATTTTATATATCTTTTATCCTTAAACTGTCAGTCTATTTATGCTGGGGCTAAGGGTTATTGTGTCCATTTACTATGTGATGAGCTCAGGTGAAGACAGGCTAGGTGTCACACTGAAGCAGTCAATGAGAAAGTCAGAACCACTGACCACTGGGCACCTATGCTGTACTTCCCACAGCATATACATTTTGCCACTGACCAGCTCGTTCTTCACCAGGGATTCTGTATTTGATGAAGCATTCTGCACAGAAAAAGATTTAGCAGCATGAAACACTGCTCTCTTTTCTGTGTATGCTGAATAAAATATACGTGTGTGTGATATGAACAAGTAGAGATATGCCAATACATAGATAAAATGAATAGTGTTCTTACAAATTTAGTTTCTATTGGCTTGCTGATGTATTGGCTCGCTGATGTATTGGCTCATCCTCTTGTGAAATTGATGTAAAGTACCATAGCTGAAGTCATTATTTATTTCTTATTTATTTTGAATTCTTACCAATAGCCCCAGTGAGTTGATTGCCAGATCACTGAAAACTTTGTGTCAAAACAGCTGACCCAGTGGAAATCAAAGTGGTTACACTTTTAATGGCAAAGCATTCCTCTGGGCACACCTGTGATTATTGTGTGGCCATGACAAAGGACACTGCACAAACATTAGGAATCTGAATGTTGAGTTTCATGTGACCATGAATTCTGAAACCCACATCCATAAAGAGCAATTAGGACATCCAAAGTGGTGCAGCACAGCTAAGATGAGAATTATTCAGGCCACTGTAGATCACAGCAGAGTAATATCTTTGAGTTACTGGAAGAACATTGTCTTTGCCAAATCCATCTGCCATTTTTCATAATTTCTTCTGAAGCTCAAGCTATACTGTCCTTAGGTGAAGGTTTCTGTGTTGGCATACATGGGCTGTAGTAACTGACATGGAGGAGGAGAAGGTGAGGAAACATGACTGGAGATAGGGCAGGGGGGAAAGGGCAAACTGAGATATGACAGCGTGTACTACCATGTGGAAGGAAGTGACCTGGTAGGTGACAAGTCAGAGAGGCAAAAATGGAAGAAGAAATACACCAGTCTAACAGCTTGTTGTTGCCAAGGTTGTGGTTCTGCCTCCCAGATCTCCACTTGGGGTAGCACTTCTTCCTCTTTTCCACCCGCTCTAGCACTTGGTACTGTCTCAAAGACAGTTCAGCTCACTAAACCATGGTAAAACCAGCCTTTCTTCTTTCACAGTTGTTTCCCTTAGCCTCTTTCTCCCCCCTTCCTCCTCCAGTGAAGTCTGTTCTCAGCTGGACCACTGGGCTCAGACAGGGCAAGATGATTTCACAGGAGCTGTGATTCAGGGTAGTGGAAGCAGGACTGCTGTTTTCTTGAGCATGCAGGTGGATTCTGTTCCCTCCTGAGGCTTCATATGGAGCACAGCCATCGCATCTTCAGGTAGTTGCAGGCACCTTGAGTCTGTACTGAACTACCATTCAAACTAAAGGAGGAAAGGGTAGGTGGTTGCCAGCCTGAGGTTTCAGAGAAACTCTTAGGAAGGCAATATTGCATTTAATACATAATTCTTTATTAAATCACATGATTCAGAGAGTCTGAATCAATCTGGTTTTTTGATGCTGCCATTCCTGTGACTTAGGGTTGCTAAAGAAAATTCAGTTACAGACTCCGAAAGGATTTATAGTTAATCCTTTCAATCAGATCATGCTTGAGCACAAAGTTATTTAACAGAAGAAAGATGTTTAGTAAAAAGTACTATTGTTACACAATATATAGATATATCCCTCACACACTGTTCATACAAGATTCTCTTCAGATTCCAACCTCACAAGAATTTTAACCTTGTCCTTCAAGCATTAGCCAGCTTTTGCAAATACAGGCCAATGCTTCTATGCCAGAGTTGACACACAGAAGCATATTCCATCTTCTTCAAGGTTACAACAACTTCTGATGTTATGAGGATTCACATACCGAAATAAAAAATATAAAATTACGATTAAATTTATTCTTAACTGCTCTGTCCTTTAGGTATTGTTAAGACATTGAATTCAGAAGAAGGCTACAAAACCAGCCTGATCTTAAGAAAAATCTTTCATACAGAGAGACTGGTAAGAAAAACATATTGAAATTCTTCAACAGAAAAAATAGAGGAGATCTTGCCATACTACATGAGTAACTGTATGGAGATTTCCAATAGACTGTCACTTATGCATGTAGTGGCAGAGCAAGATTCAATGGTTAGAAGTTAAAGCTAAAGAATGGCTGTCACCCCCTTCCTCTGCCACAGCATCCCATGGGCACCAGCGTGTGGACTGCATTTGCAGGAGTCCTCACTGTATTGTATCCAGAGTGCCTCAGGGTGGGGGAAGACAGGGAAGAAGAACCTCAGGGGCTACAAATGGGCTCTAAAGTCTGAATGGTCCCAGCCTTGGAGTCCCATTTCTTGTGGAGCATTCAAGGATCCCACATGCATCCCCAAGGAACCATGCCATGCATGTTCTCATATATTTTCATGCCATACTTGACAAAAACATGAGGTAGTTCTATACTTCCCAATACGTAATTGTTTCTGTCACCCTGGTTCCTTGGCCCCATAACTGCTGGTCTAATCTTTTGCCAGTTTTTCACCTTCATTCTCCTATAGTGCTACCTTCTTTTGATCCATGCCTCTGGTACAGAGCTCTCTGTGTATACTTGTGAGTGAGTCTCGGAGCATTTTCATGCAACTCTTGATCATTATGTTAAATCAAATGCAAAGTTTTGCTTACTTGGTCTCAGGCAACCAGCATATCAAACCTTTTTCCTCAGAACTCAATAGCACTTTATTGTTTTCAAAACAGATATACTGAAGGATGAAACACGCCTATGATCCAAACCAAAACCAGAAATTCCCTTGGTATTGGGAAAATGTCCTACTCAGTGGTCCAGAGTCATTCACATTTTCTCTTCTCTCCCTTTGCTACTGTCAGAAATGTCACTTTTAGGAACTTGATAATAGAGAAGTGGCAGAGTTGGGTATCCCAGCCCCACAGCAGCTTCAGAGTCTTGCTATTCCCAAACAGGAGCATCCTTCTGGCTTTGCAGATATGCATTTGAATCTGATAGCAAGAAAAGGCATACTAGCTTCTCTAAATTAGCATTTCCTACAGTTTATTTAAGCATTTTTCTTTGCTCTCCTTCACTTCTTATGCTCATTCCAAACCCCAGTTGGAAATACCTGAATCTCCACTTTTGTGTATAGCAATTACTGGCTTCTAAGCTAGAGCTGTCCGTGCCAGTCCAGGGGCCAAACAAGGGATAGAGATGGTGGAAGTGTCACCATTTCACATTCCACACTTGTGAACCTCAGAGAACCTGTTCTATGGTTCTGAACTGGGTATTTGCTAGGCAGTACTACCAACACACTTATACAAGAATGTTTCTGCAGTTAGGAATAAAACCAAACATTTTATAGGATAAGACACACACTCTAACCTTAAAATACTTTATTTTTAAAAACAAGGAACAGGAGTCTAATTCTTATACTTTGTGCCCAGAGTCAAGTTTGTTGTCAATGACAAGGTACAAATGGCACTCAGTACTGATCCAAGGTTTTCTGCTATGAAATCAGAAAGAATTTGTTTCATTCACTTTGCCACTCACAAAATACTTAGTATGAAGACCACAGAGAAAATTAGTCCAGACTACAGGGATGACTAATGAGCTTATGAGCAGCTGATGATATAATAGGAGCATGAAGTTCATAGTTTGCTAAATTTTTACAATTCACTTATGAAGACCATTTATAATACTGAGTTGACAAATACCAGGATCTGCACTGCTCCAAAATCTGTGTCTTCTTCCACTTGCTTGGACTACATTTGGCTTCTTGACCAACTGTAAGAAAAAAAACTCATCACAATCTCTTCAATTTCTATTTAAGATATACTTAAAAATTTAGTTCTTTTCTATGCATGAAAGCATTGAGAACTTGTAAGTAAAGCTTGAATCTGTAGAACCTGGGTCCTTTTTGTAATCCAGAATTATAAAAGAGAGTAGTGACTATTTGGCAAAAAGCACCATCGACCTACTATTCAACTTCTTGTTGCCCACAATCCTGCCTTCTGAAAGAGAACTCCTACCTCTGTGCACAAGAGGTGAATCTCACAGTAAATATAAGAGGCATATCTAGTCCAGACTTTGTGCCACATAACAAGCTTTTAATTGGATACTTGGAAAAGAAAGAGGTATAATTTTTATATAGTCCCAGGGTATTTAAGACACAAAGCTTTTCAGATTGGTTTGCCTTAAAACTGCACAGCAGCTCTTAATGACAGATGCTCAAGTCCTAACCCAGCTGAAACCAGTGGTTGCTGTACCAGTTCTTATAGGGTTGGGAAAAGAGCTGGAAATCACATGTTCATATGATAAAGATGTGACTGCATGTATTAATTAGAAGCAGAAAGTAAGAAATACTTCACTGACAGGATGGCCTTGTTTATGTAGGCAACTTGCTTTTGAATTCCTCAAAGTATCTTTAACCCTGACGTAACCCTGCTTCTCAGCAGAGATCATGTTGTTTCTCACGTGCATATAAAACATGGTTCATACCAGAGAACTGTCCACTGTGTAGAGAAGCCTAGAAAGAGAAAACCTGTCTGCTATGTATGTTACATGGCAAGTAAGCCTACAAACATCATGGCAAGTCCATTTAAATACAGTCTGTCCTAGCATCTCATCCACGCTTTCTTGTACAAAGAGCCTTTAAGACAAGGAACACTTCTGAGTGCTGTCTACACCTACAGTGTAGAAATGGAAAGCTAATACAGCGGTTGACCATCTTAAATTCTCTCGAGAGATTTTGTAACTCACAATTAGCCAGGATAACCCCAGCCACATAGTTTGTCTCCCATGAAAACTGTTTGACCTCAGATTTCTTTCTTGGAGTGTGCAGTTGGGGTTTTTTTAACATGACCCTCCCCTGGGCATTCAGTGGAATAGCTCTGTTTACTAGTGTTTCAGCCATTCCAAGTATAATAGGAGGATGTCAAAAACACAATGTAATTTCAGGTTTACAAACTTAAATTAGTGTCACGGTTGGTGCCATGTGATTAAAATACAGATAATGTAAAAACTTCAAAGGAATGTTAAGAAATAATAAAACTTTCTCAAGAGAGACCTCACAAGTAGTCAGAGATTTTAAAGGCTGCTTTGAAGAGTCTCCATTTCATGTTTAGAATAGTCACATTTTGAGCAGTATCAGATCTGTTGGACTTCCATCCAAGGCAACTGTACGTATATACTGATGAAGAAGCCCCTACACTCTGTGAATAAATATCACTTAGCAGTGAAGTATTGAAGCATTTATAATCATTAGTCCTATAAGAAGAAGACACCGAACCTATTAGTTCAGCACCTCACATTCTACTCATAATAATACTTCAACACTTTTTGATTTTATGATGCAAAAATCACAAAACTTTTAGCAAAGTGTTCTTGGACAGTAGCTGAATCCTAAGATTTCCGGAAGAGTCCTTCTGACTCTCAATTTTATTATTATCTCAAGTAGCCATAGCCAATAAAGCTGATAAGTTTTATAGTATGCAATTTTATTATGCTAAACCCTATGATCATGCATAAATCACACATTAAGATTATTGCAAATGCCAGTATAAGGTGGTCTGTAGGGGTTATTCTTCATTGTGGAAGCCATTAGCATAAAATCAAGATTGTGGGGTTGAGAATTTTCTTCCAGAAAACTGCATTATTTTGTACAATCCCAAAGTCAATAATTCATCTCCAGATGGCAAGTATTCGAAGGCAAAACTGTAAGGGATAAGCAAGGGAATAAGTAGGTCTACATTTTAATTTAACTGTATTTTGATATCAGATAACTAATAGATTTTTGATAGATAATAAGGGATGCATATTCCATGTCGTGTGTATGATTCACGTGCACAGGAGTTCACAGTATCAACAGTGGTATTGGGGTTTAGAAGCTGTATGCAAACCATGCTGGTGGAAAACAAAATTACATGATCCCTGCCAACTAGTTCTTGGAAAATAAACCACATGTGTATAATTTGTGAAACAAGGAGGCAGAGTTTCCATTAAATAAGTTTGACTGAAACATCTATAATTTTTGTTTTGTTCTCAACAAGTATGTTTATGTGTACAGAGGCTACAGACAAACCAAGTGACTGCTGGGAACTTAGTGTCATCCTGCTGAAACTCCATTTCAGGTGAACGGATAGCCAAAAACATAATGAATAAATGCTTCATAGTATTCTGGGAAGCTGGGAGTAAGATGGACCTAAAATATCATAAACTGTCCCACAAGGATCAATTTTAATCACATTAGCACATCCAGTAGCCTAGATTACTTTGAATCTGCTTTGGGCCTGCTGGAATATGATTTATGAAAGAAACAGCAGCTACATTTGCAACTTGCTGCTCTGTACTCGGGACTGTTACCATATGATCTATACCTGACCAAAACAAGAAAAAAAATACCTCTTAAGTTGTCAGTGAAACACTGGTGCAATGCTCTTCTTCTCCCCCTCACTGCATTTGAAAAGGAGTTTATTGCTGCAGCTACTACCCAATACAGTGACACTAGAGTGTTTTCTAGATAACAAAGTATTGAGGAAGAAAGCTTTGTCTTTTCCAACATGTAGAATCTCAACCAATATTGGGAATATCGTTAAATTACAACTTGAAAACCAGGTTAATTTCTGGCTTTTCACTGAGCAGCCTTTATTTAATATGCAAATTCTAGGGAAACAATAACAACAGAGAGGGAAAAAGAGAGCAATATAGCATTTTGTGATACTGTCCACAGTGTGATACAACATGGTTTACTATAATATAAAAAATAATTTGGGATCTTTTCTGGATAATTTTCTTTATCTGTGCACCTTTTAAACTGTTTTTATTACAACCTCTTTTGCTTTCAATGCTTATTCATCAGGAGGGCTTTTGTTATCTGAAGGCTAAGTAAACAGGAGGGAAAACAAGAAATACAAGATATTGTATGTCACCGGACAATGTCTTACTGCCACCTTGTGTTGAGCAAAAATAGCTCATATCTCACAGATATTTAAACAACAACAAAAAAAATGTTGTTTGGAAAATAAGTAAGGATAAAAACTTTCAGAAAAGTGTGTGTGAATACATGAATACATATGTAACATTATACAAATGGTTTGAGAGCTCATAAACAGAGGAAAAAGTTTATTTTCATTTCAAATTTGTCCTCACAAGCAAGCAGCAAATTTTCAGTTACATCATGTATAATGGGATTCCTTCAGAAGCTAGAGAGATTTTTTTATCCTACTCTTGCAATGTTAAACATTGTAAACAACACCTTTCATACACATCAATATATCCAAGCAATGAAAAATTCCCACAGTGCTGCAGCTTTTTACAGTTCAGAATAAATTCACATGCAGCACTCAACTTTCCCATGCACTGAATAAATCATATACCACGACAGAATTGCTCCTTGCACTTGAACAACTTACAAAATCAACATCTAAAGAAAATCTGTCCTCAGGTAGCTTCACAGACATGTGGAGCAATCACTGCACAGCAGTACATATATACACACAAACACACAGATACAAAGATGAGATGACAAACTCTTCTGAAGCAAACATTTGACCTTGTAGAATGATGATAAAATAGTTTATATCTTAGAGATGTTACCATTACAACATGGTTGGTCTCTATCCATCATTACTAGATAATGTTGTCCCTACTGCGATGGCTCCCTAAACACCATTCTTTATGCTTTGAATTTGTAGCTTTGAACTTTCAACTTCTAGCTTGCAGATCTCTCAAAGACCTGTGAGCTATTTCCAAGATGTCTGCAAAACCAGATTTTTAAAAAGAGTACATTTTTAAAAGAGACTATCTCTTTTGTGATTTACTACATATGCAAAGTTTTCAGAAGGCTTTACTTCTCCATTGGCCAAAATTCAAAGATGTATAAACTGAAGGAGGTAGGAAAGCACTGGATTAAGGCTCAGACTTGATCTCAAAACCTTGGGCACCACTCAAAATCGCAACATTTTCTTTAGAACACCATTTACTTTTACCTTCAGACCTGTTGAAACCAGTAAAATGTTACTATCACCTTAACTGCTTAGTACAATGCCAAGCAAGTTATAAACTGCATGAGGATTTTCAAGGTTGCCATGCTACCATGGCCATGGATTTCTTTAATACAGCAGATAACATGATTATCAGACAAGTCTTCAGTAAATTAGAAAGTGTCTTGGGGTGATAGTATTGATTGGTAAGAAGTGGTTCCACTAATTCAGTCATCATCAAACAGTTCCTATGAGCATTAATAAATGGCAGAGGATAGAAGGTATGCAAGTTCCACCTCCCAGGAATTTAGTGCCTGTGATGTCATTATTCCCAGTACAAAAGAAGTTCTATAACTTCATGCAATATGATAAATGGATGAACCAGTTACTTAATTTTCTGTGGATGATAGACTCTTTTTAGGAATTTAGGATGGTTGCTTAGCCCAAGTCATAAAAATGAGCTTGTTTAATGTACTTGACAGACGCACAATGCTGTCTCTCAAGGTTTCACTGACTTCAGTCACTGCAGGCTATCCTCAAGGCATTATGTGCAGGGTTGGTAAAAGTGTTTTTGCAGCAATAAAAACAAAATCAAAATCAAATAGTAATAATTAAATATGTATACTATTAATTACCACTTAGGTTTTTATGTCTGAAGCTAGACTTCCCACTGACATATTAACTCCTTGCACATATTAGCAGTTTTTATCTGCTAATATTATTTCTAACCAGGAAAATCTGTTCTTTAGGCAGTTATGGGAACATATTGACATGTTCTAGATACAGTGAGTGCTGAAGATGCTGTGACACAACTTTAGAGGCCGAAAGCTGGGGATTGCTTCATATTCAAGTGAACAACCCAAGTCACAGTGCTTGTGATTGCTGAACAGACAAGATTAAAAAAAAAAAAAAAAAAAAACAAAACACAAAAAAAAAAAAATCAGACCTCACAGACAGTAACAGAGATGAAATAAATCAGAAAAGGGGGCAGAAAACACATTATTTCCCCCCAAATCCTCCTTTCTGTTAAGATATTTTCTGAGAGGAATTGTCATACACTACAACTCAGAGTCTTGACCAGTGTCTTACAGTACCCAAGCTGGGGGTCCCACTGTTTCATGGCAATGCTTCTACAGCCCCAAACCTTCCTTTCTTCCTCAGGAGTCCTTTGAGCTTTGGTGACAGTCATATCATCCTGTCTAAGTTCTGCTGGTCAAGGAGAGGCTGGAAAGCAGCTCTCCATTTAACTACTGCTGTATTTGTTACTGGCCTTTCCTACCTTCATTTAATTTCATTTCCTTTCCTTGTCTTTCTCCTCTCCTTTACCTTCCCCTTTTGTTACAAAAAAAAGAAGCAAGACTTTTTAAATCCCAAAGTGCTAGGTTCACCTAAGTCAGAGACTCCTCTGGATATCAGCAAGAAAGATGACAGTAATGGAGAGTTTAGCAGACTTTTTTTCTCAAGATGTTTTCCATTCTTTCGTTCTTTAAGTCTCAGTCAATTGTGGGACTTCTATAAATTTATAATACGTTAACATGTTTGTATAAGACTCCCCCAGTCTGCATAACCTACTCCATGTATACATTCACAGAAATGCCTCATGGTCTCATTCTAGATCCTGAAAAAACTCCCGCTATGCAGTCAAATACCAGGAAAAAATTAGAGGCTCATTCATCTAAATGTCCTTAAATGTAAAGGAGAAGTAATTGAGCTAGTCTCTACTGTGGTAGCATTGTCAAGTTTCCAGTGGTCATTCAGATGCCACGCTTTCCTCTGGCAGGGTGTGGGCATAAGTAAAATCTACAAAAAATGGTTGACTGAAGATGTTCCTTTCACACTGCAAGGAGAAAACTGATCCATATCCACTGATCCATATTTCACAGGTAAAATACCCACTGATATCAAGGCTGCACAGGATGGATTTAGACTGTAAATTTATGGGAAATCGAACTGCTGTCATCTGATGCCAGCCAACCCTTGACTGTGTCACAGCTTTGAAGGTGTTCATTGGAAAAGCCTATCTAGAAGCCCTGGCACACGAGCTATGCCATTGGTGGTCTTTGAATCAGATTTGTTTGATAACAGCCATTGGTAACTTTTAGTAGACCAGTATTTTCTCCTATTTCTGTTTGTAAATCCAGAAAGTTGGAAGTCGGTAGGACAAGGTGGGATGGCTTTAAACTGAAAGAGAGTAGTTTTAGATTGGATACTAAGAAGAAATTTTTTACTGTGAGAGTAATGGGGCACTGGAATAGGTTACACAGAGAACCTGTGGATGTCCCATCCCTGGAGGTGTTCAAGGCCAGGGTGGATGGGGCCCTGAGCAACCCGGTCTAGTGGGAGGTGTCCCTGCCTATGACAGGGGGTTGGAACTATATGACCTTTAAGATCCCTTCCAACCCAAACCATTCTATTATTCTATGACAAGCTACTCTTTTCATTACAAGAATGTGGTTCATCTGCTTTTTCTTACAAGAGTTAGAAGTATTTCTTCATTAAATTCTTAATCCTTTATTCAGGGTTTGGTACTGAAATAGCTCTATATTATTTTAACTTGTCCATGAAAAAGAAAATACAGGATAAAATGTATGGTTGCAGAGTAGCCCATTGTGCTGTGTAGATTCACCCACATCATCATGGACAATGGCTGCTCAGCTGCCAGTATTTAACAATAAACAAACATCAACAAAAAAAATGTTTGACAATAAATTTAACTACTGTTGGGAGAACAGTTGCTTTTTTGTCTTACGTAACACCAAGGAAGGACAGTAAATATTTTAAGCAGAGGAGCTATGCAAGTACATCATCAATGAAAAGAGATCCCTGCATCTGGGACAGAGGATAAAAGGGAACTAAACAGCCAGCAGGATGCAAAATGACAGCTGTTTAAACCCCATTTCTAACTGCAGCAGCCAAAGGTTTGATATCTCTGAGCAACAAGCAGGCAGTTGTGGAGGGGTGGGACACAATAAAACAGAACAGATCAGCATATTGTTACTTCTATTGTGATCAGACTGTCTGTTCCTGTCCTACTTCTATAACAGCTAATAACTAACTGCCAGAGTTTATACCATCCAAACATCTGGTTATCCAGATCCTGCTTTTCTCTCTAAAGCTTTAATGAATTTTAACATGTTTGAAACAGCATTTCCCTCTGGCTTACCAAGATAAACCAAGATATAAACAGTCCCCTTGGGCCTGGTACATCCTCTGCTCAGTAGTGTGCCAAATTCCCTCATTCTCCCAGGCAACTTATATGCCCCTGGATCACCTCACTTCTGACTTGTTGAAAAAAAGCACCTAGTGAAATAAATGTCCTATGCCTTATGAGAAGGACTATTCCCTACTCTGTATAGGAGCAAGAATAAAGCTGCTGGAGGGGGTACATCTTACCACCAAATACTGTGGTGAGGCTTGGCAGCAACAGAGGATGGTACCTCCTGGCTCTGATACTCTTCTGCATGCTGCCTCCATCCATGACAGAGCACACCTCTCATCTTTAGCATCCCATCTGTGAATGTTCATAGCCCCTAACTCTATTTTTATACTGTTTGCATCAACCAGACCTCTCTTGTCTCTAGTGAGAGTCTAAATATGACCCACTCTCTCTAAATCTGTCTGTCTGACAGGAGTAAGCTGGAAATACAGCTGGCAATCCAAGCAATCACAATAAAAACCAGTCTTCTAGGAAAATATAGAGTAGTACATGGCAGTGGGAAAGGATGAAAGGAAGGGAAGTGAGGCAAACTGATCCAACACTCCAATAATTCTTGGAATTACTCCAAACATGCTTTACAAGTTTCCCATTAAACCAAACACCTGTATGCCTTCACATGGAAGACTGATTATTTGCTCATCCAGCTTCTTATTCTGAGCACCAAAAATACCTCACAGGCAGGCAACCTGTTTGATCTAGCACTTTGTACTGTCAGCAACTGGAAGCCAGAAAGAATTGTGCCAGTGAATGTTGTCATCCAACTTCAGTAACGTACTTCTGTACTGCTTTGGGAAGTCTTATTCAGCTCTTCATACATGTTAGTTTACACTGAAACCAGTTACATGAATAAAAATCTGGCTTCAGATTTTCTGCATATAGAGAATATGATGGTAAACAATATATTATGTTTAACAAGGTGTCTGTTGAGAAGTCATAGGGTACTGGATGAAGCTATCCAGTTTTTTGCTGTTTATAACAACTACCACATTAGAGGAAAAGATGTTTTTAACAGTGGCCCGTAAGCCTACTGCTATACCCACTCAGTACACACTCCATCAAAGACACTCTGACAATAAGAACATTCAGAAGAGAGGGGAAAATGAGTATATGACTGAAGGATGGATTTCTCAGAAGCCACTTGCTTCAGAGCATGGATGATTACCACAGCTACTGTTCCTATGAGCTCCTGCTTCTCTTAGTTCCCGTCTATTTATTACTATTATCTCTCCTGCCTTCTCACTACAGCTACCCTAAAAAAACATCTCAGCTACCTCCCTCTAACACCTTCCAGACACTGTTGCATATACATCTCAGTTCTTCCTGCTCCCCAGGCATGCTTCACTGCAGACCCAGCAATGAGAAACACAGCGGAGGAGAGCAGAAAGCTTGTGATTTATACTACTACACCTTAGGAAAACTCCTTCCCCATTCCAGGGCCCACAGCACCCCATGAATCGCCTGCAAATTCTCTAAAATCCTGTCCGTTTTGATCTGATTAGAATGAGAAGAGATTAAAAGAGCATAACAGGAATGGTGTTATGGACAGTTTCTAAGATCCAAAAAGAATTTGGATTGTATAGATAGAAAGCATAGCTAGAAATTACATCACACAGTGAGACACTCTTAACTGTTGATTAGAACACAGCAGCTGTTTTGCTTTGTTCTTTAGTCAGGCAACAGAATAAGGTAACAAGTAGAGCAGAACTTTGAGTCTGGATCCAAAATTCATTTTAGCAGTAAAGCATATCTGTCCCTTTACCTGTAAATCCCTGGGAAGAAGACATTTGTCCCTTTGTCCCTTCTGTCTTAGGAAGTTAACTGACTTCGTTTTCCTTTCCCCCTTCCACATCCCTGAGACAACCCCTTGTTCTCCCAGGAAGGCTACCCTTTTCTGTCATTTTCCCTTCTTCTCTTGTTTTTGTTTTTTTTTCCATGCACAGACACGTATACAGTCAAAGTATTTCTGCTATAGTTTGTTACCTGAGTATTGTAGCTCAGGTTTTGGGAGGGCTTATCAGAGGAAAGGGAAAGATGAGACATTCAGTTCAGTGGACCTTCTGCAGCCTGCCAAAATTGAATGTAACAGCAACAGACCATCATCACAGGAGATGTCGATGATGGCTCCAAGATTGGAGACACAGAACTGTGTCATGGGTGAACATTACCTGTAAATCTCACATGTCGTTTCAGCTGGAGGACAGCTCTGAAATCTCAACTGTTAGTCTCTGTTTGGGGCAGGACTTCATGGTTCTATGTCATGTTCTTTTCAGATTTCATTTTTCTAGGAAAAGGAACACATTAACTTGCAGTGTCCAGAGATATTTTTAATACTCCTCCACAGGAACATTCAGGCTATATTACAGATTTATTTGGAGACCCCCTTACAAAGGTCTTTGTGGTTATTGAGATGATGACGCTATGACTTTTATTTTACCAGAGTTTGAGTATTCTTGGACATCATTTGAATGCATCCCTATATCCACCTGATAACCACAAATTTTTCCCTGGCTACAGACATATTGGTGAGAAATACTGAACACATACATAGCTTTATATCCATGTGAGGCCATTATATCTATTAGATTCTCTTTGATGGACTTCAGGCACCCATGTAATCAGCCTGTTACATAATGTGCAGGAAAAAGCAGCAGTACAATTATACAGCCAGACTGAACTGTGGCATTTCCTGATATTTAATAGTTAACTGTGTTAACACTCTTGAGTTAATGTAAGCCTTTGTATTCGATTTCCTTTGGATTTGTTGTTTGTTTGTGATTTTCTGTTGAGGATAACCTGTCAAAAGCCTAATCCTTACTGCTTCAAAACTATGCTGCTTAGACAATAATTACACAGCCACCATGAAGTGCTGTTGGTGTTTGACTCTACACTAGTTCAATTCTATGACTTCATTCTGCTTGCCTGTAACCAAGTTGCCTTTAAAGTAACATATAAGCGAATTGTGAATAGCATCTTTCATTAGTCCCTGGACTGCCACAATTTTTTTTAATTATATCCTATGTAGTTTGTAATTGTTTTGGAGTTCAGGGAGCTTGGTTTACATGATGCAAGCACAGATTATTTCTTTCAAAAAAGCAGCTTTTTTTCCTAGTGACACGCTTTCCAAATGCTCATATTTTAATCAATTAAAAACTCATTTTCTTTGCAAAATACAGTGCCTTGCAATCCAGGAAGGGCTATTTCCACATAAGTTCCAATCTTTAATTTTTAGCTTTTCTTTTGCTCAAAAATAATGCAGATTTTCCACTGCAAATATGTGGAGGTTTTTTACTCCATCCAGTATCACTAGGAAAGAAAATGTTCCTAAACCCATTTAAAACCAATTGCATTTTCGTGGAAAATTCCAGGGAGTGGGTTAGAAAGTCAAATGGTTATCTCTATGCTGGGGTCCCTAAAAGCAAGAGGGATCTTGATTAAAAACAAAAACAAACAAAAACAAACTCTTTAATGTATAAAACTTTTGCTGGTTTGTATTTCTTTTTGTAGAAGCCTGGCAGATTAATACTGGGTTTTATCTTGTACATGCCTAAATGTCTCAGGGATAAATGTACCAGTGATTCAAGCTAAAAGCATGACACTGGCTTTCTTCCCATGTGGATGATTTACATCATGCTGACCATTGTTTCTGTCTGCTATCTCAGAATTTAAGGTTCCAGGCAAGTTGCTCCTTTTCCTATGTGTTGATTTCTTGCTCTATAAACTGTGAAGAACATTTTGAGGGGTTGAGAGAAGAGCCTGTAAGACTGGCAGGCACATACCAAATAAAAAGTAGCCTGGAATAAAACTTCCTGTGAAAGTGCCTGACCACTAGGCTATTTGCTATGATAGACTTTGGGTTCTGGAGTGGGTTTTTTGTTTTCTTTTTAACTATTATGGTAGTTTGGAGACTAAGAAAACTTCAGACTCCTTCCTGGCCAATGAATGATCTCTAGCACTTCCGTTTTCTCAGGCAAAAATTCATGTCCCTCCACATTCAGGAATGAAGACCCTAAAACTGAACATGATCATTCTAAGAAGTCTCAGTTTAAGCCAAGGCAAGAAAACTTTCTGCTTCCTTGCAGACTTCCCACTGACAAACTGAGTCAGTCAGGGACAGACAAGTTAACTCAAAGCCCAGTATTATTTCTTTAGGAGAAATGCCTCAAGGAGAAATGGTATTATAAAACAGTAGACTCTGTATGAATGTCAAGCTAACAAAATAAAGTATTGTCCTCAATGTGAACAGCTACATAACTCATAAAATTCTCTTAATTACTAGAAAGTTTTTTAGGGACGATCCTCCAAACAAACTTTAGTCTCTCTCTGAGCAATGTAGAAAGAGATCTCTCCAAGGAACTGATGTGAAATAAAGAGTATGTGTAAAAGACTGCGGGGAAAAAAACATGTTTCTTTAAAACAAAAAATAAAAATAGTCTGCAAGACATCTGGTAACTAATCAATATACAAAAAGGAGAGCTCAGTAACTGTCAGAATAATTTATCAGATTTTTTCAATTGAAAAACAAAGAGAATTTTTTTAGATTTTTTTTTTTTTTTTTTTTACAAAGATCTACATGCAACAGCTTGTCACTTTTCCTTTTATTGTAAGTTCTGGGGTTTTTTCTATTTGAACAGGTATGCAAAGCTCCAACTGGAAATAAAGGTAACATTTCCCTTTTAGTATTTCAACTGTCCTCTTGAGTTATTTCTCATTCGAAAAACAATAATTAAATATTAAATATAAACTTCTTACAAGTATGGATATCCTATCAACGTTCTCTTTCCAAAACCTGCTGATTGAATGCACTTATTTTTCACAGAAACTCTTGTCCTCTTACTACCCAATACCTCCCATCACAGAATGTAGCCTTCTGGATCAGTTTTATGCTGATCACTTTGGACTTTTTCACCAAGTAGGTTTTTTTCTCAGCCTTAATCCTGCTGGCAAACTCTGACCCTCATTAAAGTGTTGTGCAATACTCATTGTGACTGCCGTAACCTTTGAAGAAAACAAAGTCCAGAGTAAAACTAAACCCACCAAATGCACTTATGCGGTTGTTTTCTCATTTAGGAAATTTCATTCTGAGCTCTAGATAATTTCATTCTTTCTGCAAGTGATAAGAATGGAGTTGTCACTATACTAATCTTTAGATTGTGACTCTATTAATCCTTCTTTTAGATTAAGATGTATCTAAGGGGGTGGGCAGAATTCTTGTCTAAATAACTCAGCTAAAATTTCAAGCCTTATTCCTAAGAGGATTGTATAAATCACTTAGATGTGTTGATTACCAATTTAGCTGATATCTAGTCCATGGAGACTTCTATTCATACTAGTTTGTAGCTGTAATTATATACTACCATAGCATGTTATTAAAGGATCTAAAATATAGAAATATGTATGAATACCCTGTTGAGATGATAAATTTCCACTCTAGCAGAAAATCTAACTATTTCTTAAGTATCAAAGGCTTCTACTTCCAGCTCTAGGAAAATCGCTGCCTGTTTTTGTGGTGCTCTTAGCTAGTCAACAGTACCTCTGGATTTGTTCTTTAGGATGCCTGGATGCAGACCAGAGATTTTTAGAGGTGTTCACACAATAAACTGTTCATCTATTAGCATGTATTAAGCTAATACTAAAAGAAACAGACCATAGCAGTGAAAGTAGTTATAGTAATTCATGGTAGATTCTTTCATCAGTTCATAGTAGAGACAACTTTTCTCTCATCCCCATGAACATGCATAGAAAAAAATTGTCAATAACAATTTAAATTAATTTTAAATCCAAAGTAATGTTTCCCAGTTTGGGGGATGGTCAGTCCCATCGTACTTAGACAATACTATACGTTTGAGTCAGACAAGTAAACAGAACAAATTCTCAGTCAGGATAACTCAGGGTAAATCAAGTGACTGTGCTGATCTGAACTGACTACATCACTTGAACACCAGTCATAGAGGGGTACAAGAAGCAGTTCTAGATATATGGTGAGATTCATACATTCTTTTGCCATCATAAAGTAGCATTTCCCAAACACTTTTTTGCTAACACTGAAAGATCATCTCTGCAAGTTTCAAATATTACTATTAAAAAAGAATGATCCACTATCTGCATATCCAAAGAGTAAACAGGTATGTGCTTCCAAAATCAAAAACGTCTTTGCCCAGCTAATGCTAACAGCAACATCTGGCAAACAGATATATTCCTCAGTTGGAAAATAGGTGTAATTTACTGAATTTAGATAATAACTTTGAATGGATTTGATGAGACTAGGTAGGAGTTTATACCTTTCCAAAATATTGGAAGGTGGAGGGGAGAGCTTGTTCTACAGTAATCTCCTCTCACAGCACATTAGAGCCTAAAAAGCACATGCAGAATCAAAAAATCGTTGCAGATATTTTATGGGAATCCTATCCTTTTCATTTCTATGGCTATCATGTGAGAAGCCACTGATGGGCAAACAGAAACAGATGTCACTATTTACAGTGACAGGATCTTGGCAGGATAACTGTATCCACTAAATCCAGCTGCCTGGATGAACCAATGCCTAAGTATAGTGGCAGTGTGGGCAGGAGATTCAAAACTTTTTGTTCCCAGTGTTACGTGTTTCCTGGTGGTACAGGCAGTATCCGATATACAGCCCAGAGCTCATCAGGAAAAAATAAATATCCTTAAGGCTAGAATAGAGGCTAGTTAATAGAAAGTTAACGTAAAACTATGATTTTCCACCTACACCTTTATCTTATGATTTAGCCCATAGCTGGCCAACCAATATCTATCACCATAAGAGCCTACTACAGTACAGCTCATGGTGACAAGGGTGCCATGTCCTGATTCGCTGTTACTCTTCTACCAGTAGTTTTTACATTGAGCTGTGAAAAATTGGTTATGCGGCTCACTAGGAGAAAAAAAACTCTGAGGCTTTCAATCTAAAGACAGATGTCCTGGGAACCACATTAAAAGTAAAAGAATCTGAGTCGTTTATCAACACTCAAGAACCAAAATTTCAGCTCTCTATTCCTGATTGATGATTTGCTAGCTGAATTCTTTCTCCATTTCAAAGTTGCTTTGCCTTCAGCTGGAAAACTACTGTTCTTTCCTTCATTATACCTGCAACTAGCAGGTATAATAATCATACTAGCAGAGATGAAAATATAACTGTCTGAAAACCAATGCAGTTGTACGGAAGACACTAGTTTGGAGGTCTAGAATCCAGGTTTGAAGATGATACATCAGATGAATTATGCCCTGAAGCACACTGCATGCATTAGAGGTTTTATCATGGACTACAGAGGAGCATGAAAATAGTTGCTTTAAATTTGTGACTGTCTGAACGCAGATGACATAAATCCTTCTCCCAAATACCTTGAAGGGAAATTAGAGAAAGCAGGCCAGAACATTTCTGGTCTGCCAGGTGAGATTCAGACCTGGTCCCTTGGCTGTTGTCTCCTAAATCTGTTTCAGCGTTCTGTTTTGCATAACAGTACATGTTTTTAAATTAGGTGCTGATAAATAAAAGCCAGGCACTGTATCTGACAGGAAAATCAATCACTTAGATCACTAACAGCTATCAGTGTTGTAACCAAGATGCTAAAGTTCAAGCTGACACCCAAGGAACTCATAAAGAAACTCTCAGAGGAGAAGAGGAAGCATAAAAGGGAGTATAAATCAATCTGAATAAAGTTGTCTTAAAAGGAGTAGATTTGTATTATGCAGTTTGGAAGAAATTCATATTACATGCAATAATATTCAGCAAATGTTTTCTTTTAGACATATTTTTTTGGAAGAAACTCTCAAATGGAAAGACTCCAGTTCTTGAAGTGACATTTTTAACATTAAAATCATTTTCCACTTAAAACAATACTTCTCTAGGCCCAGAGCAAAGTTACATAAAGAGGTTTTGCCAAGACAGTCAAGTAATTTCTGGTTTACATTGCTCAAAACAAAGCTGCTCCTTCACTATTATGCTACATATCATTACCCTAATACAAATATCTACAGATGATCTCAAACCTCTGCCTTTTATCCAGTTTGGATATTAGTTACACTGTGGATGTCACTGATTTCTGAATTTCATAGCATTTTTTTTTCAGTTTGGGATATGCAAAAAATGAGCACTGAAATTTTATATAAGTTAGTTCTGAAGAACAGAGAAAGTCTCCACTTTTCATATCATTTTAGAAAGCTTTTCTATTAATAGCAATTAATGGGGGTATTTTTGGCTTTGTTTTGTTTTTCTTCTATTGATCATATTTTTAATTGCTCCAATTGAAATTCAAAATTAAATGCTTTATACAGAAATCATTGTGTAAAAGTGAGAATGCAGGTTGTACCACTTCCGTAAAAGTACTGTTTACTGATTTAAATAAAAGAATACCATTATTATTAAAGGCAGAATTGACAGTGCATGTCAATATCATCCAATACTTGTTAAATTCCCATTTGCTTTGCCAGATTTTAACCAACTGGCAGAGATTTCATACAGTAGATGTCTGTCATTAACAAAAGTTTTTGAAACTTCTCAGGAAAAATGTTCTGTATTATTGGGAGCAAAACTAGAGGATAAAAATTTGTACCATAATAACAAAATGGGAAATTCTTCTTTTATAAGTCTAGTTTTGGACCAGTCACCTGAAATTTTGCTGACAAACAGGGAAATGGTTTTTGTGTAGTTTATGTTGGTCCTATGAAATCTGCCAAAATTTGTCTAAGGTAAAACCTTGCAAAAATGTCAAATAGTGTGTCTCTGACAATTTCAAAAGGTTTCTGTCCATACTTACTGAAAGGATCAGCTGAACTTGCATGCTCTGGGGCTGAAACTCTGGGTCAAGTCAAGGCTTTCCTCATTAACTGAAAAGAGGAGGGTTCCTGTATTTTTTCTTTCATTAGGAAAGGAAGAAGGAGACTGTAGATTTTTAGAAGACCAGTATTTTGATTGCAAAGCCACGCACCCAGGAATGAGAAAGTAGCAGAGCATAAATCCCCTTTAGTACCTTTTTTGGTTCTTTCAGGAAAGGACCCAGTTCAGGTGAGGGAGCAATGGTTGCACAGCCTGCACAGCCCCCTGCCTCATTTCATCCAGTTCTGTTGTTACCATGGGTCTTATCACACATTCATGCTGTGTGTCAGATGAGACCCTTCCTCAGGGTACAGAATGTCCTAGCTCAGGGAATGAATCAGTACTAATACATGTAGAAGAACTGCTGTCTTTGGTTCAGTGCTCTTTATTTGTTCAAAAGCTGAGAAGCATGAGGTGACTGAAGCTGGCATTTATAGGAAGAGAGATGGGAGCTCTCATGTGGGTGTTTCCCCAGAATATATTTTATCTCTTAATCTACCGCATATTTTCTTTGTGATGCTGCCCAAGCCATTTAAACTGAACTTTTTGCAGGGGTCTCACTAAGTGTATGCTCTTTATTCCCTGGGTACTTGACTGGAGACCTGAGATCTGGTTACCAACGGAGCTCAATACTTACAGCTGCAGCTGATGTCAATAACATCTGTGCTCTGAGCCTATTAAGAGTTATATATAAAAAAAGTATATGGAAAGTAGGATATCAGGCGTTTTGATTTGGACTGCAAGAATTAGTTATTTTTGCCAAGTTACTGTTTATTAGTGTGGCTACATCTGCTCTGTCTTGTGCAAGCATCCATTCTGAGACCACATTTGCCAGCTTCCTCACCACAGAAATGCTCTATGAGGAATCTCACTGATAGATCAAGAGATAAGACTCCAAGTGTGTTCTGAAGTTCAAGCTCTCTCTAGGATGCCCACACATACAGAGCATATAGATAATCTGACCTTAGAACCAACTCTTCCCTGGCTTGCCCTGCAGCTCTTGGCACTGACTTGCATTCCAGCTGTAAACCCGCAACGTCCCCATGCCCCAGTACTGGTAGCCCACTGCACTCAGTCTGTTTCTACAAGAGTGCAGCAGATGAGGTGGGATGCACAGCCTGATTTTTAAAGCCGAGTCATACTGCAAAGCTGACACAGACCTCACAGGGCTATTACCAGGATTGCAAAGACATGCCAGTTTCTTTGTTTCCTTGTTTTAGAAGGGCTGTCTGGTAGCCATAAACATGTCATGTGGACTCAGAAGCAAGCATCCATTTGAGGGATTAATCTGCCAGCAGTGCTCAGAGAATGTAATAGCTAGATAAGCATTTCAGGATACAACAAATTCTGGAGGTTATTTGACACAGTAAAGCCCATTTCCAAAGAGGATTGGAGGAACGAGAGTGGCACAGAGAAAGCTTTATACCTCAGTGTAGATATTGTGCAAGCTTTTGAGAACAAGCAACCTAAAGGCTGGGGCATTGTAATAGAAGGCCCCTCTGGCTGATGCCCAGAAGTCTTTGAAGACGTAACAGATAATCAGCAACCTGACATTTTCTGGTATGTGGAAAATACAGCACAGGTCCCTCTATGAGCCTATCCTATAACCTCAATGCCACCCAGGACTCTAGTCAACCAGGTATACCTGAGATGGTGTTTGTCCTTGGCAACATGTGAGAGACATTCTCCACTTGTCAGGACACAGAGATAATTTGCATCTAACACATAATCTCATACAGAATAAGAGACACCTCAGGGACACACAAGAAAGAGCAAATGCAACAAGTGATTCTTGTAAACCCAGGAAGAAAGCTGAGGACTTTTCTAGCCAGCTCTGCTAACCCAAAGGACCTGCAAGGATATTGCTGTACGTACACAATCCTGGATCACATTATTTTATTCCTGGACCTTCCATCCTAAAGAGGTTGTCAGTACCAAAAGGCCAGCTAGGTGTGTTACAGCTGCAGGGAGGTCCATGAGTTGTGAGGCACTTCTAGATAATGCTGCACTCATTTATTTCCCTACCCTGAGACTAAGCTTCACTTTTTCTCTAGAGATCTGTTTAGATATATCAGCCTGAAGGCTACAGCTCAGCCTAAGTTTTGGGTTAGATAAGGTAGAAAACAATAAATTATCAGAATTGCTTTGCTCTTAAGAGGCAAGGCAGCAAAGCTGAGAACACATTTGGTCTGCTTGGATATAGTTAGTGTTCTGGCAGACAAATAAGGCTAGCCTAATGCTAAGGGTAAACCAAATGAAAGAATAAAGAGTTGTGCAGAGAAAATCTGGGGATCTCCTGCATTAAAAAGTGGCCTTCCAGGTAAAAGGAGAGAGGACTGGCTGGAGCAGCTATTGGTCTACACTGCTGAGGTA
>NW_020884873.1:22952424-23063913 GCF_003945725.1 Corapipo altera | reverse complement strand
AAAAAACAGGGAAATAGGACTGGAGAAAATGCTTAGGACAGACTTAGTTTTGTTCAAAGTTAGAAGAGATCACTGACATGAAGTATCATCTTGATCCATAAAGGTGCATAGGTCTAATATGGAGATTAACCCTGGTAGGAGTCACCTAACAAATCCTGCAGCTGGTTAAAAGACCATGGTTAAGGCACTACAGTCCATGTCAGCAAAGGTCAAAGAACTGAAGCACTGACTATGCTCAAGGGACACTACCAGAAAAGGATGCATAAAAGACAATTGATTAGCTTCAGATTGGAGGTGTATTTTGGAGTAAAGTTAGTTGACAGAAAGCTGAAATTTGAGCATAAATGTTAATATTTAGACCAGAACAAGCATTCATCTAACGTAATTAAAGCATATGCAAGATAATTGGAGCTTAGTCAGTTAAATGACTTAGCTACATTTTTTTCTGAGGATGAGAATTATAGTTTAAGGAATTAATTCTATGCAAAGTTTAGGATAGAGTTTATAGTTGGAGCTAGGATGATAACTGTTTGGAAATGGTAGTAGCTAATGTAACTTGATTTTGTGAAGGAGCCAGTTAGGTATACTTCAAGCTGAGAGGGGCACTTGTTTTATCACAATTAAGTCTAAGAGGCAACATAAGCAGTGCCAGTGAATTCTGGGGAAAATGAGGGCAATTATGATTTCACCTACATCCATTCACCCTATAACTTGGGCCCCTAGGCCCCCAAGTTATACCAGAGAAGTACTTAAACCTTTAAGAATATTTTTAATTCTGGGTAAAGGAAGTTAGATATAGTTTTCAATTTATAACACTAGCAAATGGGAAAGAAGTAGAATAACTTCTTTTTTATGTAAACTAGTAGGTTAATTCAAGTATACTGATCATATCAAGGATAAGTCTCAGCTAGAATTAAAACAAACAAACAAACAAACAAACAACAACAAAAAAACCCCTCCATGGTCTCAGTCAGAATTAATCGATAAAAAATTACCTCAAAACAAAGTTTCTGCCTAACTATACCCAAAGCCACCTAAACCAGACTCAGTACTATATGTCAGAAAGTAGTTCAAATAAGCCCTGATCTTAGGCTAGCACTCTAACTTCCTTCTTTTAGTAATATCTACCCAATTCTCTCTTTCAAAAAGAATTCCACATGGCAGCTGTCAATGCCCCAGTATAGGTATTGGTATCTGAGAAATGCACAACCGTCTTTCTAGCCCAGCAATATCTGTTGTCCTCTGAATTGCATGCAAGCAAACAGAATAGCACTGTTTGAATGCTTAGACATTCAGAAGTTTGGGTTAGATTTAGATTAGGCTTTTATGAGCTAAGGAGTAGAGTAGTGTCTGGTCTGGCATATCTTGTACTGATGTGGGGACTGGTGCTTGAAAAGGGCCACATATCAGAATATCAGAATTTATGGGGATAAAATCAGAGCAGCAGCTTTACAGGACAGGAAAGATTTCGATTAGACAGCAGAAGAGACTGTTGATGCACTACACAAAAATGTAAAGAATGCCAGGAGCAGAGGGCATAGCACTCACTCTCCCCAACAGAGAGGTGATTTCCCCCCAGGAAGGGTATGGCTTTGCTTGCTGACTGCCTTGCCCCCTTCCCCCCGAGGCTGTACTTGGAGATCCTCACCACTCCAGTTTGCCAGCTGCAGTGTGCCCAGGTCTTTCCTGTGGGGTAGGAAAGGGCAGTTTTGAACACTTTAAAATTTCCAGACATTTGCGTATTTTATCAAGCAACAAAGTCTGTCCATTTCATCTGATCCTGAAACTAATATCACCTTGAGAGCAGTATGAGTCAAAACAAAACAAAACAAAAACCAATCAAACAAAAACCCGAAAACAGCCTCCTCCAATCTCCCTCCCTAAAAAGAACAAAAAAAAAAAAAAAAAAAAAAGAGAAAAAGTCTAATGTTCCTAAAAGTCCTTCTTAAACTAAATACATTTGTACTATCAACTCTCAGACAGGGTGAGTGTGTCTCTTTTTCTTAGAAACAAACTGGATAAATACTAATATAAATACTGCAACACTATCACAGTTTCACAAATAAAGTCTTTGAGCTTGTTTTCTCACTTCTTTCTCTCAGAATAATCCATGGACACATCCAATGCTACACAAAATCAAAGGCACTTCCTCATACCAGTTTTGGGGTATCTTGATTTGGTTCGTGGATGAGTTTTGAAAAAAAAAATTACAGAAAATGAAAATATTGTACTGCAAAGGTCATCTACACTTGCAAGTGTTCACTAAGTCCTCTGAAAATGTGTGTTAGTTACAAAACAGATTTTAAGATTTGTAGGAGTAACTACTTCCTCACAAGTTATATATCAAACAAAACATCTTTTCCCAAGTTTCACTTTCAATTCATCTGACCAAAGAATCTTTAAATCAATTCTGATGGTTTCTAATGAGTTCTGCAACAAAACAAAATAGTGAATTATCAATGTTTTGATGAATTCTCAAATACTCTGGTACTAAAATTTTTGTTCAAAATCACTCAGCTAGTTAGCACATTTGTTAAAATTAAAAACTAATTGCAAATAATATAACCTAGGGATATATCACTACTATATCTCCATGAAGGATGAACAATGCCTAGTTAGATCCAGCTGAATGAATCAAGACAAGTGGGGGGGGGGAAGATTGTTGGAGGGCAGAAGCATTTAATCTGCTCTTGCAACTCATTATATACCTACCTGAGATCTCTCTTTCCAAATTTTATTGATGCAAAAAGTCCAGAAATATATAAAAGGCGTGAAGTTTAATCAAATGTATGGAGCATATTACCTTTTGTTTACAGGCATTGATCCTGAAGCCACTTCCATCTGACCTGATAAACAAATCCCCTAGAAAAAATCTACAAGAAAAAATCTCGTTCCCTCTAGCAGCATTCAGTAAGGAGGCTTTAAGAGAGAAAATGCTACCGTTAAAAGACTAGCATCAGTTAATCAAGCACTTCTTGAAAATTAGATTTAAAAGGATGTGATATATTGGAAGTTGGTGAAAATTCACTTGGCTGCTTTGGTAAGTTTGGTAAGTTTAATCACATAATTGTTCTGCACGTGTGTGGCATATTTCTACACAGTGTATTTTCTTTACAAATATTTTTTTACTGAGAGATTCTACTCATAAAAGTAACACATAAGTACTCCTAAAGAAACTCATGTTTTGACTTAAAAAAAGTTTGCTAAACTGAAAAGTAAAAAATGAGTGTATTTTTAATATCAGATTTCCATGAAATGTCTTTAAACTTTTCTACTTCTGCAGCAGAACATTTCACATGAATATCTGTAAACTGCATGCTGAGTTGCAAAATTCTGCCTGGAGAAGGGAGAAGGGATGATCATTAAAAAAAATAAATTAAGAAATAAAAAAGCAAGGAGAATGCCTGGCCAAACAATAAGTGAGATGTGATTTCATTTCACAAAATAAAAGTCTTGAAATATTAAAAAGTAATATCACCAAATCTCAGAACAATGGTATCCAATCCTACCTTCATTCAGAAAGGGGAAAATAGTAGCAATTTGACATTATTATCATTCTGCTATATCTGGAATGTGATTTTCAATAAGCATATGTGTTAATTAGCTCTTATCTATTAAAGACAAATTAATAGATACTAATATATTTGTGGCTATTCACTACAGATGTAAAAGAATCCATTTCTGTCATAAAGAATCATGCTTTTTCTTCCTTTAAGAATCTGAATTACCATCTTCTACTGGCTGAAGAATTTGTAAAATACAATACTTTGAACCAGGAAACTTGATGAAATAACTTGTTTCTAATCACTTTATAAAATCAATGCGACTCGACTGCATAATTAGACCAAAAAAACCATATTCAATGTGAGATATTCAAGAAGAGAGTCAAAATGTGTTTGAGTAAACTAATTCTAATAAATGAAAGTTCCCCAAATAAGCCAACAATCATGGACAGATTTAAGAGTCCTCTTAGCAAAGAAGCTAAATTAAAGAGGCTAAATTCATAATCTTCATTATTACTTGAAATGTCAGTCTGGTTTTAGAGACTAGACATGAAAATATCTTAGAACAAAGCTTCATGAATCACAGAACATAACACTATATGCTGATCAATCAACAGATAATTTACTGATATCAATAATTTTCTTCCTTATTTGATTACAACTTATACATAATGTCTACTACAAAGTACTTTACCCATTGAAAAGAAAGCAAGAGCAAATAGACACATCTTACCCAATTGTTAAATTGTATTTGCTTAAGAATTCGGTGAGTAATTAGTATTTGTACTTCAAGAATTTTGCAGCAAGTCCTGAGAGCTAGGGACTTCGCTTTTATCCCTTATACAGAGGTGTTACAATCTTACTTATCGATGGGGGAGTGGCAACTGGAAATTAGGTGGTTGCAGTACCAGATGAGTAGAGTTTCTAGACACAGTTACTCTTTAGTAGATCAAATTAGATCTACTGAGCAATGCTGACACTGCGTACAGACTCAAAGTTAACAGCTGTTCAAACAGCTTGCCAAAATTGGATCCTGAAACTGTAGAAACCTGTATTTTAGCAGGATTCAATATGCAGGTAATTGTTTATGTACTAGTGCACATATCTACATTGTTTTGTTTAATTTTTTTTCAGTTTGCATATTTTCCCATTTAAAAGGTCATATGGCAAGATTATAAGAATGTTTTCTGATCGTGTTTCCTAGGTATGCATAGCTATAAATCTTCATGCTGCAAATTAAGAATGCAACAACCAAGCTCTGATTATTCTCCCGGTCTGATCAAAGAAATCTGCACCAGTGTGGAACTTCTAAACAGGGAAGCCGATCTCCATAAAGAAAATGTTGCTTTGTCTGGAAGCAGCAGCCTAGAAGATGTCTTCAGTTCCTATGAAATGCAGGCAGTACCACTTTGTATGGACACTACCTTGCCTCCAGGGGACTACATTCAAAGACAAGGTTGTACAGAGTCTTCACTTCTGAAACCTCCTACAGAGGAGTGCATTGGGAGCCACCATGCACCTTTCCAGTTCAATCGTCATGCTCTGTCCAGAATCTCCACTTCTCCAACATTAAGGCGTCTAAGAATGGCCTCTGCCTCACAAGCACTGTCACTTCAGGACTGTTCTGACATGGGGAATCAAAAGGAATACACTGGCTCTCTCAACCACATTTGTAAGAGTCCACCTCGGTGCATTACAATTTCCTCATTGTCGTTGCCTTCTTGTGTCCATGCAAAATTATTGTCTTCCAAAGCCAAGTCCGAGACAACTACATCAGCTCCAGAATCTGACATACCCAGATCAAAGCTTCCAAGCCAAGAAGATCCTTTCAGCTATGGTAGTCACAATGAGCCACCCAGAAACTCTTGGAGAGCCAACTCTTCTACGTTGCCTAGGAGACTCCCCCATCCAAGCCCTACACCATGGATGGGTGTCCAGGTAAGAAAAATAGGAGGATGCAACCTCTTTTTCATTCTATGATATTTAGTGTTGGTCCATCATGGCCCAGCGCACATAAAAAAACCCAGTTCTTAACCTGAACTGCAAGCTGGGCCATGATCCTTTGATAGAAAAGACTAACTCTACACTCAAAAGGAAGAAAAATTTTTCTTTCCTTATCAGCAAGAGATGCACATGGCCACTCTTTCCCATCCCTGTCCATTCACTCTGGTGGGCCAGTATAGCTGTTGATGGGGTTATGGAAGAACAAGACTAAGTAATTTATCTGATTTTGGATTGGGTTTTTGAAGATTATTTTCTTTCAACCCACTCTTTAACTCTTCAACAAGATTATTCCTGATAGGGAAGTTCTCTGTTCTGTTTTACTGAATGGCGTTACTAACTCAAATAAAACCAAGTATTAAATTGTCTGAGCCAAACTTAAGGTCTGCTACTATCAAAGGAGGAGGTCCCATTTCTTTCATTTATTTTCACTTACCTAGCTCTGCCACTCATTGCTCCCCCTCTTTTTTTATGTCCAGCTCCTTAAATGAACAGGCAATTGTGCAATCTTTCCTGGGAGGAAAAAAAAGGGATAAAAAAGAAACCCTGGTCCAACAAGTATCAGTAAAGACAAATCAGGAAGGGAGGAGCTAGCCTTCCATCTTTCCATGGCAGCAAACCACCATTCAGCTCTCCACAAGGACAAAAGGAGAGGCACTGTATAAGCCAGGTTTGCTACTAGATCTGCTCTTAATGACCTTCCATTATGTGCACAACCAGTTAACTTTGCACACATGCTTGACTCTGTCCTGTGCAAACTGCCTAAACACACATTCCACTGAAGGTGGATAATGCCAAATAGGTGTACAGCTCTTTACTAACTGGTTGGTTTTGCACTACAAACCAAAAGCTATTTTACCCCCTTTCAAATATAGAAAACATTCTGTATATCAAATGCATTCTCCTTCTTTCTCCACAACAGTGAAATTAATTAGCCAATGTCCAAGTCTATGGAGTACATTTCTCTTAACAAATGCTTTCTTTTTTTCACAAAAAATCATATTGCTTGCTTGCTTTCTGACCAAGTAACTAGAATATCTCACTTTCTTTCAGAAGAGTGGACTGCCCATACAAAGGTATGCCTATATTTGTTGTATCTGATTCTAAGCTCGACTTTTCTACATTTTTAATGAATCAGCTTCATTCTAAGACAAAACTGAACAGTGAGTCATATATATGTAACTCAACTTTAATTTGTAGATTTCTGTGTGAAATGCCTGCCACCAGCTCACTAAACTTTTAAATTAGATAATCTTTCAAAGGTGGCCCTCTCCCCAAAATATTTAGCTTTATTTCACACAATATTTCAGCCGGATCATCAGGGAGCTCTGCAATAGGAACTAACTGCCCAAAGGTCTAGTTGTTTGGCTTAGCAGCATGAAATTTCAGCTTAGAGAATGTGAAACATCTCATAATCTTGAATAACGTTCCTCAAAACTTTGTGGAAGGGAAAAGGGAGCAAAGAAGCTAGCAGAACAGTTCAATATTGTTCTCATGTATGAGCAAAGTAGATGTAGGATTGTTACAGGATTGGGGGTGGGGGTGGGTGTTAATCCTACAAACTAAGAAGAATACATAGAAAACATGGATTTTATAAGTTAGTGCAGGCAAGATAGAGTATTGCATACTATAGACTTGTGCAGTGAATTGCATCAGGGTCTTACAAGCAATTATCAGAAAGTAGAAGTTTTATTAGAAATTATATTGATTCAGATATGTTTCTTGCCTTAAGATGTTAAAATGTTTACAGAAGGGAAAGTATTATTTTTTCCCCACACAACAGAGAGCAGGAGACAGTACCTCCCTTAATAACCATCCCTCTCTTGCTGATGAAGTAGTGCTCACTTCACTGCATGATCCCCTTGAGGATGTTTGGGACTGACATGTTTGGAGCAAACTGATACAGTCTCTGAGTCTTTACACAACACGGTTCCCTAGGCAAGGTTTGAGAGATGTGTGTGTTTATCTGAAATTATGTAATCATTGCAGAAGAGGCCTCCTAGATATTCTGAATTGTTGCAATTTCCACCACTCTTTAGCATTTGAATTTACAATGGAGACAGAGAGATGAGGGGAGGGAAAGACCTTTTCATCTGGATGTGAAAACAAGTGATCTGTACCTACAGTGGGAAGAGTCTGGTCTGATCCAGCTCAAAACTCTAATACATAAGTATGTCTCACTGACAAGATGAAGATTTGCATGCTCTGTAGCAAACTTCTGGGGAGAAATTGAAGACATTGAATGCAGATAGCTAAACAGGAGAACACTGAACACCTTCTCTTGGTGCCACTTGCTTGTAGTGGCTTCAGAAGGAAGACACTATATGCCATCTAGGATATCAGCTCTAGACTCTATCCAGACACCTTTTAAAAAAAAGAAACCACAGAAGAAAAAAAGCAAGATTTTTCATAGCCACCAGCAGGAAAGATTGTCAAAAGGTGGTTTGGATGATGTATTATGACTTCTATCTTTTGTCTTGATCAATATTAGAATGTGCAAAAATACTTAAAAAAAAAAATCACAAGGTTCTGCTTTAAACCTTTTTCTTCGAGTTTAATTTGGTCCAAGGTCTGGGTTAAGCCTGTATTCAGCTCCTCCTTTATCCAAGTTATTGGTCTAATTCCTTAACAGCTAATCGCTTCTTATCACAACCAGTGAAAACTATTGAAATGTTAGATTATTCTCTCCATCTGGAAGCACATTAGGACAGTTGGCAACCCCTCTTCAAGAATGACTTAAATACTGTCCTGGGTAAAATCATATCTCTGTCTTTCAGTTTTAGTGAACATCTCTTCTCCCTGCTTCCAGGTTGTACTTTCGAAAACCTTTCTTAAAGCACCTACGCTCATTTTAAGCAGCCTTCCCCCACACAGGCCTCAGTCAGGAATGCCAGCACGTCTCTCTCAGCATGGTAACTTGTTGAACTGATGTTGATTAAAAATAATCAGCAAAAATAAATAAACAAAAAGGAAAAGAGGGGCAGCACAGTGAGAGGCATATGCAGTAGAGAGAAGGTGAGGTAATAAACCAACACTACCATGGAAGAAAACATTGATAAAACTAAACCTTGAGTTTACTCTGAGCTTATTCTCTCCTTGCACCATTCAGCTTATCAGAGACTGGGTGGGCAACTGGGTTGCACTATTTCTGAAAGCAAACAAGCTGATGAAGGGTCTTCCCAGTAGCTGCCAAGACAGCTAACTTTCAATGACTTGAAGGAGCTGGGCTCATCTGTCTTGAAGTGTTCCTCTTCCTCTTTTAATGTTTCATATGCCCATAAAGTGACACAGAATCACAGAAAGGGTAAGGTTGGAAGGAACTACAGTGGGTCATATGGTCCAGCCTCTCTGCTCGAGCAGGGTCATCCTGGAGCACATGGCACAGGATCATGTCCATTATACTAAACTTAATTCCTTATGCAATCATATAAATAATTTACTCTTGGCAATAAGTCATTTTCCATGTTAACTCTTTGAATCAGGGAGTGGAAGTATCCTCCCCGAGTGGCTTGGGTAACAGTGCAACCACCTGGCATCTATCTCAGCACTGTGACCACCCTATAATGTTTACCTTTTAGTAACATTTTCTGTTGCTTTTCTTCTCATCTAGTGAATATTCCTTTAAATAACATATCTGTTATTTAAGTGAGGTGGTTTATATAGATGTCTGTTCCCTTGGATAGCTGGTTAGGCTAAGATTATGGACAGATAAAGATACAAACACTTTCCATGCCCTAGAAACAAGTATACACATAAGGACATTTACTTTTCCAGATCATTAGTTTGTTCAATGTCTTTAATAATTTTCCATAACTTCCTGATGCAAATCTGTGATATTATCACGTTTAAAAAAACAAGTGGTTTTTTAGGAGAAATTATTGCAGGTGATATCTCCTCAGATGCTTGAGTTTGTCCCTGAAATACAAGCATTTCTTTCACTCAATCACTGCAGCCCTCTGACCCCAGTAAGAATAACAAACAAAAACTAAAGAAAAAGACAAAGCTATAGGGTCTGCAGGCCTGAGAAGACATTAAAATATTGTATACAGACTCAAAACCTGGTAAATTGTATTACACAGCACTTCAGTAACTCAATTTCTCCAGAAAAACCAACAAAATCATCTAATGTATCTAATACGTCTACAGGCATCAAGCCAGGAAAACACAGATACCTGTACTTTCATCTGTGAAGCATGAGTACATAATTTAGGCATGTAAGCCATTAATCAGCCCAGGCTTGCTTGATTGCAAAGGTATATTGTAGATACACATCTAAGTGCCCTTGGCATGCTCCCACACTCCACAGGCTTGCACACCCATCTGAAGAGCTTGTTTAGCAATATATGTGCCTGAAGTTCAAGGCCTTTTTATCTGGGGAAATAATGTCATTTAACTCACAGTGAAACTATGCTTCCCATTACTTATCTTCATAAGCCACTAGCCCTCATCTTCAGATGTGTTATGAAATTAGTAGCAGGCTAGATACTTTAAAAATCAATAATATACTGACAAAATTTTACCATGAAGCCAAGCTGAAATAAATCTGAATTTCCTAGCACAGTAATAACACCTTTAAGAATTATTCTTGTATTATATTGCAGCATCTGACTTGTATAACAACCCAGATGCCCAAGAGATCGCATCTTATTAAAATGGTTAGGTTTCAGTAGCATCTTAATTCAATCGTTACCAATATTGAAAATTCGCATTGGGTAGCACTCAGTACACCTCTCAGGAAGGTACTGCTGAGAGGAGCACTCCTTTCCCTTGTAGTGGTATGGTCTTGCAGACAACCTAGAAACAGACTCCATGCATAAAACCTCTCAAACTACATGATAGGGGGCCAATTTCATGAGAAATGTGAGTTTCATTATAAATCCTAAAGCTAAAAAACCAGATCCTATGATCCCCATTCAGTAAGACTGCCAGAAAAACTTTAAAAGAACTCCTGAATTGTACACTGTAACCTCCTCAACACACAGCTTTCAAGCCCCAATATGTCCATCCTTCAAGTGTTAAGTCCCAGACCTGGCCCTCCTGATAGCCTTCAGCCCTCTCTTTTGTTAGAAGCAACTTTCAACCATATCGTTCGATTGTTTAGCTGAGGCAATTGCAAGCAATGCCACTGTCAGATCATAAAAAAAGTATAACCTCCATGTTCTACTGTACACATCAAATCCCAGTTCTCTACCTCAGAGTTCATCTGCCAGTTGATAAGTTATCAAGTGACTATTCATGCACTTAAGGGGAAAAATATACCTACCAGGTTTCACATCAAGTGTTGGCAAATGGCTAGATATTTACAGTAAGGTAACTGCCTAGGCAAAAAGAAAATCCCAGTAAGAATCATACTAATCTGACCAAAAATACCAGTAGTGACTGAAAAATAGAATTTTTATATATGTACACACCTTCTGTGCCTCCTCCCTCAGCTACTTAATTACTGACCCTTTGAACCCTAATGTAGCCTTCATGTGTCAGTCAGTTGAAGGCAGCACAACAGCAGCTGTAGACACCAGTCCCTTTGCAGCAGTATACTTACACAATTAATTTGGTATCAGTGTTGGTTATTAGCAAAATCCAAAAAAGTTTTTGATATGCACCAACAGTTTCTGTATGTGAATGCAAGCAGCCTCTGGCACAATACGCCGTTGGATACAGAATGCCTGTGTCACTTTCCTTGGCGGATCTACATCCCAGACAATGCTCTCTGTTAGGAGCAACAATAGTTCGAAAGAGCCATTTATTTTAATCGGTAGGGCTACTAAGTCTTATTACATTCAAAATAAAAAAATACTTGAAATAGCAGAAAAAAAAATGCCAAAAAGATTTAGAAAGAAAATAGCACAAACCAGCCAAAAGTTTAAATATTTTTTAAAAAAAACCCAACATTTTAACTCTTCTCTATTGTGCTGTCTTTTCTTGAAATCATCTGAATTATATGAAGGTTAAAAGCAATGACAAGTCACATGTATCAGCTAGGAATATAGTATTTTACTGCTCCTTTGGACTCCAGTGCCAAAACATAGATTCGGAAATCCCCAATCACTTTTTGCCTAATCTCAGAAAAACTCAGGAATTTAAAATATTTAAATGCTCTGATTGTTTATCTGAGGCAAGCCATGTCCCTAAGCACCTTGATCTTAGCACCATTGAGGAGTTTGAAAGATAATTTGATATTTGCTGCTAATCACTGAAATTTTTTACTCATTGTTCTTTTAACACATCACGTCATAGTTACTGTGATTTGGTTTTTTAGCTGATTCCCTTCTGTATCAGCAAGGAGCACTTCAGAAGTTTCTTCTGCAGCCTCAAGCGGAGAGAGATGATGTGTGTTGTTGTTGCATCTCACAGATCAGCCGAGCGCAGGCGTAGCTCCCTGGTAGTGAGTCTGCCGGGACTTGAGGTGTTCCCTGGAGACCTCCTGGTGTCAGACAGTGCCATGGACTACCTGCCCTACTCACCCTTCCTGCTGAGTGCAGGTCAGATATGGGAGGAGGGGGAGGTTTGCTCCTCTGAGCCCAGTAAAAGCCAGGACTGGAATATGTGTGCATGTGGGATGGGGAGGGAGTATGGGAACAATGACAGGCAGTGCAGCCTCCGTGGAGAATCCTGTTACCCCACATCAATGTGATTCAATTTCCAATGCAAGTAGATTGAGATACAATTTCCTACCTTCACAGCTTCAAGCAGAGGAAAGAAAGTGGCCCATACTGCCCTTTCCAGTAGTGTTCTGACAAGGGTAGCAGACCCAATTCATGGCTAGAGGTTGCTCACAAGACCTTCCAAAACTGAAATGTAGACCTGCAATTTCCACAAATATCTATTGTGGAATATAGTAATGTGGGAAGTGTGATTAGCAGAGACCAAAGATCCTGGTGACTAGAGATCAAAAGTTTCTCAAAAAGCAAGTCAATCAAGGTGACAACCAGCAGCTCCATGAGAGCAAATAAGCCAGCCACTCCCAGAACAGCCAAGACCTCCAAAAACTAGAAGAACAAAGTTTTGACTGTGATTTCCACTCATTCACAGACTTGAAAATAGGTGCCACATAACAGAAAACCTGTTCAGATTTCTTGCTGAACACAGTCGTTCCTCACCATTCACCAGTGCATTCCTAAATCTAAATCCCCATCTTTCTCTGTTCCTCACCAAGGACCACAAATTATAGCCAGCTCCACGGTGCCAGCCCCATGACAGATCTGAGGCTTATGGCTTGTACGATTGTTTGTTCACAGGAGTTCTGAATTTCTGAATAACTCCAAATTATCACTAATGATCATGCATGGACTAACTCTTGCTTCAAAACAATATCTTCAAGAATTGGCTTGAGGTATGAGGATTTTCCCATGTAAAGATTTGGCAATCAAATACTGAGCATCTTCAACAAGTAGGAGTGTTTAGCATCATCCAAAATCCCATTGCAGATAGTCATAATTCTTGCTAGAAGGAACCAACAACCTGGGGTTTAAAGTTTGATGCACAAACTGCCCAAACACAAGTATTAAATCTGAGTCAAGTAGAGTATAGTCTATCAAGCTTTACTCAAAAATAAATATATAAATAGATATAAATATATAAATAATATAAATAACAGTTTTATTTTTAGCTATTTGTTTCTTTACTGATAATATTTGTTTTACCCATTAGAGTCCAAAAAGTCAAGGTGGCCATTCGTCAAAAGAGGAGTTGTGAGTATTTTACTTTTTTTCCTTGCACCTATCTTCCCTTCTCCAACAACTAATGTGGGTAAAAATAGCTTCTTTACTTTCTGCTCTTGGAGAAAGGCAGCCAGCAGGTGAGCTGAACTCAGAGGTCTCAGCCCACTCACCCTTGGAATGCTTGGACATTAATCTGCAGTGAAGCTTAGGTGACACCAGTGCAGCCACCAGTGCCACTGCCCATGAGGCACATGAAAAGAGTCAGTGCCACTGCTCCCTATCCCTGTGGGCGGTGGGAGGAGAGGTGTCTTGTGGCACCAGGAGGGCAGAGCAGGATGGGCAATGCAGGAGGTCTCTAACAGAGTGTTCAAGGCTGGCAGCAGGTCCAATGCAGGGTAAGATAGCAAAAAATGGACAGGTCAGTTGCATTGTTGCTTTGACCATAGTGTATCCTGTATTTTCTGCATGTCTTAGGGCTCTGGAGTGTCTGTGGAACACCCACTCATGTGGAAGGAATCTAAGCTTTACCTGTCAAAGTAGCTTTTCAGATGCTTTCGTAGGCCTTTTTGTTCTCATGGGTGCCCTCACAGTTGCCAATAAAAGCATACACACTAACACAATTCAGTGAATATCCTTGTCTAACACATTTCCTTGTCTTTTCCATTTATGACAACTTTCACTGACTGAGGTATCCGAATTTCCTTTCTGCATAGTGTTTGGGATTCAAAAAATTATTTACAAGTGTCTTGATAACTTCCCCCCCAAGCATGTAATTGTGAACAGTCCCTTTCCAATATTTTTTGCATTTTATCAAAGAAGACCTGGTGCAAATGAAACCAATGTAAGTACTGAGATTAGTATATACAAGAGTTCCCTCTTCTTTTAATAGCAGTTCTATAGCATTTGAAGGAGCATGGCCTAAAATTGAGAATTTTTAAATTCGGTAAATTTTTTGAAATCTGAAATAAAATATTGATATTTCATATTCAGAAAAAAAGTGATTTCTGAGGCTATTAAATTCCATAAATTTCTGCTCCATTTCAAGCTGTCTTTCAAAATTAAGAGCTGAACTTAAACTCTGAGTTTCAAATATTGTAATCAAACACATGTTTCAAAATTGGCTTGAGTTCAGAGCCTTAAGTTCAGAAAATAGAAATCCACATAATATACTGTTCCAGAGAGCAGATAAAAGTTAGGCAAGCACCTTATAAGTCTGCACCCACAGCACTTAAGTTAGTTCATAAATAATGATTCAACTTTTTACATGGCCTGAAAACACAAAGCCAAAACAAAAGCAATTGTTTTTATTTCATGATCCCTCACACAAACTCCTGCTGCCCTTTAAGCTTTCTGAAAGCTCATTTTACAGACACTACTCTACAGCTGACCAAGGAAGCTTATTCAATACATAACTCAAAAAAAAAATTAAAAATAAAGAAGTAAACAAATGTGTAACTTTTTATATCTACATCAGGAGGATGATTTCAACTATGAATCTGTTGTTACCTATGGCTGACAGTGCTAAAGAAAGCAAAATATCTTATTTGTTCAGTTTTCTGAGGGTAACCCATTGTGTTACATAAATAAGATCTTACACATCCAAATGTAAGGCACCTACACACCGCACCCCAACGTATGAAGAAGCCTGTCATCACTGCCTTGTCTCTATTTAGGAGAGCAGGGAAGTATAAAGAAACCACTCGCTGAAGGGCAAACTTCTTTCAGATTAGAGTAAGGTTACAGAGCTGGGCAAACTTCAATAGTATGAATTAGGGCTGGTTTTTTGTCATTCAACAGGGTAAAGAAAAACAGAAGCAAGCATCTGATCTGGAAAATTGTCTTTCAACTGTTAAGATCATAGACTGCTGCACATATGAATTTTTCTGCTTTAAGGTATCAAAATACTCAGTATACTGTATCAAGGATATTTAACAGTGGGGGAGGAATTTTGTGTTGTTTTTAAGTTAACATTTTTCAGTACATTAATCTGGATAAACCTTCTGTAAAATTAATACATAAGTTACATTAATACATGAGGTATATTAATACATAAGGTATATTTTTGTCATTTGAAATGGAGGGGCGAGGGGGAAACTGAGGGTCACAGAAGGTTAGCAAGGGCCCCCAAGACCATCTGGATTTTGCCAGGGTTTCAGACTGTCTTAGGTCAGGGAAGTATCACCTTCAGAAAAAGGCCTCAAGACAACCCTCTCAGCAGCACATGCAGGTCTGGGGAAAGAAACTGCAACATAACAGAGATGTTACTTGGGGAATAGTCATCCCCATTGCTGCCTTAGGGTTGTGTTCAGAGGCAGCCACAGAGAGATCAGTGCCAACACCAAGGTTCGGCTGCAGAAATCCCGCCAAAACCTGCCTGCCAGATAAACAAGGCTTCTGGCCTCTAGCCACAGAAACACCAAGCTTGGGCTACCAGGGTGATATTCAGATAACCCACACCTAACACCATCCCCTCTCCAAAGCCAACCTTTTGTTTCTCATGTCAGGCTGTTATTTGCAGCTTCCCAGAGACATGGTAGTTGAGGACTCCTGTCAGTACCTAACTTATATGTGGACAACTGACGTTGGAGTAGGTCAGTAAGATGATAGTGGCCACCTTAAGACTAAACAAAACAATTTCCAAGTGACTATAAAGACATAGCCCTTTGATACCTTGATTTTATCATCTGGAAAACAAGAAGCTATCATATATCCCTGCCTTCCAACAGCAGCACGAGAGATTCAATTCCTTAGCGTCTTCAAGCTGCACAATATTTTTTGATACAACATCCCACAAACATAGATTATCCTACTGCATTACTTTCAAATTCACTGTGTTTATATTATAAATATTTTGGAGGAAAATGTCAGGGTTTTAAATTTTTCTAAGAAATCTTTAATCTTTCAGAAGAAAAATCACTAATACTGGCAGATGAGATCTTTATATAGGAAATAAAACATGGATTCTTCTCATAAGGTCTGAAGCAGTTGATGAAACAATTGGTGGTTTTCTTTCTTCTTCAATCAATAGAGTAAATCTTGGCATGAATTTATGAATGAACAACAGACTGAGCAGAAAGATGCCGACAGCCGGTTAGAAGTGAAAAAAGAAGCAGCAGTGTGGGAACTTTTCACAAGTGAATGCACTTACTTTCTGGATCATTTGTTGGTTCTCAAGATGGTAACTTCAGATTTTACTTCACAAAAATAATTACATTATTTGTTCTGCTGTCATCATGGCAGACACAAAGCCACCTGAAATTTCTCGTTAGGTGTCTATGGGGAATGACTTAAGCACTTGGTTTTTCCTCCCATCTTGCCTGCTCATCCTGTTTTCACAGTTCCCTTTGGTTTCCACCTTTATTTTGGCATATTTCTTCTAAACATCACTTTCTAGTGATGCAATCTAGTGCTTTGCAATTACCATCTGATTTCATATTCATTCAGCAATTTCAACTGATATCCCACTATTCCTCTCACAAACGCTGAACTGAAGCCACTCTCCAGTTGGCTTTTTCTGTACTGGACTATTTCAACTGAATGTTTCTGTACTACTAGTATGGAACATTATCATCTTCATTTAACTTCATATAGAGCTATAGCTAGATTATCCTGACCAGAGCATGAAATCCTCAGAATTCAGCAGACTGTAGTTCTAATATTACATGAAAACGAGCATACTAAAAGCAACTCCTCTCCCAAAAAATCTATATTACCTCCATCCTAATGAATATTAAGAGCTTGCAATATGAACAAGAATATTACACACAGTTACAAGAATAGCTACACTATTTAAAGTCACTACACATCAAAATTAAATGTATCCATTTAAAAGGATGGAAAATTCCATAAATATTTTCTAATATTTTTCTCTTATTCTACGCAGACAATTTCTGATTTTTATTAGTCAAAGGAAAGAGATTTGTGAAACATTTTCCATACTGCTGAAAAGTTAGCCTGGATAGTACAAGAAGTATTGCAAAGTAATGGAAACAGAGGAGTGGGCTGAATTTATCCTTGATGGGACAGAACAGGAATTAGGAGGAAAGGGAATGACAGGACCAGCTATTGGTCCTAGGTAGAAGGAAAGATCTTTTCTTCTGTACACTTTGTTCAGAAAGCTGAAAAGATTAAAAAGTAGTGAATACTTGGAGGGATGATAATAGCAGACATGCAGGCCCCTTGGTGAGTCTGATGTAGGAAACCACAGACAGGTCTTAGCCAGCTCTGCATGACCCATGAATGATGAACTATTCAGTCCACGCCGGCTTCCCAAACTCTCCTGCCAAAGAACCCATTGCATTTGGGTAACCAGTTTACAGATACCTACTTACTTCAAAGTACAGAAATATTCCACCGACTTTAATGAACCTCCACAGGGAGCTTTAAGACCACCATAAATTCCCTTTAAGCTCTCAGGTCAACCTCCTCATGGTAACTAGAGAGTTACACAAGGCTAAGCAAACACTCTCACTAGCTATTCACTCTTGGCAACTGGGTGATGGGTTTTTCATCAATGCTTTTTACACATAAAAAAATCTACTTGGTAATCCATAAATTTTAAGCCTTTTTCAGATTTAGGTCAGATTCAGTACAGCTCAATCAGTTTAAATAACATAAAATCTTAAACAGCTAATAAATACACATGCAGTTTTCATGCAATGGAGGTTAATAAAACAATTCAAAGAGATAAAAAAGTCTTCACAGGGCCTCTACTTACATTATTCCAACAATATATTTTTTTCCCATAGTAACTCTAAACAATTTAAATGCATGGAATAGGAAGGAAAACATTTAGAAAGATCATAGAAATGTGTAACTGTGCCCTGATGTTACTAATTCCTTCATGCAGGGAATCTTCAGGTGGCTCAGTTGCCCCTCTTCTGCCAGAGATCACAGCAGGGACATAGCTGCTTCTGTGGTAGCCACAAAGAAACCCCAGAGACATCACTCATATCCTCTTCCACACACAAACCCCAATATTTAGCCTTCAGTCAGATCAGGAAACTTTTCTCAGAATGCCATATTCTGCCCTCCCCAAATCAAATTCTCATTTCATAATAATTACAGTACAAATACATAATTTTTTTTTCTGGGGGGGGGGGGGGAAGATACATTGAATTGGCACAAATTGTATATAATATGGATTTGTTTTGGTTTTAAAGATATTTATGAACACCCTAAAATACCTCCAGAGTAATGAATTTCTCTTGGATGTGGATTTGTGGAGACTTTTTGCAAACTTAGAGGAGTTAAACAAGGTGAGTAAAAAACCAGAAGTGTTACTGAGATAGAAATCAACCAGCCCAATAAAAGAAGACAACAAACCATCCATAAAGTTTCTATTCAGTTTCAGTGCTCACATTTGGAACTCTGTTCAAATAGTAAGTGTTCTCATTTCTACTTGGTATATCAGTGAGGCTCAAATATAACCAGTGCAAATCATTCTCTTGTGTCTCCAGTAAAAGATAAACAGGCATTTTAAACACAGAGGAGAGCTCATTTGGCAGTTGTTTATGAAGTAAATACAAGTTTGAGACTATTTCTGATAAGCAGTGACCTTTTAAAAGGATTTGTGAAGATAAACTCCTCCTACACAATCCTCACAGCAAAACAGTAAGCATGGCAAAATAACTACTACAATGAGTTCCCTTTTGCAAACAGACAGGCACGAAGACTTTGCTGTCTATTATGCCACTCCAATAGGGCAAGTTAAAACAAAATGGTGACCTCCTTTCTGCAGCTGAGGTTTCCCGTGGCATGTGTGTAAGGATCTCTCCCACACAGACTGGATGCTCTGTGTTCATGTGCTACTTACCTCCCACGGTCCAGGAGGAGGGAGGCCACAAGGCTTGGCTGTGATGTGCTCCAGCTCCTTGTTGCTTCTGGTCAGTTGCTGAGAGATCACTTTCAGTTCCTGAAAGTTAAGAAAACTATAAATCCATATTACTTTAGAAGCAAAGCAGAAGTTTTTCTTAGTTTGAGGGCTCTTTTACAGGACACCTTATGCTTAACAGTAAAATGAATTTTGGAAAGCAGTCTGCAGTTGCCTTAATTGAATGACTGCTCATAATCACATCACTTGCCCTAAACCAGTTGTTGAGTTCAAGCTTCTTTTTGTATTGTATTTCCCTTGCCTTAGTAGTGAGTATCTCCTTTTTTAGCCAAAACAAGAAAATCAGGAAAGGTCTTCAAAGTAGGGACAATTAACCAGAACTCAAACACATGAGCAAGGCACTGCTGCTCAGTGACAGACCATGTACCTGGTGAGCTGCAGAATGACCAACCAAGCAGATCTGGAGACACAAGGAAAGAGATTTTTAGCTGACGTGTTTCACCTTTTGTTTGTTGTGGACTAAGACCATACATGCAGGCAACTACTAGAGTTCAGCAGATCTGTGGTTGTTGATTTCTTTGTTCTCTTTCAAAGAAGGGAGTGGTATATATTGCTGTGTGCTCTGAGCTTGGCTGGAGCTTGGTCATGTCTTGAGAGAATTATCTTTAATACATTTCCTATTTTACTTTCTAATTTTGTTGTCCTTATTAATGAGGATGACAAATGATCATCTGTTATGCGTACTTGCATATAAAATAGTGATTAAATGTAGGAGAAAGTAGCTGCTGTCAATGCCTTTTATGCCTTTTTTCTTGAATTTTACAGCATGTGTTTCTTCTTGATAGCAGGCTGAATCCATGAAAAAATGCATGCTATAAAAGATGTAAATGTCAAAATTAAAGAATAGGTATCATCCTATAAGCAACCTTGCCCCCATAAACACATCAAACAAAGCAGTGTGCAGGTACAACAGTCCCTAGCAGTATCACAGTGGATGACATGCCCTTCTGGCCAAAAATTTGGCCTAAAACTGAGCCCAGTCATGAATTCTTGTAAAAATATTGTGCTCAGGAGGCAAGTGTGGGCTTAGGAACAGGCTCTGACTCCCCTCTGACCTATAATGTGGGTACTCTTGAGTCCAGTTCAAACTTACATGGAATATGTGACTTTTTGTAGCATTTTGTAGAAACTTCTCCTATCTTCAATTGCATGAAGCAAACTCAAACTATGAAAGATGGTTTCTTCCTCAAATGGCTCTGAAGGCTTCCTTAATTGTCACACCTATGACACAAACAACCAGTGTTTTTCAGTAGACACCATTCACCCATTGTCAATTTTCATGTCAACCTATATTAAATACAGCTGCTACCCTAAAAATAGTTTAAATGGAATAACTAATCTTGTTTCAAAGCTTTTATCACAAGTGGGTATTTCTATAGATTTGTTTTAGTTTCCAACTAATTCAAGCATTCTGGGCATAATTCTGAAGATAATTCTGGCAATGTCAGAGAGAAAAGTATAGACACCCACTAGGCTTGGAGCCTTTTGAGAGCCCAGGAATGGGAAAGAAAGATGTTTTAATCTTAACTTCAGGTCACTGATGTTAATCTCTCTCTTTTTCCTCCTTACTTAGATAAGTCTCAGTTTTCTGAAAACTTTTTTTCAAACTGTGAAGGAGCATATCAGCAAGTCAGAGTCTCCCTTGGATTTCAGTTCCATACTCAGAACGGTAATACAATCAGAAATATTTTTGCTTTTAATAACAGTAGGTCCTTGCAGCAGACCATTTATCATAGCATGCAGGTGCTTTAGAACAATCAAGTCAGTCAAGGACATGCCGTCTGTCACAGGCAGTTTGGTCTCAGCCTCAAGCAGCTCCTATCAGCAGGTCGTTTTTCTTTTTATTCATTGGCATGGTTGAAGTAGTTGTGGAAATGTACTCTGTATGTGCAACAAAGTGTGGAAAGATTTTCCCTTCCTAGTGAAGAGCAGCCCCAAACCCTGAGGAGTCTTGGCCACTGGCAGAGGAGAGCTTCCTGCTCAATGGAAGGTGTTTCCTCAAGACCAGACCCCAGCCCCATCACTAGATGTTCCCTGCCTCCTTCCACCCCTTCACATGGATCCTCCTTTACTCCATGGACCAGACCCACAAATGTTTTTAAGTGCTTAATTAAGAGCAGAATGGGACTGAAATACCTATTACACTTTGGCCTGTGTCTGCTAAGCAAGAGAGAGGCAGAAACACAACTGCCTTGTTGCTGCCAAGCCCTGCTTGCCCTGCAACCTTTTTGGGTAGCTCTCTAAGAGCTCTAATTCCCACACAACTTCCCAGTGCTTCTAAAGTTGGAAATATCAATACAGACAGAAAATCAATTAATGGACCTGAACTTTCCCTAGCAGTAGAGGCCATTAGAAAACTTCCAGGACATACTAAAACAGACCCTACCTGAGTGTTAAGATTTTTAACAGGGAAAGGCAGGCTAAAGCTTGGTTTCTCACCCTGTTATCTCTGACTTCAGGTATTCTTATTGATAATGTTTGTGTAAGACAGAAAAAATCCCAGACAAAACTGCATTTTATGATGGACAACATTCAACATCTCCAACCTAAATGATGTTATGCTATTATTTCTAAGAGCTATCTAGCCTACTCAAACAGTAAAATACTAAGCTGCATGAAGTCATCAAAGCTATTTCATAGGTAGTGGTTTTATCTTCAACTTCTACATGAATTTCACATCATTTATTTTTAATGAGAACAAAGTCTAAAAATGTGTCACACCTCTGCAGAGCCATTAGAACTGTGCTCCCATGCATTGCTTGACTGATTTTTTTACTACTTTACACTTCTATTACTGTTTAATTTGCCCTTTACTTTTTTAATTCCCCCTTTTCCCCTTCCCCTATTTTCCTAGGTACAATGAAATCTTAGGTAAAATATTACAAAACCAAAACCATTGTTTCTCCTTTCATCATAATATTTTCCTTTTCTGATGAATTTCCAAGTCTTTTCTGCAGTTTTTCCAGGGTGACCTCTGCCAGACACACCAGATTTATTGCCTTAATTATACTTCTGCTGTCTTCTACTTGGAAAAACTGAGACTGAGAGAAGATTTTGGCATCTACCTGAAAGTAAAGTGATGATTTTGTTGTTATTGTCTTCAGAACTCCTACCTTATGACAGGATTTTAACAGCAGACTAGGAAAGTTCATTCAGACTGTGTAGATAGCATTTCACATCAACTTTTTGAGCTGCAGAGGCTAACATCAATAAGAAGTCCCCCTTCTGAGTGTATGTTCACCTGCACATGTGAAAGTCTATACTTGTAATTTAGACCAGATAAGAAGGGAAAGCCAAAAGGGAGGAACTGGCTGCATTTTTGGAGGTAGAAAACACATACTACTAGCCTCTGTAATTTAGGTATTTTGCACGTAATCTCTTGACTCAATGACCTCCACTTTAACAAAGTGAAATGGTTACAGAATTAAAAAAAGAAACAAAAATCAAGCCACATTGTAAATTCTCTCTCAAAACAACACCATTGAGTAAGCATTTATCTCCCTCTAAGGCTGGAAAGAGCTATCAGTGATGTCTTTACCAAGTTGCAGCACTAGAGTAGGTTCTGTCTTTGCTGACGCCACATCTGCCTGAAACAAAAGCTCCAGCCAGTGCAGTGGTGGAGATCTTAGGGAGAAGACTCTGCTCTTTCCAATATCATCAGCAGACCAGTGTGTCCTGTAAATACCTAAGACTGATCCTCAACATTACAGGTTTAGAAAGAGACACCTGAAGTAGTGAGCTTTTCTTACTGGCAGCCCAAAACTGGGAGGACATGTCCTTGTAGCAGGACATGTCAACTGCAGCTTAGGCCTTGGAGTTTCTCGTTGCTTGCTCCCTGACAGGGATTTCATACATTCATGCCAAGGAAGAAGTTCCCCAGTGGCAAGTAGCAGTGACCCTAAAACCTAAGGCGGCCTTCAAACCTAATTCAGGTTAATTTTCTCAGGTTTTCCTGAGAAAATCAAAACAGGAAATAAATAAGAGCACCATTTTGTCTGGTGGCATGGACACAGCATCTGGAATGGAAAGCAGCAATGCAGAAAGTGCATCTGGAGGAGTGATGCAATTCCCTCTGTAGAAAACTGTCCTGGTTTTGGCTGGGATAGTGTTAATTTTCTTCCTAGTAGCTGGTATAGTGCTGTGGTTTGGATTTAAGATGAGAGTATTTTGATAACAGTGATGTTTTATTTGTTGCTAAGCAGTATGTAAACTACATCAAGGATTTTTCTGTCTCTCACCCCACCCCACAAGCAAGGAATCTAGGGACACAAGAAGTTGGGAGGGGACATGGCAGGGACAGCTGACCCCAACTGACCCATGGGATACCCCATATCATGTGGTCTTCTGCTCAGTATATAAACTAGAGGGAGAACTGGCTGGGGGGCCTCTGCTCTGGAGCTGTCTGGGCATAGGTCAGTGGGTGGTGAGCATTGTGTACCTCTTATTTTGTATATTCTAATTCTGTTATTTTTTTCCCACTGTTTCTGTCTTATTAAACTGCCTTTATCTCAAAACACAAACTTTATTTTTTTATTTCCCAGTTCCCTTTCCCATCCCACAGAGGTGAGGGGAGGAGAGAGTGAATGAGTGGCTGTGTCATTTAGATACCTGCTGGGTTAAACCATGACAAGAGCCTTTATACTGCCCTTGCTCTCTCTGTGAGAGAAACTCATGTTTCACGAGTCCCTGTCTCATTAGAGTCAGCTAATGATGTAGAAAACTCTTTGCTACCTCCCAGCCAGGGAGCAAGCTGAAGCCTAAGGCAGGTTTTCCTTGTCTTCAGCAGTGGTGTGAACAAAATGAACAGTGCAAGAGGTTGCATTTGCCAGAGCTGCTGGTCGCTCCTCTGCATCGACTGACGCGCTATCCTCTCCTCCTTAACAACATCTGGAAGAGGAGCACTGATGAAACAGAGAAAGGCCTTATCCAGTCACTTAAGGAGAAAGTGGAAAAGTCCATAAGTAAGTATGCAATTACCAACTAGCAAGTTACCTGGCTTTTTTGTGCATGTCTTTTGGAGTGTGAATTGGTCCAGTCTGTCTGCAGAAAAGCAATGAGGATGTTCCTGCCTTTCTACAGTCCTGAGCCTCATTCTGTAGGGAATTACTTGGGCCACCTTGTGCTGCCAAAGCTTCTCTGAGCAATGCCACAGGACTCCCAAATCACTGAGTCACTTGTATTTTCTCAGAATCATCTGCATGACAGGCAAACAACTAAGAGCAGATCACAAATTGGAACAAACCAAGAAATATCTCAAACAAAGAAGTCTTTGAGTGGGATTTATGTCTTGGGAGGATTATTTTGTGGCTGATTCTTAATAGGATAAATTTGCACTCACAAGGGGAATAATACGTCCATGACCTTTCACTAATGAAAGGGTTCTACCATGTAAAGTAGCTGAAGAGTTGTCTCAGCTACAGATTTTCTCTAAGTATTGTGGAAAATAAGGGGTTGGTCTAGGTATTAATTTTTTCCTGCATTTTGTTTTAGGTAAATAATTTATTAATTCTATATTATTTATTAACTCAGTCTTGTTCAAGAAGCTTTAAATGCATCTCTAAGTGTCTTATGGTCATATAGTTCATCAGCAGAGATTTATTCCCCAAAGGCTTCATGCAGTCCCCACTGAAGTCAGACATGACATTACATCAGCAAAACACTTATCCCAGCAGTCTTGACAGGGAGAAGTGCCAAATAGTGCTTCATTCTCATGAGCAGCACATCAGGGCCTTGAGCCACCCAGTATGGTTGGTCACTCTGTGCTGCCATCCTTCTCCTCATACCAGAGGCTGAAGGCTTGAGTATCTCCCCAGGAGATGAGGAAGAGAGAGAGTTAATGTATTCTACAGATACTTCTTCATGGGTAAATACTCCCAATGACAGAATGACCACCTAAAAGAGAGACTCGGGTTCTTTTTCTTCTTGCCAAGTCTCATGAGGTGTCTATCCTAATGCCACACAAGAAGCACACTTTTCTGCACAGAACGGGTCCCATAGGAAAATAAAGAGGTCTTGTTGATAGCCTAGAGATGTCTACTGGGAGGACAGCAGTTTTAGGTATGGCCCCAAAAGACCATGGGATATCTGGGGAATATTACTGGCAAAGAAATAGGTCCTTTCAGAAATTAGAGACCTCTGGGTAAAGGAAACCAAAGATAGAGAGGTGATCCCTCTTTATTCACAGACACCTGACAAGGATCTGCCTTCATTTTTTGATCAGTGAATCAGTGACAAAAAGACAGTTGCAGTCTCAGCATTACCCTTCTGGTGGAGAGGTGTGTGTCTGAAACCATCATCTGCACTATAGCTCAACCTGAAAAGTTGAAATTGAAGTTGCAGGTCCATTAGAGCTTTCCCCATATTGGCCCTAAATCTGCAATGACTGGCCCATTTTTCACATTCTGAGGCACCCTCACCCCAGTTAAATATTTCAGTCACTTCTGGCAACACTTCCTCCAAAATTAATTCTCAGTAATTTCAACAGTATTTTTATCAGGCTGTAAATAATGAAAATTATTTTTCTCTCACTATACCACACAGTTTAGAAAGGCAGGACCTTTTTAAAGATATTTTTTAAGATTACAGTTTTATTGAGTTTTATATGATTTCCTCTGTTCCTCAGACAGATTAGTAAACACAACCTTTTCATTTAGCAGTGAATTTAAGCATCTTTGAATGCATGAATTGAAATTCTGTCCCTGTTGATCTAAGAAGAGTTCAGGCATTTTTTACAATGAGGCCAAGATTTCATCTGGGGCCTCACATGTGAGGCACTTTGGTTTCACTGGAGAAAATCAGTATTTAGCATCTTCTAGAAACAGGACTGCTTATGCCAACCTTGGCAGTAACTGGGGTTTCACACATTTCAGGGGACCTGGAAGGTAAAGTCAAGTGGTTGGACAACTTTCAGAAGTTCAGGCAGCTGCAAGAGGTCATAATTTGGCCTCAGGTCTGGGATCGTGACAAAAGGTTCTTTGTCCCAGAGGTAAGCAGATTTGAAAGGGTATTTTTAACCTGGGGAGAATTTAGTTTCCTATCTATTTTTATAATGTGGTCTAAAGTTGGCTGGTTTTCTGTATTCTATTTACTGGGGATGGCTCTGCTCTAACAGGACCAGCTGCAAACACTGTAGCTGAACACACACAGTGCCCTGGATGACAGCATGGGTTGCGCTTAGTCTTCTCAACTTTCCCTTACAGTACTTGTTGGCTATCGGTCTCGTGCCTGTATTTAGCCTTAGATGGAGTTTACCACCCACTTTGGACTGCATCTAAGGCTAAATACGGGCACGAGACCGATAGCCAACAAGTACCATAAGGGAAAGTTGAAAAGAACTTTGAAGAGAAAAGAGAGCAAACTCTCTTATCTGCACTTTTTTATATGTTGTGTTATTGAAAGGAATGATATGGAATACTTCCTTAGATTCCTGACCCCATCGCTAAGGAAGGCCTAAAAATCCAAGAAACCAACCCACTACAGCTTAGCTAGCATCCAAGAGAGTGCAATCATACAGTCCAGGAAGACTCTCCAATATTTGCTTTTAGGGGACAGAATGAAATGGGATACATGTAAGTATTACCACCATTTTACAAAGATATTAATTAGAAATTATTTGCCTCTCTCACTCCTTGAGCTGAGCCAAAGAACTTTCCACTTACATTTTAGTAGCATTACAAAAAAATTATACATTACACCTGGGTGTGCACCTTTCTGCTGCAGTTATACCCTTACCCAAATAGACAGACTTTAAGCAGCACTATGGTAACATCATCGAGTCTCACCTCAAGGATTTTGTCTGTTCACATACAGGGCTGCAAAAACTATTAAACTCACTTCAGAAAAGTAAACCTCAGCTTAACATTTCAAAAACATAAATACATTTAAGCAATAGCACTGCTGAAGAAACACAGCTGTGCTCAGTTATCAGCTGTGTGACCTATTTAGCCTGAGACACGAACACATGTATCTCCCAGTTCACCATCAAATATGCAAGAATACTCATTTTCTCTCTCTCTCTTTTGGGTCAAGGGTTTGAAGCAAAGCTTAAGAGAAAACAGCAGTGAAAACATTTTGTCTTCGGCGAACAGGCGTCTCCTTCATGAAGGGAGGCTGATGTTAGCAGGTAATGTCTCTGAATGTCCTGGTGTTGCGAGATAGCTTAACAGAATTATACATTGTCATGGCAGGTCCAGAATGAACCTCTGCAATAGCACTTAGGCAAGTGCATGAAAGAAAAAGCAAATTTACAGCTTGTCATAGAGAGATTGAGATACAGGCAAATTGCCAAAAGGATAAGTAGTCTGTATGATTGCTTATTGCCACATCTGGCTACTCAGTCTGCCAGGTGCTGAAGAAATCAGTTTGGCTGGCCAAAACCTGCCACTCAAAGGAAGCCTTTGCTGTCATATTGAAAAATGTGGAAATAGGAAAACAGGCAGTTTAGACTGTCCTATACAAAGTGCCCCACATGGCAGGGGACTGATGTCAACATATCTCACTGCTCTAGCACCATGTCTAGTATGTGTTTCCCTGAAAATTATCGAGTCCAAAGGTATTTCCTATTTTTATTTCAACATCGTCTCTACTAAGTCTGCTGTTCTGATAGATATCTTGGAACAAGAAGGTGTTATCCTGCCAGGTGGCTTCCCTTTCATGAGCAGAGCTCTCATACAATATGCCATTAACTTCACAGGTAGCAGAGTGAGCCCACACAAGCAAGTTGATTTCTACAACACTTACTATCACCCTTGTATGATGATATCAATTAACATTTCATCACTGCAAAGGCACATGAAAAGGGCAGCATACCAGGAAAAGGTGGCACTTTCCCATTTCTCTGCCATTTTCAGAAGTTTCACTGCTTACCAGGCAGGATTTGCTATCTATATCATGCTGATTGTTGTATTTGTACGACATTGATCCAGGTAATTTTTCCTGGCAGGCAAGTAGTTGTTTAATTACAATGAGGTAGCTGCTACAAGGTACAAGTATTAGTAGCCAAAACGACCAAGTAACATATGATTTACTGTGTTTGACACAGACTCACACGACGAATGAGTAGTTGTAAACTATTGGAAGCGAGGCTTCGCTGTTAAAAGCGTTTTGTACGATGCCGTGACTCACAGATATGCCTCATCTTAGAAGCAGCAATTCCTTAAAATAATCACACCGTAAAATTGATTTTTTTTGTTTTCCTTCTCAGAAAGCACAAGACTCCTTGATGTCTACCTCTTCCTATTCGATGATTTCCTACTAATTACCAAAATTAAACGTAACAAAAAGGTAATAACATATAGAGATATACATGGTTGCAGTTGTAATGTTTTTTAGTTTGGTAAGTATTTTGAAGGTACTTTAGCAGATTGATCTAACAACAAAAATACAAGATGACTAATCAGCATGAAGAACGATAATACCTTATGCTAACAGCAAACCATAACACTGATTCAAAACCCTGCTTCTAGGCTCAGCATGTTACAGGAACGCTACTGTAGGAAAATTTACGTTAAAAGACCTTAATATTTTCTTGATGTTGCTCTCATGCTGGATTCCTAAATCTCAGAAAAGGTTCAAGAATGGAAAAAGTTTTCTAATGTTCCCTGGATGACTCAGTTCAGTAACCTGAGATTTTTTTTATCCGAGAGATATCAGAATTGTTAGAAAGAAAGAAAAAAAAAAGGAAAAAAAAAAGGAAAAAAATAAGGAAATGCTAAAATTATAGAAGGTTGGCTTTATTCTCAGTTCCTACATTGCCTGTTGTCCTCTCTTTGCCTTGATTTCCCCTAGCTTAAAGCTAAGATATAGTGACTCTGTTCAAGACAATGTTTCTTGATGAATGGTGTTATAGAGTTCTATAAATAATAAAGACCTGTATTTAGCCACCAAAGAAAGCCACTGAATGACCCAAACTTCCTAAAGCTTCAGTGTAGGAGTGCATCTAGCTAATTCAGTTTATGAAGCTGATGTAAAAAAAGTCTAAATGGACCTTTGCTAAATCTCAACAAGTTTGCATCTGATTTAAAGACTTCTTGCGGTGGTTTTTTTTTTTTTAAGAAGCAGGTGTTCTGCTTTAGAGAGAAAGGAGACAGAGAAAGCATGCAGTAAGGGATTTGGGACCAGCAGCACCATCCCTTAGAAACAGTGGTGGTGAAGGAAGCAGAAATTCAAGGGACCTGGTACCCTCGGGCAAGTCTTTTCGAGGGTTGTCCCACATACACGTGTTGGTGAACCTTCTGTGAAGGGGTGCAACTCATCTGGAGCTCTGGGAATTCTCTATCTTCTGCATGTATGTGAGGGGAGATGGTGAAACACACCTCCAAGGAATGGAGAAAAAGATCTGCTATTAAAATAAGGAGGGAAGGTGAAAAAAATCCTTTTGAACGTCTTTGGCTGTTTTCTGCCTGTGGCAAATAAGCTGTCTGTATATCTTTGATAAGAGAAAGCACATGATTTAGAGCTCTTTAGTGCCTATACTTCATGAGCAGATGGCAGACAACAAGCTAACCAGCTTCATTTTCTATTCCCAGAAATATGGGGGCTCAGACACCAGCTTAATCTCTGTCTGTCCTTCCCTCACTCCTGAGCTGCAGTCCATCATAAGAGAGGGTGGATTTTGCACAGTCCTGGACCAGCCCATCCCACTAGACAGACTGAGACTGAAAAACATTGAACCCATCCAAGTTACAGGTATGTGCCTGCATGCATTTGAATGCCTTCATAAACACCACGTCAGTGCACTCTGTGTGTGGTAGTATAAGGATAAGATGCTGTTTGTCCACAAACCCCCCCAGATGCCTGGAGTGCAAACACAAGTGCCTCAGCACTGTGGCTTCACAGCTCTGCTCTTGCTGTGAGGCATGAGCTACTGCCACAGCCTTTACACCCCATGGCCCCCTGCCTCTAACAGTGACTTTCACACACATACCAGCGACTGTCAGGTATTATCCATTCACCTCAAAGGAGGAAATAAGACTCAAATTACTTCTTTCTCACAGGCCAAGTATTTCCCTGCCCTAACCGTCCCTCTGTCAAATCCTGGGCCTCTTTCTCAAGTACATTTTCAATTTCATACTAGTTATGCAGCATTTTTTCACCTTTCCCACTACATTGTTCTCCCAGGGGTCCTCCCACATGCACAGCAGCCATTCTCAAGGAGGCTGGAGAGGAGATTTACCGCCTGTTGCTACTCCTACTCACCTCTCCATCAGTCCTTGAGAGGATGAAAATCACCCACCACACACCAATGCTTCCTTGTTCTCAGACATCCAAATGCATCACTGGGAAAAACAACCTCCTATAACTGGTGCTGTGCAGTTGGGTGAGGAGGGGAGGAGGACTGACTTCTAGTGAGAGTGACCAGCCTTACCCTGTCAAAAAAACATTCCTGAAATCACCAAATTAGAGCTGGGGTGAGGGACCAGGCATGAAACATCAGACCTCCCCTTGGTCTGAGCTGCTGATGCAGACTCTCACACACCTAACCATGGTGGTGATTGATGCTACGTCCAGTTGGTGGCCAGGCACTAGTGATGTTCCCTAGGGCTCAGTCCTGTTTAACACCTTTATAAAAGGCCTGTATGAGGGAAGTGAGGGCACTCTTAGTTCACAGACTACTCTAAGTTGGGTGGCAGTGTTGATTGGCTGGAGGGTAGGAAGGCTCTGCAGAAGGATCTGGACAGGCTGCATCAATGGGCCAAGGCTTTGAAAGGGTGACATGCCAGGTCCTGCACTTGAGTCACAACAACCCTGTACACAACAAATCTGTGTGGTGCTACAGGCTTGGGAAGAATAGCTGGAAAGCGGCCCAAAGGAGAAGAACCCAGAGGTCCTGGTCGACATCTGACTGAACACGAGCCAGCAGTGGACCCAGGTGGCCAAGAAGGCCAATGGCCTGTGTCAGAAACAGTGTGGCCAGCAGGACCAGAGAAAATATTGTCCTCCCTCTGTACTCGGCACTGGTGAGGCCACACCTTGAGTACTGTGTCCAGTTCTGGGCCTCTCACTACAAGAAAGACATTGATGTGCTGGATCGTGTCCAAAGAAGAGCAACAAAGTTGATGAGGAGTCTAGAGGGCAAGACTTACGAGGAGCAGCTGAGGAAGCTGGGGGTGGTTAGCCTGGAGAAAAGTAGGCTCAGGGGAGACCTTATTGCTCTCTACAATTACAGGAGGTTGTAGCCAGGGAGGGGGTCAGTCTCTTCTCCCAGGCAACTAGTTGCAGGACTAGAGCAAATGGCCTCAAGTTGAGCCAGGGGAGGTTCAGGTGAATCAGGTTCATCAAGAAGAATTTTTCACTGAAAGTGTGATTAAGCATTGGAATAGATTGCCCAGGGAGGAGGTGGAGTCACCATCCCTGCAAGTGTTCAAGAAATGACTGGACATGGCACCTAGTGCTATGATCTAGTTGACATGGTGGTGTTCAGTCAAAGGCTAGACTTGATGATCTTGGAGGTCTTTTCCATCTTAATGGTTCTGTGATTCAGTCTAACACTGCCAAGATCACAGGAGCCTCCTATATCAAAGAGAATTAAAAGAAATACAAATCTCTTGGCTGCAGGGTCATCCTAATCCTAAAGACAGAGGAAAAGCTTAGGGAGCCAGAGTGCTCTGTAGGAAATCAATAGATAAGGAAAATAAACCCAGAGCCTGTAAAATTTATGATAACTTTGAAATATATTCACCTAGAGTATTTAGCATTCAGCATCAATGCTGAGAAGAAATAAAGTTAGGCAATAAAAGGCAAATGACTAAATATGAGATAAGGGGATAAACAGAGAATAACAACCCTTTTTTAAATGTGCTCCAGCACTGTCTGCCTGCTTAAGTTGTCTCCCTATGAACCCAGCAGAAACAGAGCAAACACATTAGCCACCTCTTGCCTGCAGGCTGGAGGAGAGGGCAGCCCCACATCCTGTGTAAGCCCAGGCAAGGTGCCAGGTCGACAGCTTCTGCAGCCACTCTCCAGTTTGCATCTAGAAGATTGGCCAAAAAATCCATAATGGGAATGGGAATAAGATTTTTGGAATTTTTTTTTCCAAGACAGTATTTCCTACATTCAGAGATTTCTAATCAGGGTCTTTCTATCTTTGTGATCCAGCATCAGAATAGACAAAGTTGCCTTCTGCATCCCAGCCCAGGTTCTGTCCACTGGTTATGACATTACCTGCAACCTGGACCTCATTGCCTGACTTCTCTACAGCTACAGCTGTTCTTTCCAGCTACAGCTGTAGCTATGGCAGTCTCTGCTACTAACTTGTAATCTTGCAACAACTTGGAAGCCCCATCCTAATACAGGACCCCTTGGGGAGGGGTACAATAAAAATAGTGAGAAAAATTACTGTAGAGAGCTTGCAGTTCAGATTTCCACCATTCTGTGTAAAATAACAAGCAAACCTTCTAGTGTCAACAGAAAATGTCCCTTTGCAGGGGAAAAAAAAATAATTAAATATTGTCTGGAATGTATGACCTTGGGGAACATTGCCAATCTATTTGCTGTCTCAAGGAGACTTTCACTGCTGGTAGCACTAAAAGATTAGTTAGTATGTTCTCAGAAAGTACATGTGATCTATTGCATTAATCAAAAATGAAATCCTGATTTTTGATCTAACTTTTGCATCCATTAGTTTGCTGAGGGTTGAACTCACTTTGGAAATAAACAAAGCTCAATACAAGTACTAGAAAAAAAAAATATGTTGCAATATCATAGAAACACCCTTTTGGCAGCAGGCAGGAAGCTAAAAATTATGCAAGATAATTCTAGTCCAAAGCCACCTATGTATCAGTGAAGGGACAAGAGGTAAAATGGTTTGCTCATAACACCAGGAAGCTACTGTAAAAGCAGAACTATCTGCAAATACCATAACAAAACTACAAGAGATGTAATTTTACATGTAACTGTTACAGAAGGAACACATCTCTGAAGGTTGTAAGCAGCAACATAATTTCTGATTAGAAGATCACTTTCCTTTTATCATTCTGCTCTGGATTTAATCTTTGCAACTACTTATTATTGCTCCATTAATAATGTTTACACTACATTTGAAAGGGCCAGACCCACTGGTATGTTACTGTATCAAAGACTGGTAATCTTTACAGCCACAGAATTGCTTTTAGAAAACATTATTGAGACCTTGATGCCAAGCATTGCCCAGAAAATTCATTTTTAGAACTGTAAAGTTCTATTTCCTATTGACCACAGACAGGCAGAAGGCATGAGTTCAGAAACATATTTCCTCTGCTGCTACAAATTTCTGCTGCTGATTTGCTGCAGTACTTTACCAGTCTGTGCTCCATTTCCCTTTCCTAGAAAACTAGGATTATAGGGCTCTTCATCTTGCAGAAACATTCTGAGCACTTGGAAATGCTTGGACAGGAAGCACTACACAGCAGCAAGATATTGTACATAGTACAAGACTTCAAGCTATATGGACTAGATGAATTTATCAAAAAGATATGTCAACTGCAGTAGGCTCAGAAAAACGCTGCCTTGTCCCAGCAGCTTGAGATCTGAGCTCTTCTCAGGCTGCATGGATTCAGGAGCAGAGCTCTGCTTAGAGTGAGCACTCACAGGGAGGCAATCCCACACCTCGGTCACCATTGCTTCATTTAGAGTAACATCAACTCCAGTTAAAAAAAAAGCAATGCCATGTGAATCCAGAGCATTAAAACAGGTTGCTGTGCCCCCTCCCTGCTACTACCAGCCCACCCAAGTATGCCTGTTGTCTACCGCAGGGTTTTGGCTGCCTGAAGATGCTTTTCCCTCCTCTTCCCCTAAACTTGCTTCATAGCAGACTTAAGCCACCCCTTCATTCCAGACGTGACATTCATGTTAATTTGTCCCCTTGCAAAGAAACCTTCCACATGATGCTCAACGTCATCTTCAGGACCAAAAGTCTGGCAGGAAACAGACTGGCAACATGCTTGGCCCTGCAAGATATTGCTGTCAGCAGCCAACTGGGGGCATCCCCAGAATGAGAACCAGCTCAGGCACACACCCAGGAAGAACCCACACCCACCATTAGCCCAAGTGCAGCCACTTTCCTATGTGGCAGTCGTCATACGGACTTCTTTAAACAAAATAAAAATAGGGCCTTTCTCTTCAATTTTTGATACTTGTTCTCCCCTAATTTCAGTTATGATTTAGTCCACTCTGAAGGGAAATATTTCTTAATGATCCTCAGCTAAACTTAAAAGCACCTTAGCTGCACAATGATAAAGTATTTAAAAATAAAAGAAATGCAAGCAGAATTACGATTTTGAAATAAGAAAGCTTCCCACACAACAAAAAAATTGACCCTATCAGGGTTGAAGAGATGATTACATATATCATTTCTTCATTCATAATCGATGTGATATAAAATGGGACTGATAGCTATATGAGGTGCATTTATATCAGTTCTTCACATTTTTCCACAGTCTTCAGCCTGCGAAATGCTTTCCTAATACAGCACGAAAACAGGTATCGGCAGTGTATAGCGGTCTTCTTGCTACAAGCTCCAACAGAGACTGCCAAGGTAAGTAGCACATCTTTTTTTTCTTCTCTAATTATACAACTACACTTTCCCTAAAGGAGGCTGGCAGCCTAAAAGTGGTCATGCTGTGATAGGAATCTATTACAATTGTGACATTTGACCAAAAGCAAAACAAAACAAAGTAACACCTTGGTGCTTTGGCTCACACATTTGTTACAGAATTTTTGCTGTTGAACATGTACCAGCTTTATATCAGGGTTGACAGCAGGTCACATTCTTGTTGAAAAACATTATCAATTCTGATTGCTTAAAAAAAAAAAAAGAGCCATTTCTTATGTCACAGAAGATGGTCAGCCCCTCCAGAGGAGTCAACACCAAACCCTGCCCACCAACTCACATGCAGTAGTACTCAGATCAGAAAACTGTCTTATGCTCATCTAGCACAACATGCATCTTGTAGTTTGAGACTGAACAGATGGTATGATTAATTTCACTGTTATATAAATTTGCCCCTCATTTTCACACCATATCCCATTTCTAGTAACAGCACTGTATATAACATCTGAAAGTGTGTCAGGCACTTCACAGTATTCCACTTTCTCATGTAAGTTGAATTTCATTCTGCAATACCTAACGCACAGAAGTTTGACCACCACTAATACTAATGCTTAAAAGTAAATGGCAGTAGACTTTTTCAAGAAAAAGCAATGAGTGAATTCTTTCCATATCCAAGTCACTGGTTGGTACTTGGAACAGATATCTACTCAAGAAGTTGTTACCTTTTCCTGTTACTGACATATGACCTTTCCTTTTCAAAGCTGCCTTCACACCAGGGCTACCATCTTCTCAATGTCATAGAATCAGAGAATAGTTTGGGTTGTAAGGGACCTTTAAAGGTTTTAGTCCAAAGAATTAATCCTTTTAAGAGTAGTCCAATATCTAATCATAGCAATTCAGAGACAACTCAGCTTCTGTGATCAGACCATCTGCATTAGCAGAGAGAGAAGGAAGTTACATATTTTAAATTATCTCTCCAGCCATCACCCCCTGTCCTCGTGCCTGGATGACAGCAACTATAGAGCTGAATGTTGTCAGTACAATGACAGAAACTGAAATTCAGATGGCAGCACACGGCAGATCTTGGAAGGGAACACAACTTGCAAATAGAACTGGGGCTGTCTTAATCAGAGGAACAGAGGCACTAATAAACATCACATAAAAACGGGTGAAATAGCCTGCAACAAACTTCACCATTACAAGCAAACAGAGCAAATCCTACCTTCCAATCAAAAAGGAAACATACACTGGAAACCTCTGGCCACAGACACAGATTCCAGCAGTGTGTAGTGGCCTGAACAAGAGCCTGAAGAAAGGCTAAATAAAACTAAAGGCTCTGGGTGTTTATGCATCTGAATTAATGGAATTTTTTTAGGTTGTCTTGGTTTACAAATATTTTTTCTTGTTACAGAAAGCATGGAAGTCACAGATAGAAATGGCAATTGCTAATTACACCACAAGACATGAAACCAAGAAAAGCACTGAGTTCTGCTTCCCAGTTGAATCCTCTGAAATTTAATAATGCCAGCACTGCACTGACACAGCCAGTCGAAGATTGCTGTGGTGATAACACAGTTATCTCTTCCAGACTGCCTTAAGTTTCTGAAACTAACAGATTTCTGACTTGACAAAAGTCAGCAGTTCGGACCATGCCATGTAGGAATAAATTGGAGGGGGAGAATGAGACATGAAACAAATGTATGGTTCCTAGAAGCTATTTTGCTTTATTTAGGGAAGACTGTGTCCATCCAAGGAAGCTTTAATACAGCTTGTAATTTCCTAGAAAGCGTGACAGGAAAAAAACCCTATGTTGGTGAGGAGAATTCATTCACCAGAGAAGTCTAGAAGGCTTATTCCATCATTCAAACTGTATTAATAAATTTCATTAAACTACAATTGTGTAGCCATAGCTCCTGATAGTTATGCATCTCTACCTACTGAACTATAATATCACACAGCGGTTTTTTGCACATATGTGTATATATGTATATATGTATATATATGTACGCACTTACCTGGTTCAGTCTCTCCAAATGCAGCCTAGTCTGCTGTAATACACACACTCCTGCTCTTCTCCTGTGCTTATGATGGGCAAGCTTTCTGGGAAAGGAACAGCCACTCAGACTCTGTGCCAAGTGGTGAATGTGTAAAGCAGGAGAGCAGAACAGAGTGCAGACGGCAGATCTGCACAGGGACAAGCTGCAAACATTTAGCCACAACTTGGCTGACATGGTCGTGCTCCATGTACCCAATCCCAAGCTCAGCTGCACACTGCATCATACCTAGTGCTCACCAGAGGCTCACAGTATCTTGAAACCAATGCTGACAGGACAGGCTCACAGTATCTTGAAACCAATGCTGACACCTGACAGACTAAGCTCTGTGCTTTGTGTGCTGGCAGAAGGACGTGAGTATTTCACTCTGTATATATTTTTTACCAAAACAACCTTAAGCCACATCTGCTCACTTTACAAAACAAGTAGTGCCCGAGGTTCTGTAATTCCAGGAGGCCAGCATGTCTCCAAGGAGGACAGTAGTCACACACAGGTTGTCTTCATGGAGACACAGGCTCAACAGGCTCCTCTGTGGTTTCAAGAGAAAGACACCTCAGAAAACAGTCGAGGCAGAAACTGACTTCCCAACTCAAATTGCCTTTCAGAGACCTCTTCTCTCCATCTTTGTCCATTTTAACATAGACCCCCAAGCAAGATCTGCTTCAATAGGCAAACACAGTTTTTTGTTAATGCTCCCACATTAATCATCTGGCTTCTCTCTGCAACACAGTTCCACCCCAAAGGAGCTTTCCATCTCACAAGTAAGACTTTCATTAGTCTAAAAAATAAAATAAGTCCTACTTTTGAGTCTTCTAGTTATGCCAGTTGTCCAACTGAATGTGATGTCTGAACAGTCACTGGCAGAAGGACTCCAATCATATGTGGGATACCCAGCAACCTTGTACAGCTACTGGGAATTGAAAGCCTACTCTGAATTTAACCTGTGAAAAAAACAGATTTGAAAAATAGTCATTATGACTCTGTCCTCAGGAATGTGAAAGCCTTTGTTGCAGCTCCCCCTAAGTCCAAGAAACTGGAGTGTTTAGCTTGTTCTTGGATGTGTAGCTTCGCAACAGTTCATTTGTAAAAACTATATATCCCCCATTTCAAAGCAGCTTTGCTGCCTGAAATGGGGCAAGGTAGTTTTGAATGACATAACTGGTCTATTAGAAAGGTCTAATTTTTTTTATTGTTATTAATAATTCCTTCAACAGGTTAGAAAACAAAAATGACATTTCAGTAACATTTCATTATCATTTATAGAGAACCAGTTGATGCATGGTGTCATCTTCTCATCCAAATCCACAGCAACCTTCCAAATCACAGAGTTTAAGAATTACAGTGCACAGTGGACTAAATTCTTTCACAATGTAAGGCACAACTACATGATCACAAGTAGTAAACACAAACACTGAACATAGAACTTAAGAGACTCAAACTTCAATTAAAAAGAAACAAAACCAAAACACACTCATGCAAAAAAAAAAATCTATCTACGCCTATCAAGATGATATGATCCAGTTTAAAAGAAGTACAGTACTCTGTAAGTAAAACCGCAACGTAAGTCTATTATTGTACATTATTTCTAAATACTGGATAAAAACTTATAATTTTTTCCATTTATATTTTATACAATTATACAGAAATTAAGCTGTATGAACAATATTCACATCTGCAATAACAAACTGATCATTAAAATTCAGAAAAGGCAAATGAGACCATGTACTTTGTGGCACGCATCCATTACAGAATACCATTCATCAAGTTCATATCTTGAGTACTGAAGAAAAAGACAACCAAATTAATGGTACATTTGGTGTCTGAGGCTATCTATATCCAAATGACAAAGCTGCATACAAAATTGTTTTTACCCAGCAGACTGCAATTATGAAAGCCTGTGGTTATGATTTATTTTCTGTTCAGCAGCTAGAGTTTGCAAGGTTGAAACTACAGAAATTAAAAGAATATAAGAGAGTGTATAATAACTTGAAAATGTTGTATACTTTCAAACACACATTTAAAAAAAAGACAACTTTCTTTTCCTTTTTGGTGGTAAACTTTTGCAATTTTGGCATTCACTATAACTTTATTCACTATAACTATAACAGTGAGAAAACCTTATTAAACTTACCTAATGTTTGAATTTCACACTGAGAGGTAGTTTAAATGAAATCTTATGTAATGGCATCAAAAGGGGAGGTTTTATGATTTTTTTTTGTGACTTTTTTTCTTTTCTTAGAAAAGTGACAATTGCTATACAAGCAGCATTTTGGACATATTACTATAAAAAGTTCTGGTATTTGCTAACCCAACGAGACGTTCTTTCAAACATCCCTTTTGTGCCAGGAATGAAGCTTCAGCACGACACAATGGAGGATTTTGCCATAAAGCCAACAGCAGCAGCCTGGACCTGCCAGCACCAGCATGTTGACATATAACAATGAACACTTTTCCCCAGCCCTCTTTACTCAAAAAAGATGAGAAATACAGATGAATTTGGGTTTAGTGTTTAGTTTAGGCCATAGGGGGAGGGAAAATTGGAAAACACCAGGCTTCTGCTTTCATAGTAACATGAATCCAAAGGGTTAGCAGGGCTCCAGTAATGTTCAAATGCACAGATACTTCTCGATCTGCTGCACAGTGAGTGCATAGTGTGTGGAGAGCTACAGGCAATAGGTAGAGTTTATTACATTACCCAGTACCTGTAGTCTTCCTTATTGTGAACATAAATGGTATCTAATATTCTCTCTAAACATGCAAAAGTCTTTATTCAGTGCCCCTTAAAAACAGGAACAGAAAAATACCCCCAAAACTGAGTTTCTGTGGTGGGACTTTATTATCCAGTTATAGCTGGTTTTGAAAAGTACATCATTTAGTGCTTTTGGAGAGGCTGTGGTTGGACAATAATTTTAAACCTATCCTAGAAGGAATGCTGAGGCCAAGACTTCAGAAGCTAAGAACTAGACAACTGGCAAGATCCTTGAAAATACAAAAAATTCATTTTTTCTCATTTTATAATCTTAAAATTAAGTTCTACAAAGACAACATGTATGCGACAAACATGTTTTTTGCTGTTACATGTGCTCTCAGATGATGATTGTGTTTTTGGTAAAAGGAATTGTGAGTACAATTCTCCTTACATAGCAAGGGACCAAATGCATACAGTGAAAAATCCAGCTAATAATAAACCTTCTGTCCAATGACTACAGCTAATAGATGCAATGCAAATTATGTCATTCCACTTACTGTAGATCCTATTAGTTAGACAGCAAAAAGTGCACAGTGCAAATGACAGTGCTGTTTCCTACTCCTGCGAGAATATGACAGCAGGAAGGGTGATACTTGGAGGAGTAATTTATCAGTTTCAACATACTCAAACCAGGATATCATTCTTCTTGGTATAGTTTATATTCTGTTGAAATTCAGCTCCAGCATTTTTCTGTCCATCACTGAGTACTGACCATAAATTTTTAAAGTTTTGCAACAAGCATTTGTTCCAAATTTGTGGTTAACTGATACTTAACAATCCAGAAAAGTACCCGAGTTTTCCAGATCCCTTCTTTAGGAATGTTATTTCTCTTACACCTAGCATGAGAGACTCAATTGTTCTTGTTCATGTAATACAAACACAGAAAGGTTACTTCATGCTTCTGCTCCCAAATCCCTTCTTGCTCCACTAAGAAAGCTTTTCCAGTGAGGATTCACAAATAATCCTCAAGGTCCCAAAGCCAACAAAAGTAGTTATTCATTGTTCTTGTGTACCTAGCGCTCCACACTCCATGGCAACTCGGTTACTTGACACCTTCCAAAAACAGAGGAAAAAAACCCACACAGTACCCTAGAGCCTTGGACTCTTGTGCCAGAGAGTGAAGCCAGCTGAAAAATGAGATCCCTGTAAACCGCTTGCCTCTGTTGGAAGCTCCAGCAGAAAATTCCTTTTGTCTCTTCATCTGCAGACAGCAACTTTTCCTACTGTGGCTCACTAATTTTATCCTCTTTATTCAACCTTTGCAGAAGGGGGAAGATTACTGTAGGGAATACGGGGGGAGAAGAAATAAATAACAGAGAAATAAATACAGCCATCTAAGATCAAAAGCCTACCACTGACCTCTGCAAACCTGCCTCTAGAGGGGTTGCAAGACAGAAGTATGATGTATTGCTGACACGAGGACAGAGTGGAACAGTGGGATTTGACATTTTGGAGGAAAACATGAAAGGGACTGGGGGTCTTTGACTGGGAAGACAGGTGATGTCTCAAGGAAGTTAAAGAACCTCTCCCCACCCTTAACAAGACCGTCCTCACTGTACTTTTATGATAGCTTGTCTCTGCCCACGTAGCAGCTAGTCTGTCCTATTCTGCTCTCCCTGAAATTCTGAATGTGGACGGAGTGTCCTGAAGAGGAGACAGTTTCAAGAACAAAGCCCACACTTCACTGTCCCATTCCTGATGCCATGGCAATAACTAGTAACCAAAGGCAGCTTGAGGAACCCACACACCTACTGGTTTGAGTGCTGATTTTACCATTATTTTCACCTCTTCCTCTATAATGGCCATTCCTCAGTGAATCAGAGCAATCTGCCTCTTACTAGAGGCTGTGAAAACACAATACCATGCTTCCTCCAGTTCCAAGACCCTAGCCTCTTCTGCCATTTTATTAGTTTTTCCCTCTGTTCCTGTGTCTGTGGTCTGAAAAGTCAGTACACTAAACTATTTTGTCTGGAATCCTTTGACTTAGCGTTGTAAAAGTCACCAGGTTTTTTACTGGGTTTTCCTATTACTTAGATTTTAAAGCAGTGAAACAAAAATCCTACATTTCTACTGAAACATGCCCATCATAACAGTCAGAGTCTGTAGGCAGATTTGTAAATACAAAGCTTTTCACTTTCCAATTTCCCTTATTATGGGACATTTTACTGAGCTTGTGCACAACTTCCAACCTGGTAGTGAAGCCAATCGTTACAGGGTCTAGTATACCAAACACTCATCGACAAATACAGACCAGCACTAAAAATTTTAAGCACAAAAGGAGCATAAGACTCGACAATAGAGTCATAAATTTACTACAGTGAAAAACTGTAGAAATCCTGACCTATTGCTGCAGACTCAATGCTCAGGCAGAAAAGTTTACACCCCACCAACATTCCTCCAGATTTTAACAATATCTCTTTCTAAAAATGCGTGTTTGAAAAGCACTTCCATCCCCTTGAAAAGCTGGTCATATAAACCAGGCAGCTAAAAGCAACTTTCAAAAATTGAGCTGGTTTTGTCCCTGAATGTGAAGAGCTCCAGACCAAGGTGTGATCTGCAGTAAATCAACTGCAGTGTTTCAGCAGTCTGTTGAGTAAGGTGCCTCTCCTCATTACACAGTGGGATCCCAAAAGGCTAAAGAACAACCTTACTAGAGCTTCTACCACTGCAGAAGTCTCTCCTGAGCTTTCACACATTCCCATTCAAAAGCAAAATGCCTAAACATAAGTGAGTCTTTTAACCATTTTCTTAGCTCCCCCTGAAAGATTTCCCTCTTCCTCTGGAGCTGTGGGAACTTTCTCCCTTTCAAAATCCCTCCTGTTCCATGCGGTTGTCCTTCACCCTGAGGGCAGCATGAGACCCTCTGTGTTACACAATAGGGCAGAATGCATCTAGCCTGGAGCACGATTGTCACATCTTTAATTTTCCCACATTTCTAAAGTCCTGTGTCAGACAAAAAAGACTCCATAGCAAATTTTTCAGTTGCTCTCAATAAATAAATAAAAAACCCCAAAATTTCCCAGAGGCAGAGATTCTGTTTATATTTTCTATTCAAAAGATTCTTATGCCAAACAGTTACACTGATGAGGAGAAACAGGGAGTCCAGAGGCTCTGTTCATATGGAACTGTTGCAGCATTTTTTTTTTTTGAGCAAGCAATTCTCAAGTGCAAACCAAAAAAGTATGTCAGTATTTCACATAATGCACAGTTGTATCCCAAACCCTTTTACAGTGAGGAAAACCAGTTACATCATTCAGTTGGCTTTTGGGAAATAAGGATTTAATTTTAAGAAAACTCCTTGAAGCTGCAAATGTAGAACTAGACAGTTAAGAAGGGATATGAAACATATAGATCACTACTTCTGGAACAGAGGGATTAAGAAGTTTCTTCACTTGACAGTTAATCAGGACAAGATACTTTTCATAAAGGAGACTCTTCTTCATTCACATATAGAGTTGTCAATAGATAAAAGCAAACAAATCTTCCTGATGATGGCTAAGCTTCCATCACTGTGACAGAATTTCATTCTCTACCTTGGGCAAGAAGTAGAGGAATTCAGAACACAACCCTTTTCTCTGAACAGCTGGCAAAATTTGGTATTAGGGTATTTAAGACAAAGAGTCCCTAAATACTGGAAGGCATAACGCCTGCTCGGAAGAAATAATCTTAAGGATTTTGAAATAACAGATACAAAGGGAAGAAAAGCTAGAAACAGGCAGGCAAAAACAAAGAGGTGCAAACAAAATCACAACAAAACAGAAGTTTGGAGCCTACATGAACTGTACAAGAAACCTCTGTTGCAAGTACAGAAAATACAAATAAGTATCTAAAGACATGTATTGGCCTCTTAGTTAGAGCTGTTTGGCCTATAACGAAGCCAGTAGCAGGAGATTCACACCACCATTCCAAGCAGACTAAATCACATAACTAACATCACACTTCAGAGCCCTCAGTAATGGGGGTCAGATGGAGTAATGGAAAAGTGACACTTGTTAAGTGTAGCAGGAGTTCAGCTTCTTCCACGAAAAGCTGAGGGAAGGGACAGAATAAAAGGTCAGATGACCTGCAGTAGTCTCAAAAAAGACTTTTTCTTAGTGGGATACCTGGCTTGGAAGGTCTGGACGTCTCTCAGAACTGCAGGGATCTCTCAGTGCTTTCAGGGTACGGGTAGGAGCAGAGATGTGCTATAGGCTACTACCAGTATTGTTTGCTTTTTAAAACTGTGGTTTCTGGAATATTAAAATTCATCAACCAAATATGTAAAAGTGAAATCAATCAATAGGATGAAATATTGTAATGTATCATGTACTATTGCTACAATGCCAGATAAACTTTGCCTCATCATTTGTTCACACATACTCTCTCTCAGTAAGACAGACACACTCACACACCAACCACATAATACAGTATATGTAAAGATGTTCCAGTACACAAGTGTGGTATTTGGATAAGGACTTGGGTGCTGATACTACAAGTGGGCAAATAAAACTGAGTTGAAGTTGAATCCAGCCATTATGCTCACTCTGGAATTCAAACTTTAGAGAGAAAAATGCAAGAATCAGAGAGACAGAAAGAAAACAAAATCACAAGAGGTTATAAAGAACATCAGATATGCAATCAAATGCAACAATTAGTTATGCTTTTACAGCAACATCTGATACATAAAATCCTCACAAGTTTTTGCATCTTCCTTTTTCTTTGAAGGAAACAAGAATAAACTTCAATATCACAATAAACGCTGTTTCTCTTGAACAAAAAAATAAAAGATAAAAAAATACATTGTTACTCCTCTGTTTAAACTTTATTTACAAATAACTGGGTATTTCTAATCTAGACATAAAAGCTCTTTCCATGATAAATGGCAATAAGCTATGGATGATCTGAGCCCATATCTCACAAAAAATACAATAGTTTTGCTTGGTATCAATAAACATTTTAAAATATACTAAATCTTGCCAAGTGTTACAATCGTTGTTCAAACTGAATAGTAGTCTGAGTGCTGAACGAAGTGCATCAACAGAAATAGTAAATTTTAGTGTAACATTTCTTTGTCACTCACAATCGCCAGTTATCCTTGCAAGTCATTAAAGCAAGTATCACACACTCGGACAGGCTTCTTAGAAGAAGGAGTTAAGGCATTCTTTGCTGAGCACTCGGCACAAAAGATATTTCCACACTGTCTACAGTGATGCTGTGAAAGAGAAGAAACATACATGTTGAACATCAATGACAGGGTACTGATCATGACAAGTCAACTCTCATGTTTCAAAAATTAGTATGAACTTTCAAATAGTAGTTACATAGCACACAGAAGGGCATATAAGAAAATCCTTTCTAAAGGGTATAGGAGTAAAATATTCAGATGTGCTTCATCTGAGTCAAGAGAATACATCAGCTTCAGAAATTAAGTGGTTGAGGTTCATCCTCCTCTTGAATTTGTCCTCTTCCACATAAAATATGTTCTTCTTACACATATAACTAACTACTGGCTTTCACATTGAGAAGTATCCTTGAATCAAAGGATACAGCAGCCTTTGTTCAAAGACTACCCAAATTAACACAGGCCAGGGGAGTCACCTAAGACTAAGTCAGGAAGCTCTGCAAAATGAACCTCACAAATACCCGTTGCCTACTTCATTGCCAAGTCACTTGTTGGAGGGATGGTAATCTCTGGAAGAAGGGCAGACCTGGCCAACTGAGGCATGCTAACATCTTAGCTGACCATAACTGTTTTTTACGAAGAGGGTCTGACTGCGGACCTAAAACACATTCAGTTGTTTCTTCTGTTCCATGTCAAGTTAGCGTTTATATAGTCACAAAGCACCAGATGATGGTGATATCTCTATTTTCACACATACCTAATTTCAAACAATTTACACTCCTTTTATACCCATAAATCTAGATCAGACTGGTTATAAATATGTTTTCTGTAAATACCCTTACAACAGTGTAATTTTGCTTGCTTGTTCAGGTGATTGATGTATTTTAACACTGTTTATAAACTGATGCTGTCAAAATGGAAAAAGAATCATGAATAAAGTAAGCTCCATGGCCTTTATTTTTAATACATTAAGGCACTGCAAACAATAACTGTATTCTGAGATGTCTCATCACAGCACTATTTTCTGAAGTTTGCATCCCATCTAAGAGTTTGAAAACAACAGAAAATCCCCACAGACACAAAGTAAAACACACTTACCCTTCTCACTGTCACTGAAAAGCCTTTTCCACAGGCCATACAATTCTGTACCTCATTGTCTTCTGCCCACTTCCTGTTGAGAGCTTGGGTGTGTTTGATCTAAACAGATGTAAAAAAGCAGCATTTTTCTTTTAATGCATGTCTAATTCCCACTAATACCCTCTATTTCCACAGCATGCACTACCCACTGCAGTATAAAAGCACCAATTCTGTCATGATACTCAGAGTTTATATTTGTTCAGAAAGAAAACCTTCCCAGTTTCAGAACTATAAGCAGATTTAACAACCCACAGACAGCAGGATGGCCCTCATACACTACAAATGTAACATCTTAATTCACTTTAGAAAGGTAACTCACCACCAATCTGACACAAATTTGAAATTCTCATAAGTTCCCAAACAGAGAATCAACAGGTTTAATAGCTACAAATCAAATTATACCTGTAATGACTGGTTTTCTCGGCCAAGTTCCTGCATTGCAGCAGTTGTGTTGTCCAGCTTTTTCTTCATTTCTACGAGTTTGGCTTGAAGCTTTTCAATTTCTCCCTCACTTTTTATACACCTGCAGAAAAACAATTAGTCAGTGCAAAGCATTTAAGGCTTGTACACTGCCTCCTTTGGGCAGGTTGTCATGTCTGAGAATTTACTCCCATAAAATCCAGCCAAAAAAATCCTTGATGTGAAAAGTTCTTGGATGCCTTGACTAGAAAAATGTTCTGTTGTAACAATCAGTTTAAGATTATCTGACATTGCTCCTAAGTATCTGCAGCTTATTAATACCTAGAGTTATTCCCAAAACCAAAAAGGGACAATGCTGAATGCAATCCATCAACAGCAAGTCCCGATAAACACTCCCACGCAACATGACACTCTCACAAACCACCTGCTGCAGATCAGGTCAAACAACAAAGCAGAAAAGAAACCACCCTCTTTTAGTAAGACCACCTCCCATCAGCTGAAATTCAGTTAACTGTTGAAAGCCAAATTTCAAAGGGTGTTTTTCTGCCAAGCTGTAAATGGCTATGGGATGAGTTCAGCACAGTACAGCAAGGGATTGCCAAAGAAAGAGGATCTCACTTGAATTGATCCCATCCTTTCCCAAGGTCTCTGCTCAAAAAACAAATCAGCAAGCTTGACAGTACCAATAAAAGTTTTCCACCCTGACTTCATCAAACATGTCAGGAAATAAGGATGAAAAAAGTCTTCTGTCTCACAGGCGTTCCTTCTACCCTGGTAATCATTGCATTCAGGTAAGTCCTACAACCTTTCATGCCTCCTGCTTCCTGAAGATTTAAATATATTGTAGAGACAATAGCAGAACTGGAGAAAATAAGACTGTAGATTTTTAGGAGGAAGAAAATGCCTTCTCTGTGAACTTTAGCCTATGCAATCCAATTACACATTCAGTCTTCTAACATTTGAGTAGTGGGCACACCTAGAAGGTCCTATGCAAATTCTGTTACTGAAGGTATTAAGGGGTCTCCTCCAGGCTTCTGGATGACTAGTGCATCTATTCTAACTGAATCAAAGCATGGGAGCCTCAGAGTAATGGAGATGGACACTTAATTCAGGTAAGAGAAGTTCTCTCTGTCATGCCTCGTAAGGTTCACACAACAGGTCAGATGAGAAGCCACAACATACATACCTGAAAACCAAGAAGAGCCCAATGGATTTAGAAGGCTCTTTAGAAGGCATAAATCTTTGAGCACAAGCACAGAGCTGTGGCTTTGGTGATAAGTAAGATCCCAATAATCTGCCTTATTTTCTACAGAATGATCACCCTTTGACAGGGTGCCCACAAAGAGCATAGTTTGTTGCCAACACTCCTTGCTGTGCTTTGGCAGGAACAGCAGGTTGCACTCCGGAAACTGCACCCACAGCACAGGCAATAAGGACAAACACGGGTTTAAATAAAGCATGCATAGAGAATCCTGAATCAAGTGAAACAAGTTTTCAGTGTGAGGCTATCCATTTCTCAAACTATGATGCCACATTGTCATAACCACAGCTTACCTCTCCAGCAATGCTCTTCTCTCATCCTGATTATTCTGCACTGTTGCTTCCAAGACAGCAATGTCCCCACGTAAATCGTCCGTCTGTTTCTCCAGCTCGCTCACTCGCCTCTGACTGCTTTGCCACTCTTTCTTCATGGTAGCCAGGTTTTCATTCAAGGCTGTGACCTGCATGGTGAGCTTGGTCTCCTTTTCCTCATGTTTCCGTTTTTCTGCTTCTTTGTCTTTTTTCTCTGTGTGCTACAAAAACAGCAGAAAACTGAAAAACAAGATTCCAGGCATTCCTTCCCTATTCCCTACATTTAATTGAGACAAAAAAACTTATTGTAATAGAATCACTATTTTTATTCAACAAATTCTACTGACAAGGCTGTCATCTCACTGAATTTTCCTACACCATTATAAATGCCTTAAAGATTTTTGATCTTGTCATTTAAAAATTAATGTAATGTGAAACTAAAGTCAACCCATTGCTTCATTTCTGTCCCTGGAAGAATCCAAAGGCATGTTCACAAAACAACAGTCTTATATTCTCTAATATACTAACCAGTTTGGCTTCAATTTCAGCACATTCTTTCTTCAGTTCCTCTTCTCTCTTTTTCAGCTCATCTTTGACAGTTTGTTGGGTTTTTCTCTCCTGTTCCAGACTTGAATTCATACTATCTATTTTGCCCTGCAGTTCTAATTTCTGTTGAATCAATAGCTGGTTTGCGTCCTTGAGATTTGTCACCTCCTGTTAGGATACAGAGTTTAACGCTAAAGTAGCAATACAGAAAGTATAAATGGATATAAATTTAAAACTACTGCAAATCTTTCCTAGGAGAGCACAGTAATAATTTTTAGTTTTATCACCGGAAGAAATGACGATTTTATATAACAAGGTATCAGTGACTTTCATGATCAAAGATTTTAAACCTACATCTATATTAGGATCAAAATTCTTTTTTTAAAAATAATTTTAATGCAAGTTTCTACTAAAGCAGAGAGGAAGATCTGTTGAATTGTTTTCTGCAGTTCTTTGAAAAGACACATCCATTGTCATTTTCTAGGGACTGTTCTAAAATTTACTTCACATTATTCTCTGGTTGCAATAATGAGGTCAAAAACATCATAATGACAATGTAAAACCAAATGCTGATGGAAGAAAGTTGTTTCTGTTAATCCTACATATATAAAAAATTACTCTATGTTTCAAGCAAGCAGGATGACATGCTTGGTTTTCAATAATGGTTTTACTTGTTCCTCTGTAACTGAACACAAAAAATCCTGAAATAGAATAGTTAGTTAAATTTATAGAAATTATTTTCCTTAAAATTACACAGCCAAGCATGCAAGTACTAACAGACCAACAAGGGTGGACAGTTTTCCATAAATCAAAATTCGCAACACAAATTAAAACCAAACCAAAGCCACAGAAGAGAACATATCCCCAGAACAAGGGGATGCCCTACAGATACAGATACATCCTTTCCTTGGTAGGAGATGGGAATCAGAATATAAATCTTTAGGAGACAATTACTGTTTCAGTCTGATTGCTTGTAGGGAGATTAGGAAATTACTATTAAGCTGTCATTGGTGTGCACACATTTTATGTACATCTTTATAAAATTTCTTGTTTAGAATAGAGATTTTAGGAATGACAAGAACTAGAATACCTTTCCCCAAGCACAGATCACTTAAGAGAAACACAGTACAAACTATCTAAAAATAAGAGACCATTTTCTAAACAGTGGAGAACAAAAAAAATCTGAAACTCACAAGTTATTATGTTATTTTCTTTCTATTAATGCATAGGGAATATACCTACATTTATACTTGTGCAGCAGTTTAAGCTCTGTGTACTTAACAGATGCAAATATAACTACTAAGACTATATTATGAAAAATACAAACTACAGCCTTTTAGGAGTGTTCATTTCTATAGAGACTAAAAAATGGATATGTAGACTGTAGCAAGAAACAATTCATGTTACTGAAGACTAAAAATTTTTTAATTAAAGCCACTCAACTTTTAGCCTTTATAGAGCTCATTTGATTCTTGTGATTTTGGAAGTTTGTCTTTTGTGAGGCTCCTGACATGTTTTTTCCCCAACTGTGACTTTTTAAGACATTTTAAGAAACCATAGCACATTAGGGGAGTTTCAACTCTACCACACATCCTTGAGAAGTACCAGATGTGCCTAGAATATCTGGAAAACTTCACAGTTGTGACTCTTTTGGACATCTTTTGTTCATTTCAGAATAGTCAAGCCAGGGTATGCAGAGTGGATTTACAGTGAAACTGAAGAAAAGCCAGGACGTAAAACCCATCCCAAAGCTAAGACAAGTTATGTGCTCCACCTGGCCCATTGCACACCGCTGCTCAAGGATTATCTCTAATCAAGACGTCATTGCTGAGGAACCTCAATGAAATCTCTGCTTTGGTTCCCTTACCTGTAATACTGATATTTACAGCAACCACCTTTGCAAAGCCATTCCAGATAACATCTACTGAGTAGGCACATATTTCGCATCAGATAACCAAACACATGAAGAAGACTCAGTTTGTCTCAATGTACCTTCTGAAATTCTTGCTTGCAGGCTCTAAGCTCTTCACCCAGTTTGGCAATTTCTTTTTCAAGTCTAGTCCTTATTTCCTGGAGCTCTGTTGTTTTACATTTTTCATTAGCCAAGTCTTTTTCTTTCAATGTCTTTAAGAGAAATAAAAAATAGTAGAAGAGTTACTTCTTCCAAGTTCACAAAATAAAAAAAACCAACCAATCAAAAAACATCCAGGGCCCAAAACCTACTTGGTGGCTTTGTTATTATAAGGAAACAACTGCCACATATCTATCCACAGTTTGTAATGCAATTAGCAGCGTATTTGCAGTTTTAGATTTAGAACTAATAATATTTTCCCACCTGTCTGACTGCTTAGAACAAATTAGCAGCCTATTTTGAACCAATTTCACTACAACTGTCTCTTAAAAGTCTTTGACCAGAGGTTCAGTAAAACTGTCATTGCTATGCACTACAACAGTGTTATGCTCTCAAATTAAAGATGTAATAGAAAATAATAAAGGGTGTCTGCATGGGATGGATGTGTCTGTGTGAAGATTTCAAAACACAGAGGCATTTACCCTGTCATTCTGAAGATCCTGTAACATTTTGGTCTTCTCACCCAGCTGCTGCTCCTTCTTTGATGCATCCTGCTCTAGTGCAGACTTTGCTTTCTTCAGTTCCTGAATCTGCTGATTATTGCTAGCAATTCGATTTCTGCTGGAAACTAATTCTTCTTGAGCGAGAGCAAGTTTTTCTTCTGTGGACTAATTACAAAGAGAGTTCTGCAAATTATCTGTCAGTATAAGAGTTTCAGATACTAAACAGCCACTTAAACATTTTCCAGGTGGAAAAATTACTACTTAAGAGTGCAAGAATTAGCTTCAAATGTTGACAAAGCATGATTACAGAAACTTCTAGTTTACAAGTTTACCCTAAGTAAAAAGAAATTATCCCAGCATCATTTCCAGGAGCAATACCTTACTATACATATTCCAGCTTGTGCCCTTCCACAGAGAAAAGGTAAAAACATGCAGAAGGGCAGAGAACAAAAGGAGACTGATAAAAAGAGAGTGAACTTGAATTTGCTCATACAAATTTATCTTATTATCTAGGCAAATCAACTATTCTATAACTCTAGACAGCTGTTACTTAAGAAGCAGTGAAGCTACAGGGTGAAAATTTCAAAAGCAATTCACTACTATTTTTTACCAATGACTTAATGAAGTGTTAGGACAATTGTAAAATTTTTGAAAATCCTGAAATAAAATATACAAGGTAAAAATGCTAATGGCAGGAAAAAAGGCTTCATGGTTTCACCTCTACCGGCATTTTAAACATGAAATTTAAACTTCCATTCAAAATCTACAGATTATATCTTCATTTGCCTTCAACTTTCTCCACTACCTAGAAAAAGAACTCAGATTTATCTCTCTAAAACAGGTCACAAAATCCCAAGAAACAACCCAAAACTTGCAGCCAAAACCAAAGCTCATTCTATTTGTTCACAGCAAAGTCAAGCTTTGGGGTTCTTCTTGAGTTAGTATTATAGTATTTATTTTTTTAAACCTTCTATCTTAGGTAAGGACTAGCTCTACTAGAAAAACTAGTAGAGTTTTTCTTCCCATAGAACCAATGAAAAAAAAAAAACAAAACAACAGAAAAACTCATCCTCCACTCCTCCAAAATACTGGCATTTTGTGGAAATTTTTGATGCTAAGATACAGGATGTGAGCTGAAAAGATTTATTATTAGTAATAAGTTTATTGTTTTCAGTGCAGCAGTAAGGATTTAAATTCTTTCAAAACAAACACAATTCTTTTTGAAGCTCTTAAATCTTGTTCAAACCTTTTGTTGAAGGTTAGTGTTTTAAAAGGAACTATAAGCACAACTTTGAATTCATTCAGTTATGCATATGCTTTAGCTACTCCCACGTTGATTTAAAAACTAATTGATTTCTGATGCCTCATGACCCTCCCTTGTAATATCTAAAGTATTTTGCCTGTACAATCAGACTTAGTTTGAAACAGCAATGATGGAACACTGCTGATTCAACAGCATTTTCAACAACACCCCTGGCTCTTAAAAAGCTCACACTGGCTTTTAAAATTAATTTGCAGACAAATTATTTTCTTTCTGAGCTATTACAGTTCACTACTTAACATTTTGCAAGGTGTTGACTCATAATTTTTTGTAAGCAAAATATGAGGTGCTTTTGCAGTTTCAAGGTTTCGGAAGGATGGGTCTTTCAGAAAGCAAAATTACCTCTCTTTCCTCCACTGTGGGCAGTGGAATACCATATTTTCCTAATATTGAGAAAGCATGGGAAGTCTAGCATCATCATATAACATCTTCACAGGAAAACCCAACAGTTTCTGCAGTTTTAGAAAGAAACATAATAAAGCCACAGCTTTTATTCAAATTTTATTCAAATTTCCAGTAGAAGAAATGTGGTTACATTCAATTTGCTAGCACCAGATGATGAAATCGGATGAAGTGGGTAGTGACACTCAAACTAAAAGCCTCACACAGGGGGTATTTCTCTCTCAACCCACCCCTGCAAAGTGTCTACAGTGTACAGGTTATCTCATTATGTCTATACCTAGGCTGAGATAAGGAACAGGTACAGAACAAAAGAGGTCAATCAGTGCTTGTTTTTGTAAATAAATAAAAATGCTAGATTGACTGGTATAGAGTTTAAATAAATAAAAATATAAGGAAATATCACAGTCTGATTCATTATAACTTGGGCTGTAACAGTGCAAATTATAGTGGCAACATCAGAACTGGTTCTAGTGGGGTGGAAGGACCCAGAGTCCACCTATATGAAGTGTAGAAATCAGCATTTGAGTCTGCATGCTCCCTGATCCCAGTTCACAAGGACAGACATTAAATTATCCCCAGATGCTAACCTGATCTCTCTTCACTTCCTAAGAAGAAGAGTTTGACTGTATGCAACTAAGGCTCCTGACTTACAGACCTGAGGTTTGGCAGCATGAATCTTGTTCCAGAATGTTCACTAAATATATACTGACAGCAATGCCAGTACTGGAGACAAAGACACATTCTTTTGAGAACACGGAAGAAACCAGGTCTGACTACAAAAAGCACAAATGCCAAGACCCAAGGATACTTGGCAAAGCTCAGGAGATCAGATTCACAGAAAGTATCCTTGTACTGACTCAAAATCAAGGCAAAAATAACAGTTACCACATTTTAATTAACTTTTCTATATAAAAAATGCCTTTTTCATAAAAAATATTTTGTGTAACTATATACACATATATATTTGTATACATATGTGTATCTATATAAAAAATTTATTTAGTGATATTCTTTTTTAATTATATGTGTCTCTTTTTATCAAAAACTATATCTTTTACTAGCACTCAAATCCTACCCAATTTCTTTTTCCAGTCACAAAGATAAAAAATGTTGGTGTAGTTACTGTTAGAGACAGTACATTTTTAAACCAAAGTAAATCCGCAGCAAATAGTATCCATAAAACATACATACGTAATATGTATACCTACATTCCCACTACTGATTTTGTTACAACACTTCTGTTCCCTCTGAAGGACTTAGAGCTTCACAGTTTGCATCTGGCTAGAGCTAAGTAGCTCAGACGTTCTGTTATTGAACCAGAAGCTCGGGCTCAGCCGTGCTGATGGCACTCCAGAGAGCAGCTACCCGCTCTGCAGCTCTTTCTCATGCAAAGGTGTTACCTCCAAGTGCAAAACTTCCCCAAAGCATTTGCTCCCTTTTCAATCTCCCAGCCGGAGATGATCCATCGATCCCAGCAGTGACATTCCCAACAGATGCCAGCAGATGGTGCTCTGTGTACAGCTCAATTCCTGCCATGCCCTCCTAGGAACCAGGAACCAGACCACTCTACTCCTGTCACACACATGCTTTACATCTTTTCATAATCCATACTCACGCCTGGAACCTTGGCCTCGCCAACAGCATGGTGCTATGCCACGTGAGAATATTTAAGTTTTCCCTTTTATTATTTTTAACTAAAGAAAACGTAACATTGCTAGGATCTCATGATATGGCCTGGCCGTGTCTGTTCTGGACAATGCTGGGCTTCAGACTGTACTGACTCAATACAGCTGTGCAGGGAGTCTGTAGATCTGCTAAAAATCCTGCACTGAAAGACTCCCAAGTTGACTCTACATAGAGACGAGTTTTAAAAACTTCTACTACTGCCCACTAAGAAGATTAAAACCAATCTAAACCCAGCCCACCCATCAGCTTTGATTCCAAACTTTAATCAAAATACACAGTTCTGGCTCAAATGAGCTACTTTTATGAAGTAACCTGACGAAGGCAAAACATCATGCAGACAACTCGTTTTGAATAGTACTATGAAATTCTACCATAAAGTTCTTCTGACTTAAGTAGCATTTTGATATTCAGCCATGAAGACTAACACCGTCACACTGAGGCTGCCTGAATGTGCTTTTTCCTTTGTGGTCCTCTAAGACAAGTTATCACTGCTTCTTTAGCTTAATATTGCAGTGAGGCAGCACAGCCATGACTAAAGATCAATTCCCCACCTTTTCCTTCTTCTGTATTTTCCAGAAAAAAAAGTGGTGTCAATCAGACATCACTAATCCTCATTAACATATGGCTTTTAAAACACTTTTAAAATCAAGCAAACAGCCTCCAAGTTGGTACAGCACTTCAGTACTTAGGACCCAAATCTCTAGGCTCCACAAAGACTTACATAATAAATCAAGTTACCTGACTGCTCATCTTAAACATAATTTCCCCATTGCCATCACCTTATTTTACCTTTTTGCAAAGATGTTCTCTCTCTTTCTTGCTACCATCCCCATGAGGTTTAAAAGCATGTGGGGTGCTTACTGTCCTATCTTATACTTGCCAGAATTAGAGGTTATCAAGCTGCTATAATAATACTTATTCAGAGATATTTTTGCATCTCTATTTTGCAATATTTTAATGAAAACTACACAAAAAAAAAAAACAAAAAAACAAGCAAAAAAACCACCAAAAAACCCCTAGTTACTGAGCACATCCAATGCTTCTACAGGTCACTGCATTACCAAATGCTGATTTAAATGCATTGTAGGAAATAAACTCACAGACATACATATGCTATAGTAACAAAGCAAAAGGAAGAGTATGTTTAAACCATCATTGCTTGTTAATCATGCTAAAGTTCTTCACAATTTAACCTCACAATTGAACTATGCTGCTCTGAAAATAAAGCTTCTATAACCTGCAGGGAAATGCGGCAGGTAATATAATACTACAGTAAGATTATTAGACTTACTACAGTAAGTCTAAGAAAACTGCAATGACCTATATGTAAAGGAGCTATTTCTCTTTTTCTTAAAATAACCCAAGGCTGGAGTTTGGCTAGGGCTCCACAGCTCACATGGGCGAAACAGCCACAAGACCTTAAAGGGTTTCAGTGGTGGGGCTGAAAGGCTCACCTTTGGGGGAAAGGGAACGATAAAATCAAAGCAGGCAACAATGAAATCTAAGCGGTCACCACAAGCTCCCTTTATACATAACAAAGCAAACAGAAGCTGATATCTAAAGCAGATCAGATGATCTGTTGTCCCAAAGCATCTATTTCTCTCCATAAACTTCAGAAGAGCCTAGAACAACAGTGTTGTTCATGGACAAAGCTGCAGTGGGATTCATCTGGAGCGAAAAGTGCCAAAGCTACGAATCTTGCCAGCAGACAGCCAGTCTCTGCAGCACAGTATGTCCTGGGACTAACTGGAGCTTAATACCGACATGAAGGAGAGGGCCAGAAAAAAAAGCCAAAAAACACCTTTGCTGACTGGCTCAACTCTCAGCAATACCTCTTTGAAGGCTCTGCACACTAATACAAAATGGGGTAACTTCAGTTTAGCAATAGTAAAAACTTCAAGGACTTAGTTCAGACACTTGTATTTCAGGCAGGTCTCTAAACCTATTGTTTGTATCAGTTTGACATCTCTCAACATCTATAATCAGCCAGGAATATTCTAGTTAAATCATCTAGAAGATAGCAGTTGCTCACATGCTGGCAGACCTTGCTGTAATTAGATACACTGTTTAAATTAGTTGAAAGCAACAATATATAGCAAGAAAAATAACATAAAAAAATAATTCTTAAAGGTATATAAAACTAAATCACCTTGCACAAATGCAAGGATATTTCAGGTATACTAGCAAATACGCTTGGCTTTCAATTAGTTTCAGGATATCCTCTGTCCCAGGGGAAGGGAATGAACAGCACTAAAATCTATATATAGCAGAAGAGATTTTTTTTCACCTATTCAGTTCCTGCATTGTTCCTTGGTCTTCAAAATGGATATAAACATCTACTAAGTCACATATGACATTAAAATGACTGCAGGTACCTTAAGATCTTGCCTGGTAGCCAACAGCTCAGACTCTTTCCCATAAAGATCCAGTTGTAGCTTCTCCATGTTTTCTTTGTGTTTATCGTGGGCCTTCTGTAAGTCTGCTAGCTTGCCTTTCTCTGCTTTAAGCTCCTGTGCTGACAAAATAGACTGCTGTTGTAGTTTATTCTCCAGTTCTGCCTGAAACATAAGCATAGGAAGTTTTAGTTAAAGTTACAGACAGTAAAGTCAGCTTACACGTTTCAATAAACTGCATTTCTACTGCAAGATGAGAATCTTTTTCCTGTTATGAAATAGCAGTTCGGTAATCTGATATTTGTGATTTTACAGTAATATCTCCTAACTAATTAAACAACAAAATTTAATTTGTTGTAAAAGACTAAGTGAAACACATTAAGATCTAACATTAAAAATTAATAATGCTCCAAGTGTGCTGGTTTTGGCTGAGGTAGAGTTAAGTTTCTTCACAGCAGCTAGTATGACACTGTGCTTTGGATTTGTGTTGGTGTTGATAACACAGGGATGTTTTAGCTATTCCTAAGCAGCGCTCACAGAGAGCCAAGGCCTTTTCTGCTTCTCACACCACCCCTCCAGCAAGGAGTCTGGAGGTGCACAAGGATTTGGGAGGGGGCACAGCAGGACAGCTGATCCCACTGACCAAAGGGATATTCCATACCATATGGCATCACAGTCAGCATATGAAGCTGGTGAAAGAAGAAGGAAGGGGAGGGACATTTGGAGAGATGGCATTTGTTTTCCCGAGTCACCGAGCAGCTCTGTGGTGCTTAGTTGATGGCTGGGGTCAAACCACAACACCAAGACCTAATGTTTCCACAGGCTGCCTAAAGCACAAATATGACCATGTAGCATAGGACAGCCAAAGCTGGAGACACATTTAACAGTGCATGGCATAGAGCACAATGTTCCATAATGTCGTAAGACATTTGAACTCTTTCCATTGTGGTTCATGAGTTTCATACTGTCACCAAGATAAATTCTTTTTGTATAATAGGAGAAAACTTGGTTTAAACTGCCACGGACATTTTAAAACACTGCAGAGTTTGTCTAAAATACTCTCACAAAATTCTACTGCTTTACAAGAAAATGGCAGTTCTCACCTCACAGCCTGCTCCCAGAGCAAAAAAATCACACTCAATCTAGCTAATTTTATCACTTTATTGAAATTCAATTCTTATGGAATTCATATTTCAGCACTGTTTCTTTTTACTACTGCTGTTGATGTTGCTGTTTCTATCTGCAACAGTATCTGAAGACCTCATTTCCACATCCTTACCTTAGCATTTCCAACAAGACTACAGCAAACACAGTTTATCAGAAAGATATTGACATAAAAACTTCAGTATTTATCAGAGAAATTTACAATCACTTTCTTATAGGAGTAAGAGAGGATAGTCTTACCTTTTCTAAAAGGGCAGTTTTTAATTCAGCTTGCAGTGTCTCACTATGTTTTTTCTTCTGCTCAAAAGATTCCTTTAACTCTCTCAGCTTTCCCTGGAGATGTTGCTCACTTTTTTCTTTGTCCTTCAGAAGACCTTGGATTTCCAGTAGTTGTGCTCGTGCTGAATCAAGGTCTATTGACAACTGCTTAGAAATCTATAATCAAAAAATATTAAATAACTGTATATATTTTTTATTTAAATGACTATTTGTACATGCTGTACACTGAAACAGACCATCCCACAGTGTCACTGCTCCTTAAGAGGTACACAGTTGAACACTGGCAAGAAGATTTTAAGAACATAACACATTAAAATAATCTGTTATTCCCTATTTATTACTCATAGATCAACAGCACTTTTTTAACCATTCTAAATTAAGATGAGGCAACTTTTCTCACACCAGCAGTGCTTTGGGTTCTCCTGCTGCCAACTGTGCAGCATATACCAATGTCACCCTCCTGCACTTTACACAGAGCACCATGGTGCTTCTGTTGAACCAGAGATGAGCCAGGGGAATAGAAGCAGTAGTCATAGAGCAATTACCATCACACCAGCACACACCTAAACCCTTTTTCAGACAGTAAGAGTCCATCACAGTCCACCAAACTATGTCCACTGATCATCTCTTTTCTTATTCCTTTAGGGAACAGATGACAGCTTGGGTAAAGATATCCATGAAAGCAGACTTGTCCTTCAGGCTGCCAGCTGGACTACATGATTTTGCAGTCTGAATGCTCATCTTCAAAAAAGAAGTACATTTGGTTCTTATGTAGTCACGAGCAAGTGACTTACACAAGTTTGAAAAAGTGATTCAATTCTTGAAGGATACCTAAAAATGTCCTGTCAACCACACAGAGAACATACTGAATAAGCCTGAGAATAAAACAGATCTAAGGATATGAGATAAAAACTTTTATTGTATGGGAATAAAAACAAAAAATGGTAACACGGTAATATCAAGTAGCTGTTTCACTAATGAAAAAACATAAAGAGCCAAAATCCCTCGCTAAGGTATGTGGGGCACAGAAAACTAAGATTAAAACCTGTATTTTAAAGCTTTATATTACCATCTATGAAATTTTTACTATCACCTTATTTCAACACCCCAGGTAGGTTACAATCTGAGAACTGAAGCCTCTTTAGTTCTCATCAGTCCCAACTGAAAATGCATCTTTTAAACATTTATTATACTGGTTTGTAGATTTTTGAAACTAAGTGGACAGCTTACCCCCTCCTTTTTTTCCAGTGAGTTTTTCAATTCATTCCTCTCTTTAGCTACAGACTCTGTTTGTATCTGGAGCTGGTGTTTTAATTCTTGGCAAGATTTTTCCTAAAAAACATAAGACAAGGAAATATTCCTGTTAGCTTCTAAGACCAAGTACCAAGTATTTTTGCAGGATATACAAAGCCTTGAAAAATAATGCTTTAATTTTCAGTGGAAAATCCTTCTCAGTTGCAGACATACTTTCAATTCAAAACTTCTCAAAACCTTAAGTGGCAAATCTAAGCTGAACACAGCTGATCCCCTATACTAACAAAACCAGCCATGTGCCGAAGAGTTTTTCTGATTAGAGATAGTCTCCCTGTTTGAAGCTGTGGTTGGCAGCCCTTCTCCTTCTTATGGAAAGCAGTAGGTTCATTACTCTCCTAAGGATCCAAAATTCCTTCATGTTCTAAAACTCACAAGAAAGTACATTTGCAGGACCTGCATGCAAATACAACTACATGTTAAGCCTGAATACTACACATAAAAAACAGTGGCAAGCCTTTAAGGGACTACAGAATATGAAGCAGAATCTGGACTCCTAACTTCAAGTCTCAAGTGGGGAGAAAATCCTTTGAGTTTTTAGGAGAAACAAATATTTAAACAGTAGCAACTAAGAAAAGCAAATAAAGGAACTTATCTTTAAAAGGTGAATGAGTAACAGAAAAAATTTTATTTTTAACTAGGAGCAGATCTTTTTTTAGACAAGAATAAAAGCAGCTCTGAACGGGTTCTGGGGAATGGTGACATTTAAAATGAGAAGGGTATGAGAAAGATACCCCTACCGTTTCTGAGGCAAGGGTGTTGGAACAACTGCATCTATAAAACATGTATTCATGTAGTGCCCATCCATATTACCAACAAGGCAAAAGAGGTATATTTTAAAGCTAGTGAGAGTTCACTTTCTTTATCATAATAGGTTGCCCTAGTGCTCAAGCACTTGTTGTACCACCACTTGTGAGATCTTTCTGAAACTCAAATAGTTCTAGTACTCTGAAAATACCTTAATCTAGGCATTCAGATGATGTTACTCTCTCTCTGTCTGCAGTATGCAGCTTTCCAGCATGTCCAGACAAGTGCACAGGAAGTTCTATATACAAAGCCTTCAAAAAGGAGACTCAGATGGCCTCAGAAAAATAACATCATCTTCAATACAATGGTATTTTAGCAAAGGTTCTGTAACTTTGTGTTGTTATAATACAGTTGATATATTTTTTTAAAGGAGGACATTTCCTGTCAAATCGTTTCACCACTTGCCTCCATTTAGTTTCTTCACTATGTTAAAGGCATGTAGTAGGAAGAAAGGATCCTGTCATGTGCTATGGCTGATGTTTACTACAGTAAACATCCAGGCAAAAATGTAAGGTAGGAAATGCATATGAACTACCAAAAATCACAATTTTTTTTTCTTACAGTAGTTAATTTCCATGTATTGTCATCATATCTACACTGCTTTCAAAATCACTTTATCAGACTGTAAATACACCAAACTTAATGTCTAATTAAGAATCTACTAACCATTTCTGCCATAGCTACTTTTCCTTTTTTAATTTCTTTTTCTAAATCCTCCTTTCTTTTTTTGAAGGATTCAGAACTTTTGGAGAGCTTATCTTTGGTATCTGTAAGATCCTTTAACAGAGTATCCTTCTCTAATTTCACTTGTTGCAGCTCTGATGTGGCCGCTTGCAGTTTACAGTCTAACTCCTTAAGCTGTTTACTTGTATCTTGATTTGATTTCTCAAGGTGTTGTTTCAGACTGGCCTTCTCCTCCTCCTGCTTTGAAATTTGCTGGTTTGCTTGGTCAAGGGCCTCAGATTGCTTCTGCAAATCCAATTTAGCATTAGACATCCTGTAAATAGAAAGAGAAAAAACATATTTTTAACATTTCTTCTTCACCTTTTTTTTATCATTAAATATCTCTATTACTTAATATATAAACTGTACAACTACTTCAAAGCATATCTTTTTCATCCATGGGCATTATGTCTCTCCAGTGAAGACATGACAGTAACTCCAAAAACTAGCTTTCAGATGTATCTTTCTTCCTCAACTATAACAAACAGAAACTACCCCTTTGCTCCTTATGCAGAAATTGTAACTTTCTACTTGAAAAATGTTATAGAGCTATGGATATTTAAAGATGGACCTCACTACATGAAAAGGTTCAAATATTTAGCTGACAACAAGCACGGTGAATAAACTGAAGAACTGTAGTGAATCACAGAGGTAATAGGGCAGATGGAGTGAATAAAACAGGTGGGGTAAAACTCAGTTCTTGTAACAGAACAGCACTTATCTATGACTTTATGAAATCACAGGAGAGAAGCAGAAAATTTCCACTTTAGTCCAAACCACTCCAGCTTTATGTCTGACTTTGAAAAGGACTAGAACAAGGAAATGCATACGCTTCTCTTGCTGATTCAAGTTGTTTACTCAGTTCTGCTGTTCGGAGGTCTAATTCTGTAGATTGCTGTCGCTGTTGCTGTAACTCCTGAAGAGCTTGTTCTTTACTTGCTTTAGCATCAAGAATGTCAACTTCAAGTTTCTGAGAAAAAAAAAAATCAAAAGTTAGTCATCAGAGCACAACCAACAAAATAAGAATAGCAATTAAATGCGGAAGTCATCTATTCTATGAGCAGCATTTACTGTAGAAAGCAGTCACAATTCTCACATATCATCTACCTGTTTCATCACTTTGCTATTTAACTTTCATTATTTAGTTCTTGCAAATCTCTTGCTCCTCCAGAACTGTTTTGGTAAAACACTCCGAAATCATGTTTAAATTAAAGGTCAAACAAGCATTTTACTGCAAAGTAATAGATAAAAAGCTGTAATCTTTAAGGAGGCTATCCAAAACACCTATACAAAAAAAAGGTCATACCCAGTGCTCAGCTTTGGGGCCATGTTCTCAGCCACTACTGAGTAGTTTCAGCAGTTTCAAATGACTGTTGATTTACATATCATAACTCTGCTGTTCTTCATAGAAAAAGCAAAGACACAAACTACAGCTGTGAAGAAACCCTATGCTCACCTAGAAGAGGTTTTTCTTGTGTTTTTTTTCCCAAAAGTTCTTGTTCACTTATGTGGAGTATAAAGAACAGAGGAGCCTTCAGCAAATGGGCACTGCTTAGACTCTTCAACACACTGGCTGTTTTACAGGGACTTCTGCTTGAACACAGTGGCCATAAAACAAAATGGTCAGGTTTCTCCAAGAAAATTCCTGAGGGCTTTTTGCTTTCTATTTTTTCCTATTTTTTTAAATGCCACACATTCAACTGGAATAATCTCAAAGAATGGTGATGATGCCAAGAATTTACATAGAATGCATTCCTGTTGACAGCATCAACAACCCTGCTCAGTTTCACACTTCAGCTACCAGAAACCTACTAAAATCATATGCAAGCAAGCTCTGTATTCCTCCCAAGCACTTGTGTCTCTTGGCTACTTGTGAAACTTTAGCAAAAGAATGAAAAATAAAAACACAAATGAAAGTAGGCAGAAAAAACCCCCAGTGTTCAAAAGGAGAAATAGATGCACAAAATAATTTTGCTGATAATGAAATGCATGACAGCTTTATTTTTTAATAGCATTGGATCTGAAATTTCCTATGGGGAAAACAATCTTCCTTCTCTTCTACAGAGCTCATAAGCTGGGAAAAACACCAGTCTTGAGCATAAAGACTACTAATCTCCCTCAGAACAGACAGACAACACTGAAAAACCAATTCTGCATTGCTCCCAAGCCCCCTGTATCATACGCTTTTATGCGTTGTGAATTTTGACTACCAAGAATTTTTAACAAATATTGAAAAAAGGTCAAAGCCCAAATTTTAAAGCTCTCAAGCATTAGGACTAATCCACATCCTTAGCTGAAAATACTAGAATATCAAAACACCAAACGGTTCCGCAAAAGAAAAACTGATTTCAGAGTTAGAGTACAAAACTCCAGATCAAGTTAGAGATAAAATAGTGATAAATAAATCTTGCTAAAGAGCCTCTGTAGAAGACTAATGAAAGGCTTTAGAAATAAATTAAACCAGATAGGTGGTGTTAAGTTGGGCTAACCAGTGTGACACATATTCACTGCTACCACTTGTGAAGTGTGTTAGTTTGAACTTGAAGACTCTAATTCTGGAACATATTCATGTTCCCTCACATAAAAATTTCCAGGTAGCACAGAGGTTGATAGAAGTACATATAGAAGGAAATGACAGTATAGTGGCAATGTCCTAGGCCTATCTTCTTAGTGTGATATGCTAGCATGGAAGAAGAGGAGAACAGGATTAAATGGTGAATCAGGAAACATTAGTGAGAAAGAAAACCTAAAATTTTGATATAATATTGATATAATCCTTCCCCATAATTTGAGCACAGTTTTTGTCACATGCTACCAAACAGCAGAGATCAGTTTCTCTAAGCTCAGATACTGTGTTCAATACAAACCTTAAGCTGTCCCTCTAGCTCTTCAGTTTTCTGTTCTAAATAAAGGCATTTTTCTTTGTACTCTTTAAGACTGGCTTCCAGCTGAGTACAGTATTCCTGCTTGTCATTCAGCTTAGCTGTAACCTGATCCAACTGAACGCTGACCTTATTTAACTCCTGAGTAAAATAAAAATACAAGGGTTGTAAGTTTTGAAATAACTTCAGAAAATTACTAATATCATATATGCTTTAAATGATCTAGTGTGTTCAAATTAAAAAGGAAAATAATCTTTTTTTATTCTGAGGGGCAGGAAACAAACACATGCACAAATTCCCTTCGTTACACTGAAAAAAATTCTTTTAAAGCTTCAATATTCCTCTCAAACTTTACAGGTTGTGGGCTAAATGTTAAGAAAGGTGTTTCAAATTGTAAATGGAAGAGGAACTATAGGTAATAAAGGCACTAGATCCTAAAATTAGTACAACAGTAACTAGAAAATAACATTACAAAACCTTAGATAAAATTTTTGCTGTCTTTGTTTGTCATGAATTCAAGCACCACGGAAGAGGAAAGCCAATAACATGGAAATGGTCAGTTCTCCACATACCAGAGATGATTTCAAAACATTTTGTTCAACACAAAACAAATAATTTCTGCAAGAGACACGGATACATTCACCTAGTAACCACTATGATGACAGCTACATGCTCTCCAACCAAGTGAAGTATTAGTTATTAATTAATTATTTAATGGCTGCAAAAGGTTGTTTTCTGTTTATAGCAATTAATTACATTGCCATGCTAAAAAATGATGCTATATTAGCATCCACTGGATAGGGAGATCAAAGCAACACTGATTGTAATAATGCAAATATTTGATTCAACAGCTGGTGGAATACTTCACTAGGATTACCACACATTAAAACACGTAATTTTAACAACAACCTTTTGAGCTTTTGTGTCTGTTGGCAGACAGATAATTATTTCTGAATACCTGCATCTGATTGGGAATTTATCTGAGTCAGCAGTAAGAGTTAAGAGTTTTCAGTTGTATTCAGTGCATTCTACAACCTTCATATCATACACATGAGAATTGAGTAATACCTCAGTAATACCTAAGGACAGCTTAAGTTCTGAACCCTAATCCTATATCAAGGAGTGGACTCCCGAGTAAATTCTTTGCACTGCAAAATATATCTGGTCTGGATTACAGCAAAAAGAACTGAATGTATAGCATGTGATTAAAATATCCTAAATGATCATTTCCAAATGCATATTCACATGTCCAAATGCATATTCATATGTTTATTTAGTTTGTAAACAGACTATTCTTAAGTTTTTAAGCAGTTTTTTAGGTAACATAGAAACTTTATATGTTGCTTATAACCTGTTGCTTATCTTGCAGTGCATGCTGAGCTGTGTCCAGGTGGTTCTGGAGATCCGCTCTTTGAGCAGCTTTTGATGCTTCTGCCGAAAGTAGCAATTCAGTCTTTGCTTTTACCTGAAAGACAAATTGTATTTCACTAAAACACCTTTTTTACCATAGCTCATTGTAATTTTTTTACAGTCATCAGTAAGTTTAATAATAAAATCAGCAGTTTTCATGTGTTAAGTGTTAAAAAAAAGGAAGAAAGATTTTAGAAATTTCGATAAGTATCAGGATTTAAAGTCACAGTGAGTTCTTACTTTGAGCCAAAAAAAAACAAAGAAAAAAAAGAACAAAACAAAACACAGCAGTTCCACTTATGTACAATTGTAAGAAAATATTTTTACCACTAACAAGGAACAATGTGATTTACGTACTGTATTCACACCCATGCATACCTTGATAACCTCCAACTACATGCACATTTAAGGCCCCCCAGAAGTTTTAAAAGGAAAAAGAATAAATAACAACGAAAATGTGCTTCCATGTGCATAGTATCTTTTTCTGTTCCTGCCTGCCTGTTAGGGAGCAACCATTCTCTTTTCAAAACATCAGCAAGCAAAATTTAGAAGGCGGGTATCAATGGTGTTGGTGCAGTGTGGCAACATTCAGGGTCACCTGCAATTGTGGTTTACTGGTTTTCTCCCTAATATAAATGCTACATCTCTGAAGACTGTAAGAAAGCTCACATTGCCTTAAAAAGAGTTGCAATGGTCCACAGATAATTCAGTTCTAGCTCTAATGTGAATGTAATGAAAAAACTATTCAGATAGTGTACTGAAGCCCATCAAAACATCACAAAGCTTCATCAGAAGTTTCTAGGTCTGTTCAGAAACTGAGTAATACTGTAGTGTATCAATCCAATAACAACAGTAGCTGCTCCAGGTGTACTGATGCAAGAACTTCTGATCAAATCTTATTTATCCTTTAAATAGCTGTACATAATTAGCAGCTTGCAGCTTAAACAGCACTTAGTAGTAGAAGAGTCGATGTTGAGTCCATAACAGGGAGTTTCCTTATTTAGTAAATTAAACTGGCAACAAGGTGGCCCACAATTTTTGTTTTGTTTTTGACAAAAGACATCAGCATAGGAAATTTTAGGCAACGCCAAGATCTCAGTGACTTGACAGATTTTTCACTTTGGTGCACAGAATCCAGGACTGGTAAGAGCAGGGTTTTGAACAGCCAAACATTACAAATACGACTGATGCTTGAGGAAAGATTTTTCAACTCAATTATGAAATTTTATGATTCCACTTTCGTTTTCCTTCAGTTTTATCTACCTTATTCTACTTCATTTATATCTTAGTAGAAAAATGCAATTTTTCCCAAATGGCTTTGTACATTCTCTGGAGAGAATACAGATATCACAACCAGGATTTTACATCACCAGAAAATAGAGAGTTCCATTACCTGCACATCAAGTTGTGACACTTTCTCTCTACTTTCATTTAGCTGACTGGTTAGTTCACTGATGTTTGTTTCCAGGGAAAGCACACGATCTTGAGCAGCTCTTAAGTGTGCCTTTTGTTCCTGCACTTGTTCATGCAAATTCTCTTGGGCTTGTTTATGACTTTCTGATTGATTCTTCAGCTTCTCTGTCATCTGAGTTACCTGCAGTGAAAAAAAATGTGAGAAGGTTGGAACAGTATGTCCAAAGAAGTAAAAAATTAATTTTAGTGTGTCTTATTATGGCTCTGGAGACTCAATGCTATCACATTTCTTTTCCTGAACTATTACAGTAAAGCTATATTAGAGTTTAAATAGGTTACCAGCTGAAAATAGAAGCAAAAGGGAATTGTCAATTTGGCCTTACTGCAACAAAAACAAGATACTAAGGAGACAACAGATGCAGGCTAAACTGAATTTTGGTGTTGAACGCAGGAATTAAACCTCTTTTTAAAATAAGTGAAACAAACGTATATGTGTGTATATATATCCAACAACTTTTCTATATGCATAGCATATTACTAGCATATGTACACAGTAAACATCTAGGAATTCCTTTCCCTATGTTGATAGCAAGGAAGTCACCAAAACACAAGTCCTGTGAAATTTACAGTAAGATCTTTAAAGTAAGTATTAAAGAAACAGAACAGTATAGAAAATATTAGTGTCATATCTGATGACATAGGAAAAAAAAGGAAACAAGACTCAATAATGAGAATGAAAGAAAAGAAACAGATCTTGAAGTTCTTACCTGTATTTGCAAAGCATGGTTTTTCTCTTGTAGCTGGTTAAGAACTGCAGTTTCTCCTTCACCAGCTTGAATTTTTGCATATAAGTCCTCTCTTTCCTTTTCTAGCAGAGAGATGTTTTCCTTGCTTTTTTGAAGCAAAGCCTCAAGATTTTGAATTTTTTGGTCCTTATCTCCAATTTGTCGTAGTACTTGCTCCAGATCATTCTAGAAAATCACGTAATAACCTCCTTAATTATAAGGCTCTTAAAAGTTAGTTCCAATGCATAAAATGTTGGTTAAATTTATTAAACACTTTCTGTATGTTTTGTTCTAAATTTATAAGTTAAATTATTGAAACTAGCATAATTCATGCAAATCACTTTTACAGAGAAAAAGTATTTAGAATAATGAAATCCTGAAATAGACTTTCACATGAGGATACATAATTATGTTACCTGGGCTTCTCGTAGTTTTGCTGTTGTATTTTGCTGAAGCGTCTGCTGTTCCTGGTGCTGTTGTTTTGCCTTATCTAATTGATGTTGCAATTCTGTGGAATTTGCTGCTTTTTCCTTTAGCTGAAAAAAAACCAAAACCAAATACCAAACAAACCAGATTAATGAGTGGAAAAACCACCATTCAGTATGCCAGTATTACTCAATGTTCATTCTAATTCTAGAAGATTTTAGTGTAAACATGGATATTTGAAAATTTGTATAAAAATAATCTGTAATGCTAGTTAAACAACCGAGATCTAATCAAAGCACTCATTACTATTAATAGGTGAGATTCTGTATCACAAGCGAGAACTATAAAATTATCGGATGTAATTTAGCTCCCATAAAATCTAAAACATAAGAAATTTTTAGTATGTTTTTTCCAATAGTTGTTAAGATGTAACATGACTGATAATACAGATACCTGTAAAACAACATTATTATTACTATTATTGACAGTTTTAGTAGCAACTTCAGTTTAGCAGTCTCTCCACTTCTACACTAGTCAAGGCTTTGTAAATTAGCAACAAAAAAACTTTAAAGCTTTGAAAACATACCATTCAGATATTTGACCAATCCCCATACAGCCGGCAGAAAATCAGCAACATATACAAGATACTCATTAAAACAAATAAAAATTAATAAAACAAGTATTTTCTGCCCATCCATTCCACACAGATTATTAACTATCAATGACCTCCAGTGCCATGTTCAGTTTTTTTCATGTAGGGCTTTATCACACAAAAATATGTACACACAGTGCTACCCATAGGGACTTAGGTGCACCTAAGTATTTTTTTCACAACATCCGTAGACAAAGCTCAGGAGTGCAAAGTGCACAACTTTTGTTCTTTTGTTAAGCACCATGAACACAAATGCATCTGATGAGCATTTAGCCTTACAAAAATCTGTAAAGACAAGCAGCATTTAAACATATTTTGATAATTTTACCACAAGACTTTGACAGATTTAGTCAAATGAAATTCCCACAAGGACAAACTTTATAAACTGCAACATCACCACAACTGTGTGTACAGACATACTACCCAAACCAGAACAAACTATAGAATCTGCATAAAAATCCCTACCTGTTCTTCAGCACGAGAAAGTTTTAATTGTAGATCAGCCACCTGCTGCTCTTTGTCCATCAGTTTCTCACTGGACAGCTGCCTCTGCTCCTTGAGCCGCCCATGTGCTTCCCCTAACTGGCGCTCTGTTTCCAGAAGTTTACTGTGCAACTGCAAAATAGAGTCATCCACTTTTCCAATCATTCTTTAGACAACACTGATGTATTTTAGACTCATTTTGAGCAATTTTTACCAAAGTTTTCATAACCCAGAGTAAAACAAGAGCTCCTGAAGTCATGGATGAATTTCATACACCTCAGATACACAAATCATGTTAAGAAACAGCATCAGCTGCACAAGCATAAACAAATACTAAGTGGGTTGGAAGGACCCATTTATCTACAGAAGCCCTTCAAAAGGAGTTACAGAGATTTAACAGAAACACAAAGAGGGCCATCCTTCAAAGGCATAAGGACTATCATGTAAAATAGTGATGCTTAGAGCCATCTCAGCTTATCCAGCTCACACACTCACTCTTGTAGATTCAGTGGCTGAAGCACCATGCCTTTACTTGCTCCACTGCCTTCCACAATATACTGCTCTGCTAGAACAGTAGTTCTAGCAGAACAGAGTGTAATTTTTAGCTTGATCTGGCTACATCAGTGGCATTCATTCTCTGCAGAGAAGATATACACAAACCCTCAATGTAGGGTATATAGTAAGTGATGGCTTATAGTACAGTAAATTCCAGCAGCAAAAAATAGAGGGATGTGCTTTTCGAGCTACACATAAACCTGTCTTGTGATTTTTTCAGTCATCAAAAAGCAGTACTGCACCATCTTCAAAGTGCAAGGATGGCCTTTTACAATTCACTGTTCTAAAAAGCTCTCTTCATAAAATCAGCTTATTCTACTTGAAACTGCCACTACAGGTCCTCAGTTACCTCCTGCCTATTTCTACACGAACACATTCATGGACACACAAAAGACCTTTTAACTCAATGCAAAACCAGAGAATGGATCAGACCTTGCAGCACAGCAAGAATTTTCCACAGGTATCAGTATGAACGAAGCTTGCTTCCCCTATGAATTTAGGTCTAAGCCCCTCAAACCATTCACCTTCTCCAGGTCCTCCCTTCAATATCCCTACACCTTCCTCATGCTTTCCTCAAATCCCTAGTAATATCGAAGCAAAAGGCAGCCCAATTTTACTGATCACTGCAAGCAACCACTTTCTGACCAGCTGACTGCCTAAAAGAGCAGAAAAAGGAACAGTGGTTGTAGTACCATTGTATCTTCCACCCATGCATTAAGGGGGGTGAGGCATGAACATAAGCCTCTCTCCTGCTGCCTGTTTTCACAAGAATTTAACACTGAAGGACCTAATGCTGAAGTCCTTTGGGTCATCTGTTAAAATTTGGCTCAAGTTATCAATTAATGCAAAAGTGAAAGGGTGTGGAGACAGGGAAATAAATGTGTCCATGACTTATTTTCTCAGAAAATTAAGCTAAATTATTTATCTGCCCACAACCACAAAAATTGTGAGTGAAAAGCTGTTTGACATGTGGGCAAGATGCTGATTGTTAACTATGACTGCACAGTAAAGAAAGATGTAGGAGAAGAAGGAGGACAGGGTAAGAAAAGGGACCATAATCTCTCCTCCAGTAATCAAGAACATTTGTCTTTTTTTGCAGGAATCACTAAATTATAAATACTTCCTCCTCACTAAAAATACAAACAAGAGCTGGAGATAAAAAAAAATCTATTGAAGAAAGAGTGCAATACAATAACTATTGTAACTATTCATGGCTACGTTAATACCAGGAGAAAATACTTGGAAAGGGGGAAATCAGCAAACAATATTTTACAAAGTTACTTTTATTATAGGTACGGTTAAGTATTTTTGAAGAACTTAAGATTTAGTAAACAGAATCATAAAATCCAGGATTAACCTATGCTACAGAATGCAAAAAATCATGAACAAAATACTTAGACTTTAAAAGATAAAATCAATTAGATTCAAATTTTCTCAACAACAGTATTTAATAACAATTAGCATTTCTTCAAGACTGAAGGAGTCCATACTTTCTTGTGTTACCCTCTTCCTATTGTTGTGCTGGAATCAACACTATCACTGAAGTTTCCTTCCATTGTGAAGATCACATCCTCCATGTCACTCAGATTCTAAAATATACAAACTAAACCAGACATGCACCTGTGCAAACAAATTTTGAGAAGACGACAAGGATTCTCTGAAAATGTGGTTTGACTAAACAATTAGACATATTATACACATCCTGAGGTCCAGTAGCTTGTTCTTACTTAAGACTGTCTTCCTTCCCAATGGTATCACCAGAGGATCTGTCATGTCTCCATATCATTTCATAGTAATTCATTCAGCAATGTTTTGCTCACCTTCCTCCTCCTTGATTTTGCCACCCCAAAAATTCTTCCTGAAAATGCCCTCTCAGGCTGAAGCCAGATTTCAGCTCAACTTCTTGGCTATGTTTCTTAAGTGTCATACATGTTGCCTAGGCAGACTGAGCCAGTTTTACCAAGTGCAGATTCCTAACAGATAACTAATATAATTATCTCCCCTTGCCCTGACAGAAGACTGATGGGAGAAGGATAGTCACTCTGGGGATGTAATATATACATAAACAAAGTTTTGCTAAGTCACAGTTCTTCCAAGATAAACTATACACACAGAGCTTGCAACTTAATATATTTCAACTTGACAAAGGGTTGAAAATTAGTAATACTGCCTTTAAAATAAATAAGCTTTAGGGAGATTAAAATGAAGTACGTCATACTAACAAAAATTATATTACTTCTTCCATCTTAGGACTGGACAGGATTTCCCCAGTCTAACACATTACTCCCCCAAAAAGATAAACTAGATTAAACTGAATTCAATTGGCCTCAAGTTTCTCTATGCTCAATGATATATCTAAGTGTTGCTTCTATAAGTCATTGGACCCAGCAGAACAATAGGTTCTGCTTGTGGGGATGTATGCTCTGAGTGCTCTCACAGCTATCAGCAATATAAAGAGAAATTGTTTGTGGAGACACACTAAGGAAGCAGTATCAAGACTTCACATTACCCTAGCTTTTCACACTAAGCATTCCCTACTGTATTCACTACTCAATCTTAAAGCAAATCAAGCACTGTTCAGTTCCAATCAGTCTAGTAAAAAAAAGACTCACTTTTCTCAAACTTCCTATAGAGTAGTAAATTACTACTAGAAATGAAACTGTTACTGTACCTGAATTTTATTTTCTCATAACCTTAATTCATTATTGCTTCAGTTACCCTTCTCAACCAGAATAACTAACCTTGCTGCCTTCTTAGAATTTGTCTGTTACCATATTTGTCATGCAAACTCAGTATCCTGGGTTGCCCTCCCTCTCATTTGACAATACTTCATTTATTTCAGGGAATGCATCAACCAAAAAAGACGAGTGGAAAAGCTGTAGTATGAAAGAAGAGTTCATTTAACACTCTAAGACAAGAAGAGTGAACAAAAAACCCTGTCTCAGAAGAGCTAAAGCCTTTTTCCATTAATGTAAAAGACAAAAAGTCAAATCAAAACATGGGAAATAAGCTACAAAGTTTATGCTCATTCAACCTTAAAATCTTTAAAATCAAAATCATATAGTTTTAAGAAGAGTTCCAGATAGAACAGAATTAGTAAGATATTTCCCTTTCAGGGGAATTATACTACAGATAGACAAAAATGACATTAGCCTTCCCAGACAAAAAAGTGCTGAAAGGTGATTATAACTGTGACTCTTGCTGAGTTTGACTATGACACAGGGGCTGCAACTATCCTCATTTGCTCCTGAGAAGAATCTAGACCTCCTAAAAAGATTCAGACACAATATCAAGCAAATACCAAAGAATTTCTGCACTCTTATCACAGCCTCTTCTTTTTGCCTGTTCTTTTCTTTACTTCTCTAAAGGGACGAGGCAATTGTATTTCATTTTCTGCAATGTTAGAAAGAATGTTTTATATTTATTAAAATACCAGCTAGCTTTATATTTATTCAAATACAAGTACTGGTTAATTACTCTCCTTAAAATAAGGAAATGCAAATGCGTGTGCTTAAGAAAAATGTATGTAGTTTAAAAAAACCCTGACAGGATGGTTTAAGGAATCATTCGAATAGGATGGTCTAGGAGGCTTAGGGAACATTACCTGACTGAGCTCACTTTGGAGTTGCAGGCCATGCTGCTCTTTTTCCTCCCTCTGCTGCTGGAGCTGTTTACATTCTGCCTTGAGATGTTGGTACTTTGTCTCTACTTCGGACAACTCTTCTTTAAGTTTTTGGCTTGCTTCCCCCTTCTCACCTAGCTCTGCCTGTAATCTCTGTACCGAGGCTTCAGATGCAGACAGCTTTGCCTGAAGCTGTTGGCAGTCAAGGTCCTTCTGGTGAAAACTTGCCTGCACGTTCTTCTTACTCACAGATACTTCATTGTGTTTTTCTTCTAGCTGGGTGTAGTCCTGTTCTTTCTTCAGCAGCTTCTCAGTCAGACTCTATGAAGAGAAGAGAGTTACACAGCAATTCAAGTACAATTCTGCTTGCAGCTATTCAATGCACTATTCAAATTTCTTTTTAAGTGTTGATGCTGAACAGTGAAGAACTTGCTCAAAAACATTATTAAATAAAATGTTGACCTCTATCTTGTATTACACAAGTTATTTCTGGAGTCCACGCAGCACACAGTTTCAACTGGAAATAGTGTTTTTCATACTTTCACATAAATTCACTTCCTCTAACTGAGAACACCACTCAAACTATTTCTGTATCCTGAAGACTAATTTGCTTTCCCCGAATGTTCAAATTAAGGTTATTACGACTGGATTTTCTTGGGTAAAAGCTGAAATAGTACACACAACTTTTTTAAAGGCTGATGTTCTTCTTGCAGTTTCAGTGACTACTGTATTCTCCAGTTCTCTTTCAATTAAAATACAGAAAAACAAAGAACAATTCTAGCATGTCAGCCTGAAAAAAATGCAAACACTGAGGTCAGTCTTATGTATCAATACTTTGAACAGTTCTCCAGCTTTGGAATAACACTGTTCCAAAGATAAAACAGTTAGTGCTGCAATTCTAGCTATGCTGGGCATCTTAAAAGCACACTTCTGCACAGTATACAGGCACAAACTCTGTTTTGCCAGGAAAAAAAAAGTGCAAAATATTCAAGTAAGTGAAACAGTTTTGTTCCTTACATATTTCAGGAAATTGTAATGATATTGGTTGTTATAAATCATATACAGACACTTCTATTTTACAATCAAGATAAAAGAATTTATTTTTAAAAAGTTAGAAAACAAGCCATCTTGAAAGAGACAACTCTATCAGTCCAGTAAACTATGTAAGAAGAAATATAATTACTGCCCTATGGTAATAAAAGAAAAATAAACAAACAAAGCAAACCCAAAACAAAACAAACAAAAAACCAAAACAAACAAAAAAACCACCAAAAATCCACCACAACTTTCTAAAGCATACAACTTAGAAAAAAATTCTGGCTCAAGAATAAAGTCTGGCTATTGAATTCTAGCCCTGAACAAGTTTATTTTGAAATTTTCTTGAAAAAAAAGACTTGTTGCAAGGTAAGTAATTTTTATATATGCATACCTAAAAATGCAGGAATAGAGCACAAAAAATCATACAGATTTCATCCATCTTTACTCTCCTGAAGACAGTGGCAAGGCTTCCACTGCTTTTAAAATATATTTCACACTCAGAATATAAAATAAAGCTGCAATTCCCTTTTTCATTAAAGAGAAATGACCAGGCAGGATTATTAACATTTGTAGTGAATAGTGTTCCTGAAATACCAACACATCACAGAACCTTTTTCATCACAGCTGGGTAAATTAGAGCTAAGGTAAGCACACACAAGCCACCTCTCCTCCCTGAGCATCGATTTCCACAGAAAAGAAACAGGGAACGACAGTATATTACAGCACTCAACAAAGAATCCTGAGCCTTCAAAGCTCACAAGATACAAGGGAAACACCACACTGATCCCTTCTTTTATAAATGGTCCTTAGAAAATTACACATAATACATGTTAGTAGTGAGAGTGGCCAGGCATCAAAGAACAAACTCCGTGACCACTGACCGGATTTCAAAATAGTTATATCAACAGGTTAGAAACTATGTAAACTGTGCATCTTTCCCTGTAAATTACGCATCACAATCATTCCAAAAAGAAAAAAAACACACCAAAACCAAAAATCACCAAACCGAAAAAGCAACCATGCAATGGGTTTAGAATTACAGCAAGTCTTATACTTCAGGCATTATGCTGGTTTTACACATTAGGTCTCTTCCGGGCTACAGGCCCTTACTGGCCTCTGCAAGGCAAGCCAAGCTCCATAATTACAGTGCTTTAAAAATGAAGAAAAGGGAGTTCCTGGTGTCAGAGAACTGCTCTTATATACTTGTCACCTGTTCTTCTCAGTATAGCTCCTGAAAATATAAGAAAAAGCTTGCTTGCTTGACATTGTACATGAGCTTGATAAACTCTGCGTCAACACACAGAAATATCTTCCCACATTGCAGCTGGATTATAAATGGATGTATATATCAAATATATTATATTCTATCTATTGTACATATATTCTATCCTGAATTAATGGCTCCTCCTTCCTCCCTGACAGCTTCTTCAAGGATGTCAAACTGTTCAAAGTGGAAGCAATTTCTGTTATTGAAAGCTAATATTACCTTTTCCAATTCTAGGTATAACTCCTCCAGGGCCAAGATTCCTTAGCTAGCACATCATTCTTATGGATACCATCTTTCAAAAAACTGCATAAAGAGATAGCTGTAAGCTGCCTTGAGTCACTGAATCTGAAAAGAGGAAAAGTAGCTCACTAACACTTTGTATTCCTCAAGTGGTGTTTGTCATTAACCTGACATAGCAGAGGACTTTCTCTTAAAGTGTGATTATCTTATGCATCAATCTGTTTCACTCCACATTGCTAATGAAATAGTAATATACTCAGGAAAGGGCTCTATACTGTATAGCTATAATTCTGCCAAAAGCTTGATTCATTGTTGCTGGTCTGTGGAAAATTACAGTATGACAATTCTCCCCAGCTCAGTTCCACCCCTGATTTAGTGAGCCAAACAAAGAGTCATCCTACTAAAGGCAGTTCCATTCACCAAATTTTAATTGCATCTTCTTATATTCTCTGCAAATATTGCTTTAATATTAGATTACATTAAATACAGTCTGTTTGGTCCCTGTCCTTTCCTGTTTTCCAAGACCGAAAAGGTTGCTGGTAAATACATGTATGTAATGTGTTCATACATAATGTTACATATCCATGCAACAAAAAGCAGCATACATCTTTGTCCTTGCCTTCTTTCCTCCCTTACCTTTATTACCCCACAATACATGACTTACAAATGCAGATACAAAATGCAGCAAGCTCAAAGAGCTCTGATAACAATTCTCAAGAAATATTTATAAGCTAAGAAGTTTCTGGAGTTTATTTCCATTTTCTACCACTTACAACTCTGATAAATAGCCAGAAAAACATGACATGAGTATGGCCTAAAAGTTAAGACACTGGAAAACCAACGAAGAGAGTTCAAAATATCTTTCAAATTATGATTTTTAGGCAAATGTAGTATTTCACAGGGTACTACTTTTTTCTTTTAATGTGTGAGATGGCAATACAGACAGCTTAATGATATGTAAGCATAAACTGCAATTAGAAATCTGCAATCATAACAACCCAAAGGACTTCAGTTGTACCATATGAAGACCATTAAAATATAGCATTTGCTTGCATGTTATAGTATTCCTCACGTTAAGCAAAACGGAAAAGGAATTCTCAACTTCTGCAGCATCACGAAGCAAAGTTAGTCTTCAGTGCTTCCCAAGACAATGTGTGATGTGTTTCCATTTTAATGTGAGCTGACAAGTATAGGAAATAATAGCATTCTCACCTGGTTTTTCTGTTCTAGCTCTTTGACTGAACTTTGAAGTTTTTGCAGCTCCTGAACATACACGGCCACCTCTTGAGGTCCTTTGGCAAGTTCAGCTCTTAACTGGTTAATGGTAGCCTGAACAGACAAACAGAAAAATCCACATTTAAAACAAAGCTTTGCATGCATAATCCAACAAAAGCAAGACGTGTTGTAGCACAATAAAAAGCTTCTTGTATACAAATAAACAGCTTAAGAAAAAAGTCACCTGTAAACTAATCTCAGAGTACCATCAGCTGAGCATGAGCACTGAGCATAATTTCCCAGTTGAGATTTATTCAAATCATTTCCCATTTCAGAAGACAAAAACCTGATCCAGTCCAACAGCAAATGCCAGGTTGAGCTCAAAACTGTTGAAAATCGTAACAGATTATCCATTTATCATTACCACAGTTCCAGCTCAAGGTGAAACTTCTCCAAGTCATTGCAGTTACCAGGCCAAAATCTTGGCTGCCCTGGTAAGGGTAATGTGCTGGAAAAGGCACTAGAAGCAAGTCTGACATTTGATGCAAACTTGGTGTGTGACTTTTGGACAGATCAACACTGCAGATCAGCATAATCAGAGGAACAATACTATGCCATTTATCAGGACTAGTACAAAACAGAATATATCAATGACTGCACAGTATTTGAATACAGTAATGGAAGAAAACAAGAAAAGCACTTTAGGACATGGCTGCCCTAAAGCATGCTGTGTATTAGTGCATTCATTTCAAATACACTATATAATAGTGACCTTTTTAAATAAGTTTTTCTTCCTATTGTTCTTGTAACCACAGATTTCACCACAAATACGGAATTCAAGAATGAACTAAAGCAGAACAGAAGACAACACAAATACTATTTACAACCTTCTTACAGAAAAAGGAACACTAAAGAGAACATATGAACACATTATATGACTACATATAGTTATTAATTGACTTTCTGTAATGCTGTGATTTACAAAACTGTTTCGTAACAGAGATGTTAGTTAAAACACACCCTAGGATCTGTCTTTGTCAGATAAACATTCCAGGATGTTATCAAAAAACAGAGTATGGATATTTCATACCAAGAGAATATAATTCAGAAAACATGCAGAAGCTTATGAAGGACATCACTGCAGCCTTTCCAACTAGAATCGTAATTTATATGCATTAAGATTCATTTCTCTTTCACAATTCATTAAGTCCATCCCACATTCCATTCTTAACACGGGAATACATCCTGGATAAATATTCATTCCTGATACTGTCTTGTTGATGGATCTGTATGATTAATGAACCAATAAAAAAATCAGGAATTCTTTTGTTTAACAATGTCCTGAAATTATCTTGATAAAACAGAAATCTGTGACAAGAATAAAATGCCTTCCAAAGAAATTTACCTTAAATTTAAGTGTCTGCATTAGAAAGCAGAAAAAATAAAATGGCTTATGAAAGATGGAAATAAGCAGTCACAAAAGCTTTTAGTAGACACACTTCTTCAACTTTATTTTAAAATATTTAGGTGTTTCTAATGTCTTTGCTTAGGGGAGGGGGGGGCTGGAAACCAAAAAGAAGAGATCAGTGCCTGCCCCTCCTCTTCCCCTCACAAGGAAGTTGTAGACTGCAATGAGGTCTCCCCTCAGTCTCCTCTTCTCCAGGCTGAACAGACCAAGTGACCTCAGCCACTACACATACGGCTTCCCCTCAAGGCCCTTCACCATCTTCACTGACCTCCTTTGGACACTCTCTAAGAGCTTAATATCTTTCTTACATTGCAATGCCCAAAACTGCACACGATATTCAAAGTGAGGCCACACCAGGGCAGAGCAGAGTGGGACAATCCCCTCCCTTAACCAGCTGGGGATGCTTTGCCTGATGCCCCCCAGGACACGGCTGGCTGCCAGGGCTGCCAGTGCCCTCCTGGCTGCCACAGCACTGCTGACTCAGATTCAACTTGCTGTTGACCAGGATGCCAAGGTCCCTTTCCGTGGCACTACTTTCCAGCATCTCATTCCCCAGGCTGTACGTACATTTGTGGCTGCCCCATCCCAAGTGCAAAATCCAGTGCTTCCCCTTGTTGAATTTCATATGGTGATTGCCCAGTCCTCTAATTTGTCGAGGTCTCTTTGCAGGGCCTCCCTGCCTTTGAGGGAGTCAGCAGCTCCTCTCAGTTTTGTATTGTCTCCAAACCTGCTTAGTATCCATTGCAGTCTGGCATCCAAGTCATTTATGAAGATGATGAAGAGCACTGGGCACAAGATGGAGCCCTGTGGAACCTCACTAGTGACAGGTCGCCAGTCTGATGTCACCCCCATTCACTGTTACCCTCTGTGCTTGACCCATGAGACAATTGCTCCCCCACATGATGTGTTCACCCAGCTCTGTGCGGGACATTTTAAGAAAAGCAGAAAAGTTTTCACTACTATGACTTTGAGTAATTTTTATTTTCTTAAAAAGTCTAACCTGTCACTTTACATTGACATTTATTTTGAACATGTCTTAGGCTATTGTCACCATATGCTGAAATTAAGCAGACAATAACACTTCTGAGAAGAACCAGACTGCCACCGCTTACCATGTTATCCCACACAGCAACTTGGTCTTCTCTGGTTCACCCTACATTCTGATGATACTACATGATAGTATATGATACATAGCTATATTATACTATCATAACTGCTGCAATGTAGTTTATAATCCTTCCATACATCTAAGACTTCTTATATGATACATCATAACAGCTAGGGGCATCACACAGCCTTCTCCCCCATCTGCTGTTATACTTCCAGGGGACTGAAAAAGCTTTCTTGTCTTTTTTCATGTTAAAGGCTGCACTTGATAGCTACATTTTAAAATGGCTGTTTATGTCAAAACTTAAATATACCTAATTTGGAGGAACAGGAGTAATTCATGCTTCTGTGAAAATGTTTTTTAGATGAAAGGTTTTTGTTATGCCCATGTCACTGTCATTTTGTCTTCGCATGAAAATTAAATATCCAAAACTACAAAAAGACTAAAAAGACAGTATTCTGAAATGAAACTTGAATTCTGCAGCATAGTTGTGGGATCTCACAGTTAAAACCAAATTACAATTATGCAGCAACTTACATGGCCATATACTACATTATATTCATAATGCCAACTTGATATTCCTTTTTAACATCTGATGAAGCGCTTGGCATACATAATTTTAACTTGAAAACAATGGTAGATTCATGTTTAGTACAATACTGTACATATTGTACATACTGTGCAAACTGTATAATTCCTGGAGCTAAACAAACCTGTTGGGGGGGTGAGACAGAAAGAGTTTGGAATAATACCCAGCAATATTTCTCTAAACCTCTACAGTGCAAATGAAGAAATAGGAAGTTAAAACTTCAGTTCTGAAATCTAGGGCACATGAAACCCCAGAATAAAGTATGTCAGAAATTCTTCATATCCACAGATCTCAACAGGACAGAGAATACTAGGAGTCCTAGAGAAACCCTAGGCATTCTTGCATGTAAGCTGGAGAATTTTGCAAGGACCCCATTTTAAGAGGGACCACAGCTCTGCACTGACAAGTTTTGCTGGCACTGTTGCATTGGTAGGGGACAACAGAAGAGCTAGGGGGCAAAATTAAAAAGTCTCAAACACAGCTGACAGTCTTCTCTGAAGATTGTAACACTGTCAAGTCATCCACCAGTAAAACTGTATCAACCAACCCACCAGTGAGGTGCAACAACGCCTAGCAAGAGAGGTATGGATTTAGCAACTCCTAAATAGAATAAATTATAGGTTAGATAAAAGCCTTTTTTGTGATACTGTATGTTTATTAGGATTTCTTGACATTACGTGTGTCAGAGAGGTAGGCGGGGGTATATGTGCACACAACAAATTTTTCCCTTACACACAAAAATATTCCTCCATTAAATAATAGGTGTAAAAAGGCCTCCCCTCTAAAAGGAAAAACAAGGAAAAAAGAATGAAAATCAGTTTACAATATCCACTGAGATGTTTAAATCTTGTGTAAGTTCAAGAATTACATACGCCCCATAAGCATATTGAAATTATCATCCATCTTGTGTTAATCTTTTTTTAATGTATTTTAACAGCCTCGCATCCATTTGCAGGTACATCAACTCAAACGTTAACCAAACCCACCATTTTCAGCAACAACTGGTTTTATCCACATGTATCTCAGTAAGAGAAACAACCCTTTGAATCACACAGGTATTGCTCTATTTCTCTCTCCCTGCAGAAAGAACACAGTTCCACTGGGTTTTTTCCATTACTATTGGGATCTTGTAATAACATTTTATGCCAAAAAAAGGTTTTGCAATAAAAAGCATGAGGGCTTTTGGAGATTAAATATTGACAGAATTATGCAATTTACTGTCTATTAGATAAATGAGAAGATTCAATTAAGAAAAAGAGTTTTTCATAATGATTAAGCAACATATTCCATTTTCATATGATAATCATGATAAAGCTAGAACACACATCTTTAGGTATGAGTATTACCTCAGAGTTAGCCTGCTCTGCCTGCAAGTGCTTGCACTCATCTTTCAGTTTTTCAGATTCTCTTTCACGTTCCAGAGTCATTCTATCCATCAGCGTCTGAACTTGTACCAGCTCTTTTTTCAGAACTGCCACATCTTCCACACCAGGCCTTTGTAGCTGAAAAGTTGAATAGCAGTGAGCAACATAATGTTGGCAGACATGCTTCCAGTGTCAATGTAATTTCTAAAAATCTATCAAATCATCAATTTATAGACAAGATGACATACACAGTATTACAGCTAGGCTGAGGAAAAAAAAAAAAGAAAAAAAAGAGATAAGAAAACCCCCCCAGAACAAAACCACAGAGAAGTACTTATCACTCCCAAAGGAAACAGGACCTTAAGGGCTGGTTTTCCGTTTTTGCCTGCTAAACTTTGAACTTTTTGATTGATTTCAACCAAATCTGACAAATAGAAAAATGTCCCAAAGATTAAATTTCTGTAATTTTTATGCATGTAGATGGTTAGATACAGGATACTGCCTCATCTTCCAGAACTGTTTCAGAAAATCACAAGAACAGAAAACAGAAGGGCAGCCGAAGGAAATGTCTTGAAGATACCATCAGATATGCCTCATACCAAACCCACAGGTAAAATCTGTTGGTAATTGCATCTAAAGCACCATAACATCCCTCAACATAAAGCGTTACGGAGGGAAAGGAGACGGAAGGCAACTATGAGCACTGAAGAAAGCAGAGAAAAGGAGTGCTGGCATCTCTAGAAGAGAAAAGGTACAGGAAAAGGATAAGAATGCAGAAGGAAAAGGGAAGACAAGAAACAGCTGAACAGAGAGGAATGGATAGGTCCAGCATCTGGGAATGGCCAAGAAGCCCTTCAGGGCACTCAGCTACAGGAAAGAAGGGGATATACAAGTTCTACTGTCCTCCAGAGTCTAAGCAGTAGCTTAGTGGGTGAAACTAGGAACTTCCTTTCACTACTTGTTTAGAAGTGGCCCAACTTGCTGAGTCACTGGGATTGCTCCCCGGAGCCATGGCTGTATATAAAAGTCAACAAGAGCCAAAATCCTACAATACACACACATCGGTACTATCAGCCAAGTACAAGAGGGACAAGATTAACATAGGCATGATGATGACAGCTGCCAGTCTTTCAGCCACCATGTCACAAAACACCTCTCTGAGCACTTCTTACAAATGCAGCTGTCCAAGGACAGCCAAAGCATAACCTCATGGAAAAAGGGTGATCTAAAGATTTGGAAGTCAACAATAGCATGCTCCAAGTACAGGTCTGCACAGCACACCTATATGTGTAATACCCTGCAAAAATGCTAAACAGTAGAGCATCACAGTCTTAAGCTGTGCCAGGGGAGGTTTAGGTTGGATATTAGGAAGAAATATTTTACAGACATTGTAATCAGACATTGGAATGGGCTGCCCAGGGAGGTGGTGGATTCACCATCCCTGGAGGTTTTTAAGATGAGACTGGGTGTGGTACTTAGTGCCATGGTCTAGTAACCACAGTGGTGTTGGAGCAAGGATTGGACTTGATGATCTCAGAGGTCTTTTCCAACCCATTTGATTCTATGATTCTATGATTCCATGATTCTATGATCAGACAAGCAGACTATAATATAATGAAGGGTAAATTCTAAAATATGACAGAAAAAACATATAGTTTCTCACTAGAAAAACACTGAAAATGTAGATCAGTGAAACAGATCAGAAACAATGGTGTTCTGAACTTTTTCAGACCACAAGCAGACATATCCTAGTACAACAGAGTTTGACTGCTTTAAAACTGTGTTTACAAGCATTTAAGTATACCCCTCCCTTGACTTGAAAATAAAAAAACATTAATATGATGTGAATACCAGCTCTGTCTTTAAGTCTTCCACTGTACTTCTCTCTTTCTGCAGTTCTTGTCTCAGGTTTGTTACTTTCTGTTCTGCACCTTCCCGAAGGCTGATTTCTTCATCATACTTTGATTTAAGATCTAGTAAGAAGGAAGTTGAATAAATCCCTTGCACAAGTTGCACAAGTAAAGAACAGAATCAGATCTCATATTAATGTACTTACCCACAATTTCAGTGGCCAGTTGTGCCGCTTTTTGCTCAAATAAGTCTTTCATTTGCTTAATGTTAAAATTTTCTACTTGGATCTCTTCTAGTTGCCGTTCTAATGATTCTATTTCCATAAAAAGAACAGTATTATTTTCTAGAAGAGTTAGGACAATACAGTTCCTCATGCCCATGACTAACCACAACAGGTAAACATGTAATCCAAAATCCCTTAACGTCCAATCAACTTAGCAAAGTGAACAACTTTACTGAAGTTAAATATCTACAAGCATGATGCTGGAACCTGTCACTAGTTGAGTGCTCTGCAGGATTAAGTACATATTGGTTTTCACTGGTCACAAACAGCCCTTCAGATCACTGCAACATGCTGCTGAACTCCAAGCCCTGAATTGTGATTAAAAGTTTTAACCAATATCGGTCAAATAGTTTATGTACACATAGGGAAAACGTTATTCTATGAGTGCCCCATGGAGAAAAACGTAGAGCAAAAATTAGTGGTCTGCAAAATAAAAACAAATTTAATTGTTTTCTTCGATAGCAATGAGTAAGAAAAACACTAAACAAAACCACTCCTGACAAATGCTATGGTTTAAATATCTGATTGCTTGAATATACAGTGATTAAAAAGCTGTTCAAAATGACTCACAAGTACTGCTGTCAGAGTCTTGCCTTGCTTTTAGAAGTTTCAAACCCTGAGCCTCTGGAACATTTCCCCAGACTACTGCTTAAGATAGATAACTCTTGATAGCTCTTACAATGAACTTTTTTTTTGCTGGTAATTGTACCATTACAGCTTTCTAGCTCTTTAATGTACCAAAAGTGCTATTATACCTAAGCTACACCAAAAGAAATTGCAAAACAGTGCAGAAGTTAATATAATAAAATGTTAGCCACCTGTAGATGTAGCTGTTGTCAATCCATCAGACTTAGAATCCTTAAGAAAACAGAATAAATGCACCATTAGACAGTAAGAATAAAAACTACTACTTCCAAAGTTCATCCAGTTTTTGGAAAAGACAGGGAAAGCACTTCTGTGCTCAAATACTGCACAGCAGTATAAAAATACCTGATTTTAAACAGTTATATCTGGAAGACTGGAAAAGACTTTTCATTTCATATATCACTACACTATTAAGGTTTCCTTCCACTTGCAAAATTCCAGTAACAATCCCCTCCCCCTCCCTTTCCTCATTATGGAAATCTGCCCTAAAAACAGAGGTTACAGATATCTTTAAGTACATTCTGAGAAGGCATTCAGTCAGAAAGCAATTTCTGAGGTTTGTAACTACCCAGTATCTAAATAGCTCTTAGTAATAAAAGAAGTGAGAGCTTCCTTTAGGGCACAACAGACCACAATTTGTCTTGCCTTGTTTATTGAGCTCATCTGGATACCTATAAAATCCCACTGCTGTTTTCCAAAAGTTCTTACAAGAAAGACTTCACTGCCCTTTCTCATAAACAATGAAACACCACATTCAATTTATTTTATTTAATAATCTAAGTTCTCAATAAGCCTAACAGAAGGAGAAGTCTGAACTGAATTTGTAGTGAGTAGCATGGAGGAATCATTACTTATTCTGACTTTGTTCTTCACATTTATAAATACAGTTACATTGTGGAGAGATAACTAGCTTTGTTTTACCAAGAACATGTCAATATTTAAATTACAGAACTAACTAAATCAGGCCACGTGCCTTACAAAAATGGTATTAATCTTCAATGTCAATGCTGATGATAAACCTGCTTCAAGTATTTTAAAGCAATTACTTGCTGCCGCTGCCCCTGCAATTTCTCTAGTTCTTTCTTCAGCTCTTCTGAATACCACCTCTCCTCCTGGGGGGGAATATAACAACAAAAACAAAAAAAAGAAGATGGGAAGAGAGAACTATAAATTCGGTTGCTTAGGACAGTGGAACACTTTGCAATTTGAAACAAAGAACCAAGTGCAAGTAAAATACATTTCCAACCTTCAGCGAAGCTTGCAAGTCTTGGACTTCTTGTCGGAGCAGTGATACTTCATCTCTGAATAAATATATCCACAGAGTGGAGAAAATGAATACAAAGTGGTTATATTTTGTCAATTACATACAGGTTATAATGTGTGTTAAGTAACTGGACTGATAGCCATGTACCACCTAAATATAACTTACATAATTATGAATAGGTATTTTTATATTTTTTTGAAACTTGGAACAAACCAGATTAATATCACTTTGCATATCACTTGAAAAATGCTAAACATATTAACTGGATAAAGATACAAAAAAGGTCTCATGAAAACAGAATGTAAATCCAAATCAGTGCATCAGTTCAGCCACATGAGTTCAGAGTAACAAAGCTGTGCATTGGAACATTTAACTGTTTTGCATGCCTCTTTACAAAAAGGACAGATTTATTCTCCTTTACTTCCCATATCATGTAAAGAAATATTGGTAAGTGACAACATGCTATCTTACCCCTTCTAAAATATGCAGTTATGTAATTTTTCATCCACATGGCAATTTGGTATGCCCAGCAGACACATTTATTTAATGGTCTGAATATTTAAAGCCCAAGAATTTTAAATTCTCAAATTTCATACTCAAGCCTCCAGCCATGCAAGAACACAAGATCCATGGCTACAACTGTTACTAATTGATTCACACAGCACCCTTCAAAATCACAAGTCTCCTTACAGAATTGCACAACGATACATACAAAGATAATGCATTACTGAGATACAGCCACTCCAAATCCAGAATACAAGTGCTATTAATATAATGAAAAAATACTCCTTATTTTTTGCACAGTGGCAACATACAGAACATGTTGGTGCCAGTGCCAACAAATTCTCTCAGTTTTATATCACACAATTTTATTGCTGCTGTGTTGCATTACCCCTCCTCCACAGACATTCTTTTAAGTTATCTCATACTTAGGAGGGAAAAAACACAAAAAGCAAGCTATTTCTTAGCTAAACTGGTAACAAATAGATTCAATCCACATTAGCCTATTAACAGCAAGTCAGGATCATCAAATAGCAAGTGAAGCGCATGCACGTGAACCAGTAGAGCAAGAACTCCAAGGCAGGCGGATTTTAACAACAAAACAAACATGGGATATTGGGAGATTTATTTTTTCCAGAAGAAAATTTTGTTATGTACACATTATTCTGCCAGTGTGATACATTCACTAGAGGTTTACAAATACAACTTTACTGAGGCAGGTGTAGCTGTAATCCAAAACCCATACACTGGTTGTGGGTGGAGAAGAGGGAGTAGCTTTCTTACCAGTACGAGTAAGTGAATCAGATAATATTTACATCTAAGATTATTAATAATGTCTCAGGCAGGTGAAACAGTTAATTATATTGAAATTGGGCTGAATATATACCAGAACTGCAATACGAAAGCATTTAAGATGCTCTGGTCTTTGTAGTAGATTAAAGGGTTTGAGTCATATAAAACTAGTTTGTAGTAGAGGGGAAGTAGGAGAGGAGCAGAAGGGAAAGAAAGAGTTTGTAATATGAGGATCCTTCTACAGAAGTCGCCTTGATATCCCCCACAAGATTTTGCTTGACAGTTTTAAGATGAAACCTAAATTCAGTTTAACTGACCAGTGGAAAATAAATGGGTGATAATTAGTGTCAGGGATCACTACAGATATAACTTTGCTTTTCTTCCTGTCATCCAAATCCTCACCAAACCTTCTTTTCTGCTAGGGGTGTTACAATCCCTTCCTCCTCTCAGCACATGTGAGTCTTCCATCCAGCAAATCCTTACTACCTTTTCCTTATGCTCCACTCTGTTCCCCACTAGTGCCTCTATCCTAGGATTGAGTACTGATGGCCTTGCTGAATTGCACTGGGGGGAATTACACAATTTACTCTTGGCACTTAATCATGGTAGTTTATTGGGGAGGGGGAGGAAGAGGACACTATGTAATTCATACTACCTAACTTTCCCTATTGACTAAATAGGGAATTTCACTCCCAGTCTTGGTCCTACGAATTACACGTAAGCTTCACTCATTGAGAGCTAATGGAGTGGCTCCCTGCTGCAGGTTGCAATATTTAATATGGACTTCCAAGTCTTGGAAAAACATGTTTATGCTGAATGAGAGTTTTCTCAAGAAAGCATACAACTGAGAAGCATTAAAGAATGCCACACTAATAGGAAAATATAGCTCATGTGTTACACAATGGCTCTCACTAGATTCCCTTCACTCCATTAAAACTCCCTGACCTTGTCCACTTTTCCAATTATGTGAGAGTAAACAAAACCACTTGTCCTTAAACTGTCAAGAGCCAGGAAAAAAAAAATAAATTTCACCAACCAACATCTGGTTGACATTGGAAACCTGCAAGCATAAAAACAAAAAGTACATATTTCATAAACTATATAAACAATATAGTTATGACCAATAATTCTCCCATGTGAATGCTATTATCCTACTAAACTATCACCTCAGGTCTAAGTTGTATTACTCCAAAGAGGCTGAAACCGGACAAAGAAGAAATATTTGTTCTTGAATAAATGTGCACATCAGAAACTCAGTATGACTCCACTAGTACCCCACCACTTGATCCTATATAAAGGCCTAATTCTGATTTCTTTTGTTGCAGCAGCTGACAGAGAAGGCAGCTACCCACAAGGAAGGAGCCATCCACGCATGAAGACAAGACTTCTGCTCATGCTGGCTCCTACTGGCTTGCCAGCTCTGCACAATACTGAGGAGATACGGATCTGCATCTGGATAAACAACTGAAATATGTCACCTTCAACATTCTATTATCACTAAAGAAACACCCTTTCTTGAGTTTATATTTGTATTTATACTTGTATTTATATTACATAAATATAGGTATTTCTTACAATGTAATTATCATTTTGGGTCACATTTCTGCTAGTGACGAAATATTTGAACTGTCTACTTCCCAGCATCAGCAGAAGCCACAGGGTTGTGTGATGTGTACCTCTGTGCTGCCCACTCTGACCCTCCTATGTAAAAACTGAAAAACAGTCTGGGGGAGTGTCACAAAACAGCACCATGGACTGTTATTTACAACAGTGCAAAACAAGCAGTGAACGGAAAAAGAACTAGCAGGAAGCAAAAGGAAACTTACATAAATTTTACCTCCAAGAGAAACCTTCCCAAACCAACACAGGTAGACTACTTAGTAAAACATTTCCAGAGAAGGTTTCACGTTATCAGCTCATGCTACATAACACTGCTCTCAAAAATAAAACCACCTGATATGCTTCCTAGGGATATATTTAACAATACAGTTTTGACCAAACAATTAAATAAAATAAATTAGAAAAGATTTCTAAAGAACAGCATGGAGTTTCTGAAACACAGAAGGCAGATTAGGGGCACAGTCAGAAACTTCTCAGATTTGCAAATAACTAGGTAATAAGGGAAACTATTTAGGCAAATACTGATGTTGTAATTACCCAGTAAGTACCCTACCTACCCAGGGACAAAATCGAGTTTCTTCTCTATCTTTAGGGTTGTCCTCCCCCACCCTCAGATGATGATATTTCAGCTCTATGTCAGAAGTTAGAAGGAACCTTTAGTTTTTCTGCCACACTTGTAAAAATCATTCTGGTCTGTAATATTGCATTGTCAGCTGCATCAGAAACAGGTGACTTAATTAATATCATGAACATGTCTATCTGATTTTCATTTATTTTCAGATCCATATCAGACAATGTAAGTTTCAAGCTGCTTTTTAATTCTAGTTGGAAAAATAGGGCATGAACGTTTAAATAGTTGACTATATAAGTAAGTGTTCAAATAAATACAGCCTTCAGTGTAATTAGAAGCAGCTCAACACTGATACAAAAGCACATGCACAAATGAGTACTGTTTCACCTTTCCGGTGACAGATGACTTTCCCCTCCATGAGTTGAATCAATGCCAGAATTATGAACTGCTTCATAGTGTTTGAACAGCTCCTCAGCTGATCCATGAGACTTCATACAAAGAGGACAAATAAAGCCCTATTATAAAAAGGAAAAGAAAAACAAACAAAAAAAGATGTGAGATGCAATTTTTTTTCCCATCTTACTTTTACATAAAACTGTAAATTTTGTTAGCGTATCTAAAAAGTAGCAAATGCAATTTTTAATACTTATACGAATTCTTTCATGCTCTGATAACAGTTTTGGCAATTAAAAAGTTAGAAAATGGCTACAAAAGTCATATCCCATTATTCAGTGAGGTTTTTTCCCCCAACAGCATTACATACTAGCAATAAAACTTTCTTTAGAAGTCATTTCAGAAGGACTGCTCTGCAATTTCTTCTCCCCCAACAAAACGGTTTTCCATATAGCTTTTCATAAAATCACGTTCTTCTTCCAAAGAGAAGGTAGCATTTGGAGTTTGGTCTTTAAAAGGGAGATATAAAAACCCACTCTAAAGCATTGTTATTCATACACATATTGCCACCATATTGAAACTACTGATTTTAATATGGGCCAGAAGACAGAACCACATTTTACCTTGCATGGAATTAATTAGTAAATCCAATTCAGATAAATACCACCTCAAGAAAATCAGATTTCTACAACCTTAAGAATCAGAAATCATCCATTTTCTTTCCAGTATATATCCTGCAAGCTTACCAGAGTGGAAATTTAGCAGATCGATGCCCTTGTTCTACCCATTAGCCCACAGACAAATGAAAAGAGTTATGTACCTGTTTATGTATTTCTAAACATTTTTGGAGCATCTAAGCTGCCACTTACCAGAAGTACCATCCACCTCATTTTTTACAAGTTATTACATCTGGTGTTGACTGCTGGACTTTGTCCTGGTTCCTTGCTCATTTGGTTATCAGGCCAACTCCGACCCAAATTCCCATTTACACTTCAGCCCATACGCAACATGGTAGCAACACTAAGACGTTTCAGAGTGAGAGTGAAAAATTGAGTCTCACATTAAAGGCTCCCTGTAATTCCAAGCTGTTCAAAGAGAACCTCATGTAAGTGAGGTCGCTGTTTCTTCAATGTTTTTTAAGCCCCCCTGTTTCTTTAATTCACTTCAGATACGAATTTGTACATTTATGTGTTATCCTTAAGTCCATTATGCCACTACAAATTGTAGCACACTCCAACACTAAACTAAAGCTCTCCATTATCCAAAACAAGAGTGGGATTATCACACTTCACTTAACCTAGGCTCCCATACGATTTATGAAGGACACACAAAGAGTTCTGACACTCCTTTTCTCCTCTTAATTTAGTATTTGGATGTTAATAGAGAAGACACAGAACTTTAAATATTAGCACAAAGTGGACATACTGAATGTGTATGTTGACAACCACAATAGCACTCATTTTTTAACTTGACATTCATAGTGTTTTGTTTCACTAGTTACCAAGAATTCAACAACCAAACTTACATGGATTTAACCTGGGAAAACTATCATGTTCAGCCAGTCAAACATGACTGCAGCTCTGAACAGGGCCTTTATAACTTCTATTATTTATTTAGTGTTTCAGAAATTAATTACTAAATACAGTTGCTTATCAAGTTCACCACATATCATATTGAAGACTGATACACCAAACAAAACAGTATACACCTTCCTAAGCAGACAACAGGCATTTAGCCTTAACAACCATTTTGCAGAGTTGATCAGCACAGTTTCACTGCAGATTAAACCAAGTTAACTCAGATACAGATACACATGCCAAAATGGCTACAGAAAACTTGTTTAGGCACCCAGTAATGTTTATCTGATAGAATTAGCATACGATGCCAGTGACAGTCACTCTGAGTGAAAGAACCAGAGTAGTTTCCTGGCATACAGCAATGGCAAGGAATGATAGGAGGGGTCACAAAATAAGGACATGGGTTTTTTTCCTAGTATGTCAGTCAGAAAAGCAATCAGTCTCATAAAATGACAATGCAACAGTATCCTTTTGGGATGAAATGCTACCAAGCAGTTCTCAGAAATGTATTTAGTTTCCCAGTGATGCAAAGGTCTGCTGCTCACAGAGAAAAGCAAATATTCCTCATAGCATCAGTAAGTGTATCTAAAAAGAATGAATGCAGAAAATCACTCTGGCCTCTATTTCCTTTTGCCCTTCATTGCTTTTCATTTAAACAGCAAAATCTGTTTCTCTGCTTGGATTTTTTTTTTTTTTTGTGGTTTTATCGTGGTTGGGGTTTATTCTGTAGAAAGAGGAGGCCTGGAGAAGAGGAAAGAATAGATAACATGTGCAATTAGCCCAAGGCGACAGCAATCGTTCATCTCAATTATTAGGCAAAGCCAGCCAAGATTTTTCAGGCAGGCAGGCAGATCTGAAGGCAAGGTCCACAAGGACAAGGGGCCAAAGGCAAAGCAGAACTCTGGGAACGTGTGTAGTTGGGAGCTTGCAGGGTGGATGGGAGCTCTCGGGAGGCAGACATTGCTCTCATCGGCAGAGCAGGGAAGAATGAACAAAACCTCCTCCTCTTGATGCTAGAAACTGCCTTCCTCTCACACGAGCAGGGATAAAGAGTGCATCAGTCACCAGTCCCTGCCTCTCCACCAGCACAGCCATGATCACGGCTGGCCTCAGCTGTTGCAGTCAGCACTGGGTTACAGCTCTCACACGCAGCCTTAATCTAACGCCGTTTTTTATAGAGGTCTAACATACAAGCTTCAACAGAGTAAGGTGTCACCCTTCTGCAACAGGGCATCCTTGCCACAGAAAATGTCATCCTTTCTGCACAGAGATGGAGTGGGCAGGAACACAGGTTCCTACAGCTCAAGGTACCACTGTTCACACATCAGAGCCTTAAACTGCACGAACCCAGAACTCAGTTGCATCTCATAGGCCGATAATAATCAATGTCAACTCTGGTGTTAGCAGCAATAATTCAGTTCTCTTTAGAGTAAGAAAATCAGAATCATCAGGATCTTCCTAGGCACCAGGCAGTAACAGGCAGAAGTGTAAAGATTTCTTGGGCCTGCAACAATCAGTGCCAGGTGACAATCTTGTTTGGAAAATTGGATTGGTGGATCACTTATTTTCTCTCTTAAAAAAAAAATTAAATACAGCCATAAAAGTATCTCTCAGTATCATCTTCAGATGAACTTTGCAAACATGTGCAAAAGCATATTTTACTATTCTAAAGACAAGTGTGTGAGAAGGAAGAGGGGAAGAAACCTGACAGTCTGAGATGCTTAAATTTTGTGAACATTTCTGTCAGTTTGCAGCAATTTATATCAAGTGCAATATATTCCTACTTTGGGACCATGTCTGTCCTGGATAAAGAGGAGATTCTGTACCTACAACCATGAGATGTAATACTGGTCATCACAGCCTGGGGGGAAGGAGCTGAGGCATCCTTTCCAATAAGACTGCACGTGGATCCCTTACAGACTCCTTTACAGAAGAAGCAAGCATGAGAGTAATGTACCTTGTATTTTGGTAGGTTTCCTTTTAACATGCGTTTAGGAATTACTTTGCATAAAGCACAGCCACAGAGAAGTGAAAGGCACTTCATATTCTTCATTTAATAAAGCCAAAGACATCACTTACAGCCCCTTCAGTGCTGCACTGTAACTCATAACTCCCTAACTGATTTTTCTAGCTGGGCTTTATCTTTCACTTCATACAGGGAGAAAAGAGCCTAAAAGAAGTTAAATGAGGATTACTTGGGTTTTATTTTTAAAAAGAGATCATCTTTTTATGAGGAAATGAGAATTTAATGAATTTAAAGATTTTTACAGATGCCTGTCAGTTAACAGAAAAAAAAAAAACCCACATGCACTAGTTTTTATCAGAAAAGAGTTCTTGAGATCACCACAGAATTTCTGAAGCAATACCAAGCAAGAATAGTAAAAAGAAAAGGCTTTCAACCCAAAACCCCATATACGTGCACAAATAAGCAACTAGGAGTCAGCACACAACTTAATGCTCCAACAGCCCCTGGCCCAGAGGTCAAGGCATTCCAACGAGAATGAGTGAGATGCTAAACTTCAAATTCCAATTCTGCAATCCCAAGGAAATGTTTCTCTTTCAGGTGGATGCCTATGAGCCATGCCCAGTATCAAGCATCACCACAGCACCACACTGTTCATAGTGGGACAGGCCTTCCTCAGTGCAAAGACTCCAAAACACACGTGGAGTAGAACAAAAATTGCTATATAGAAGTTTGTAGGAAATTATCTTACCTCAGCTTGAGTTATAAGGCAAAATTTCACCAAAGACCTCAGACTCCATGGAAGCACCAGAAGCTTTTTTATCTGCCTTTCTCAAGATAAGACTTACAAATAAGCCCAAAGAAGAAAAAAGCTACTTTTCCCCTCTACTAGTTAAGATTTACTTTCAGGCTTGATAAAGTTAAGCTTCTCAGTGGTCTATTTCCATAAAGGCATACGAGGTAAATGACTTCTTTCCGCTAACGTTAACATTCGTATGAATCATTAAGACAGCATTCTTTGAGAAGTCTGCCAGGATGCTAAAAGCAACATCGGAAGGAAACTCTTGTTACAAAAACTAGCAGGTTTGGGTTTGGGTTTTTTTGGTGGGTTGGGTTTTTTGGGATTTGGTGGTGGTGGTGGTGGGTTTTTTAATTGTACCAACATACCTTTCAGGACTATTAACTGCTGGGAGAACATTGGCCTACCGCATTGAAACATATTGCCCAGCAGCAGCAGCATAGACCCACAGGCAGACAAGTACATAACCAGAACGACTGCAGACTACCCTAGAGATCTCCTAATCCTCACACTATTTAAAAACTGATTCAGAAATAGTTTATGTAACAGAAAAGTAAATGGATAGGATTGAATGGATTCTGGTTTTTTGTCTTCTCCTTATATTACTCCATAGGACTACTGGTGGTAGGATTGGCTGTGTAAAGAAGTACTTTCTAAAGTTTCAGCCTTTTCAGATTATTATCTTACTTTTAATGATTTTTTCAACAGGCTGAAGGCTCCTAATTGAGATTTTTAAAAAAAACCAAACTATTTACATGTAGATGTCTACTCCCCAATCACTAACAATGCAGAGCTATTCAACACAGTTAATGGAGCAAGAAACTAGTGACCTGACTTAACAAATGTGTGTACCATAGGTAGGGTCAGTATAACCGCTACCAGGGCTCCATCATCGGTAACTGGAGCCTGAGATACCTACGTATAGATGCATTAAATCTGTCTTCATCTGCCAACTGCTCCTTTTTTCCCCAGAGCTAATATGAAATCTTGTCTTAAGTAATTAATGAATGAAAGCACAGTTTACTCAAAGTTCCTTTTTCACAAATTAAAACTGGAGTTATCTGGCAGAAAGATGACACCTCTTGAAGGACAGTCCCATGGGCAAAACAGTTTTTACAGGATGGAATTCAGATGAGCTCATGTCATTGGAATCCAAGAAATAAGGGACCCTACGTAACTTTTAAAGTCACAGCCACAGCAACTCAGTTTCCTCAGTATTTTCTTGCAATATCTGATGACAGTGTAGTCAATCCCATTTTAATACTGCATAGAATTGAACAAGTGGTCCCATCTAGGCTTCTATGATTGCTGCTGATCCACAGCTGTGTGTGGTAGAGAGCATTATAGCAAAAATAGCGCACACAGAGCTTGATTTACTAATGCAAACAGAGTTTCTGTAATATCTTGAATTTTTAATCTAGCAATTATGTCATAAGTCAAGCTTAAAGAACCGTGGAACTCCACTGTTTTCCACTGAGAAGTCAATTTTATTTCACAAACGTTCTTCTTGGAAAATATTTAAGTACTGTGGTGAACAACAAAAAAAACCCCAACCCATGCCCCCAAAAAACAAACCTCACACCACAGAATTTCAGTATAATTGATACTTTTACCATATGGAAAACATTCATGATTATTCTACCATATACATGCTATAGGAACAGCTTAGCCCAAACCAGTATGCACTTTAGCACACTTGGCATTCACATGACCAGGCTTTAAATTTAAATAGATTTGAGTATCTAAGTTTCATCATTGACCTTCCAGAAATACCAGGTCAGCACTCAAGGTTACAGCCTGTTTTCAGTGAGCTGCATGAACAACGAGCCAATAGCAGTGATTCAAGCCCAGAGCTATAACACCTTCCAGCCGTGACCTATGTTTGCCCATCTCTCAGATTCCAGACTTACATTAGCAACTCTCATGCAACTGTATTGGTACAATAAGCTGTATGTTGTGAATAAAGTCCAGCATGTTTAAAAATCTGAAAGTAAGCTCACTATTCATGTTTTTTTCCATTGCAGGTGAACTTCCACAATCTTCCCCCATACCAGATACACATATTCAGCAACATTTAAATAGCAAGTCTGAGCTAAAACTCAGATATTCTTCAGTTACACAGTGATTGAAAGACTGAAAGATTTTACATGACAGAAGGTTAGAAACTCTATATACTTACGACCAGAAGGCAAAACCATACTGATATTGCAGAGCTGAAAGATGCATCAAGTAGTTTCTAGATTTTATTTCCCAAATATATATCAAAGCAATTAACTGAATCTTCAGGAAGTTCTCAAAGGTAGATTAAACTGTCTGCCTAGACAGCAAGGGCAAGACCACATTTCACAATTTGTTTCAAAATGCTTATATATTGATTAAAAGAAAATTATGAGATATTTTAAGTTAGAGAATTAGGTCACTCCCCATGTCATTCTCCTTACATATTGTTAAAAGGACAACTGACAGTTTTTCACTTCTTTCACCAGAAAAAGCCCTTTCCTCTGTGTTTACGTAAACAGTGAGATGACAGTGGCTTCCTCAGATAACATTTTTATTTAATCACTAGCAAAGTAGGTAAAAATGTCCTGCAGTCCATTTCCATTTTACAAGTAAGTATTCACATTCCTGGACAAAGAGAACAATGGTACATTGCTAGTTTATTTTATACCAGATTGCAGAACTGATGTCTTCCTGGAAAAACAGCTGGATTCCTCCTGAGAAGAACAGAATCCACATAATTTCTAGTTCAGTTCTCTTCTGGTTCTATTGCTATTCATGAGTAAATCTAAAATTCTGTCACAACCTACAAGACTACAATTTTGTCATGAATTAGAAATAATAATCCAGTGGATTCTCTATTTCTTAAAGAAAAGTCACATCATGCAGCAAAGTCATATCAAATCAGTATCTCTAATTCTTCATTCTCTTAATATTATTCAGATGTTGCAGAAAGTTAATGTACTAATGTAGCTCAATCAATTATTTTTGTTCCTGTGTAAAGCAGACAAGTAGTGCTGAGGTGAAAACAGCCAGCACAATCTAATTTGAGAAGCAACTGAAAGAGAATAAAACATCATCAGTAAAGCACTGACATGATGTTCTGTGCAAATACAGTCTGCAACATTCCAAGGGCATGCATAAAAACAGAAGATTCAATCAACTGCATCTACAATAAGATGATTGTAGATGTTTTTTCCCTACTTGTAGATTCCCACAAGTAGGGAAAAAAACACCATAAAGAATGAGGTTTTTTTAAAGACAGACATAAAACCCCCACATTTTTGCATAACCAGTATACCAATTTACACTATTGGCAATTCTGCTGTGAAAAGCCTATTCAGAAAACATCAGGGCCATAGTTTGTTTGTATTAGCCAAGAAATACATACTTACTAAACATCTGGAAAGTTATGAAGACTACCCAAAAGAACTGCTTAAAAATTGCCCTAAATTTAGCTCAATGGTAGGTAAGAAAACAGATATTAACAGCCTCTATATTCTAAACACTGCAGGGGTACCATACAGTGGTTGTTTTGGACACCCCAGATAAAAACAGGACAGGAAGTCTCAAACTATGCCTCTATAACTGACTCACTGTTTAGATGTCCTGAACGTCCAACGGAGACTGTCAGGAAATGCTGGGCATGGTTTAGAAATGTATCATTCCTTTGGGAAAAAGAAAACAAAGCAGAAGCTGCTACACAGCTTTTGTTAGCGACACCACTGTATACTTGAAAGCTGGGGGACAATGTTGGGGGACTTGGTGATGTGTGTGACTTCTATAAAGCATTTGTTTGGTTGAGTTGGCTATACATGGACAGACACTTGCCAACATTTTGATGGTTGTTCCTGCAGCTGAATAAGCCTTTGTCTTCTAAAGTAAGGGTTCATCAATGCCTGAGGGGCAAGGGAAAGTAATACACTGACATTTTCAGCAGTTATCATAAGTTTCAATCCCTAGTTTGAAAAATGAGGGCTGCACAGAGAGTTGTTTAAGAAGATGACTATAAATCAGACTGGCAAGAAACCGTTCCTACAACAGGACACTGCAGGTGTGAAAAACAAAATCAACTCTGGATTTTGGATTTTTGTGGTGGCTCAAACCACCGCAAACTCTCACTGCATGGAGGACAGAGAGGAAGGACAAGAAGAAGAGAGAAGTAAATGATCTGACTTACTAAAATTTTCATCAGCAGGGAGGGCGTATCAGTGTTAGCAAAGAAACTATGGGCAAAAATTAAAGCAAAGTAGCAATGCTTTTGTTAACCAAGTAACAATTTTTCAGGTCCCTCAAAGTGTAACAAACACTGGCCTTGCAACATATCCTATCTCCTTGCTTTAAGGAGAATGCACTGGCAAAAAAACTGAACTTGCAAGCTTCTTCAGCACTCTTTCCAATAAAATACCTTTGAACTTTTCCCAATAGTATCCACAAGCAATAAAGCTAAACACCAGTTTAAGTAAGCCAAACCCAGCAACGTTTCATGTCTGCTACACAAGATGACACTGACAACATTATATCATTGTTATAATGCTGTCCCAGGAACAACAAATATTGAATGAAGGGCGACAACCTGGCTGTGTTGCTGTTTCAATGTGTTCGCTACAAACACAAACTATTATTTTCCATCAGCAAACAATCAGCTTCTCAGTAGTCAAGTATTTGAAAGTTTTCATACTAGCACTGACGATAGCAATTAACAGAATTCTCCACTTTTTCAATGCTTCTAGGCATGCTGATATAATAAAAGATCAAACTAGGGAAAAAAATACATATATATTTGTCTTCTTTGTTTCTCACCCCTTATAGATATTTACTGAACCACTGTACAAAGAAACACAACAACAGGAAACAGCAACAGCCAGAAACAACTGAATTTGTATTTCATGTGTTATGCTCAATACACAAGTTTTATCAAGTTAAAAAAATGTAATCAGTTGTTGATAAGTGAAAAGTACTGACTAATGGTGGAAAAACAAAAACTCAAGGTGGGCAAGAACCCTGCAGTCATCTCCATAAAATTATGCCAAGCCCAACCAGTTTAAATAAAACAGTAACTTCTCCAGGTAATCAAACCACCTCTGATGGTTCCACAATCTACTGACACCATTGCATCAGAATGCCACAGCTTATTCAAGTACAGCACCTTACATTGTGACCAGATGATAAAGAAAGTAAAAAGCTGACTTGACCACAACAGATCACTACAGATGGTCTCTGCTTCAACAAGATGCAGTGAGGAGCCAATCAAAAACCATACTCCAGTTGTCCTGGTTCTGAGGAGGTCCCACACCACTTCAGGAGAGCAACACAGGCCAGTTTTAGCACAAATCCTCCTCACTTTAACAGGTGACCTTTCACCCTTAAAATGACATCTCAAGTTACACCCTTAAAATGACATCTCAAGTTAACACTAGAATAATCGATGTATTGATGGCTTTCATCGTCCATCAGAATAACATCTCACAATTTGAAGTTTTCCTTTCAAAACTATAATGCAAATATACATCAAGTATAGGGAAGGGGAAAAGCACTACTTAGCAAATGTATACAACAACAAACACAATAAAATCATGTCACACACATAGTCTAGAATAAACACTTTGATTTCAAAACTCAAAAAAAGTAACATTGGCAGAAAGAATGCAAAACTTCACACAAACTCATTTAGTGCACAGCAAGCTGCCTGCCCCCAGAAGTCAAATCTACTCACTGAAGGTTCACAGCAGAAAAATATCAGATAGCTTTGTGCAGCTGGAGGCTGTTAACTTCAAGAATTTAAATTCTTCCAGTTGTGCAGAGTAAAACCACACACTTTGTTTTAATTGTGTGGTTTTACACTCCACAACTGGAAGAATTTAGAAATGCACTAAAATTTATGTCTATTAACTGAAACAACCTTTGCATTTTCTTGGGGGCATAAAAATTCCAATAAGATTGTGTATTAAAAATTTGGTTTTGTAATTATTTTTATAATGTTGCTGCAATATAAACATGTTTAAGAAGAGAAGCTTCTGAGAATTCATATTTCTGTCCTCTGTTCTTTTACCCAATGTACCTATCTTGCAGTAGAAATCTGCTTTAAAAAGTTAACTAGTAAGAGCTCAAAACATTTCTTTTCACAAAGGATGTGCAAGATCCAACACCATGTTTATCATGATACTGAGTCTTATGTGAAATAAATCAAACAAGGAAACAATCTTATTTACAAGGAAATCAAGCAAAAGCTGTTAAAAAGAAAAGCATATATCAGTGACTGCAAGTCTTCCAATACTGCAAATGTCTCATGTGACAGAAAACTGTAAACCAGAAAGCTAGACAAAGATTAATTCTTCTGCTGAATGTATACTTTGGAATCATGCACAAGAGATCAAATTATGTTTAAGCAAAGAATCAAAAGAAACAATTTAAAAAGCTAACACCCAAGCCACAAGAAAAGATGTAGATTCATTTAAAGCAGCCCATTACCAAAGGTATTGAAACAAAATAAACAAGACCCACACTAATATCTGGGAGGTCACGAAGCTCCTGTCTTCCTTCTGGCCCAGTGTGCTCACTCTTGTAATGTTCAGACAGATCAGTGGGAGTTACACACACTTTCATACATAGTGGACAGATGAAGCCCTGTGAAATGTATATTTGTTTTTAAGAAACTAATAAAGACCAATAAAAAAAAAGCAGATCTAGAATCAGAAGTTCAAATTCTTATGCTGGAAGTTCTCTACAGTCAAAAGCAAAGTCTGTTTTCCTTTCAGAAAGATAGCTTTTGTAAACATATAATACTACAGAGAAAGCAAGAAGGAACAGTTATTAAGGACAAAATAATAAACAAATCTAAAACATGCCTTAAAAGCTAGCACCATGCTAGCTATGTGCTTTCTTGACACTCTTGTTACCCCTTCACGTGACAGACAAATAAGCTCTGTAACAATTTGTGAAAGGAGTATTACTAGGTACATCCATCATGAGGTTTCCCATAAGGGTGTTCAGATGTTTTACAGAGAGAGGTAATGGTGGTGTGGTGAGGTTGCAGAAATACCTCTATAAATTAATAAGCAAGTTTGCAACAGCAGCAGGTGAGGCTGAGGCAAACCTGTCTAGCTAACACAGCCACATTACACCAAGAAAAGCATAATCTCGCTGGTAGACTCACTGCAAGCATGGAGTATTTAGCAGATAGAGTTGCACCGGGACCTAAGCTACAAAGGTAGGACAGACTCAAATATTTCCTCCTTGGGCACGCTGCACAGTGAAGAAAAGACGTATCTAGACTTGATTACGAGTCTGTGTGTGACCTGAAGTGCTGACGTGGCCACAGATCGGACTTAAACAAATTTTCACCTCTTCTTGAGTAGTTTGAATTCAGACCTACCCACTCCTTTTGTTTCATACCACAATTCTCAAAAATCAGGATTTATCTCAACCAGGCTTGAGGAGGTAGAAAACATATGAAGCTGCACAGATCTAATGTTTATTCTTCATTTGAATCTTGAAGCAATACAAATTTAGAAAATCTAGCCAAGAAATTGGAGTGAAAACAAGTTAATAGATTTCTGACTACATAATGCTGGAGAACCAAGTGGGAACATAATGATAAAACAAAGAGTGAACATTCTGCAGAGACCAACTATGGCGCTCCTGAAGAGAAGTTCCAAGAGAGACACCACCTCAAGTCAGCTGTGCAGGAAAAGGAAGACCCACAGAAAGATTCGAGTTGCATGCTGTAATGCAAGAATCTGAGGAGAATAAAAACCCATCACTAAGTGCAGAGCTCAGTTTGAAACAGACTTTGAACTTCTTTGCTAAGGATAACACCCAAATTGTAACTCATGCAACAAATGCTGAGATTATTGACAACCAAAAGATACTTTTTCTTGTTATACATGCATAACAACCAAGAGTGACAAAGCAGTTTTTGGTCTGACCCAATTTTGTTTCAGTAGCAAGACAAGCCAATGGGGCAAGAGTGCAGGCACAACACCACTTTGAAATCTCATCTGATGTTAAGAAAATACTGCTGCACCAGTATTGAGGTACCTTGTGACACCCACAAGCTGTACAGTCAGCGATCTTGCAGTCATGTTAACAGAACTGTACAGTTTTAGCCAAACTTTGGAAAGAAGCAGCTATCTCATTGCACATTTTCATGCCTTAATTAACTGCAAAAGTATAAAGATTTTAGTCTGCAATTTAAGAATATTTATTTGCTTCAGGGATGGCTAAATATGCATACAAAACAGATCTAGACTAAAAAAATCTGTGACATGTACAACATGCAGCAAAATATTAAGGGATGTCTGATTACACTGACTGCAATAAGGCTTCAAGAAATAAGAAATAAGCAGATGCATAGATGGAAGGAGATCGGGATTTTAAACAGCCCAGTGAAAGTTACTCTTATCTCTTACTATAGCCCAAACAGGAGTATTTGAATTATCACACACTTTATTCAGCATAAGAAAGGGTACTTTCGCTGCCTTTAATGCTGTAATAGGAGTACTTAACCTTGCGCTGTAGTTGCATGCTAAGCTCAAAACATTTTCATGTCATCAGGCTACATTAGCACAAACTAGCTTCAACAGCCAGTGAAGTCAGTTTGCATTTTTCAGAGTTAATATTTGACAACACCATAAATCTAAAGACATTATAATGTGGGATTGAAGCAAGAATAACAACTTATTCTGTTGATTAAGTATGGCATACAGCATATAAAAAATTGATAGGGTTTACACGTGGTAGATTCAACATCAACACCAAACAAAACCCAATGTATTTGATATTTCACGAGAAGCACAAGGTTTCCAGTATACATTACAGCTTAGCAGAAGCAAGGTGAAAATGGAGTTAAGCCTTGTTTTTTTCAGCTCTCATAAAAGTTTTACTAACAAGGAGTCTTAAGCTTACATCTCATTGCTTTTAATTTCAATAATTCATCTCTAGAACTACAGGAAGGATTGCTTGCGACAAATTGATAAGCCTAATTAATAGTTAAATATAAATATAGCCTAGCCTTCCTTTTTTTATTTAAATAACAAACAATTTTTAGAATATGACACTTGCAAGTATTTATTTAGTACAGCTGTTATTTAGGAAGGGCATCAAAGGTTACTCCTAACAGGTTCATGCAGCAGAGAACCAGCAACCAAGGTTTAAAACGCCAGCCCCACGTATGGTGCACAGTACCTCAGAGGAGCCTTCATTGTTCACATCCACAGCATTTCCAGGTGTGGCAGATGAATCCGAATCTGAGCTCTGAGACCCACCTCTGCCTGGAGTCTGAAATAGATGGAAAAGAGAAAAATGAGTGTCTACATTTCAATATTTTATAAATATTTAATAACGCATAGTATCAATCCTATATAAAGGCCTCTCTTCTGCTTGCTGGAATACAGAAGTATTTTCCCTTCACAACAGTAATGAAGCGAACAAGCTGACAAGCAATTATACAATTTTCAGCACAACACTTCAACAAAAACTTTTACCCAAGACTCTCCATACACAAAAGGACAAGCAGACACCATAAGCAAAGACCAGGATTTTAAACCCTTTCCTCTCATGAATGCTCGACACAAAACAAAAAATCTGGCTAAACTCTGCCCTTGTATCACTCTTGCTCATGTTAAATTAGGTCTCTATATCCTATAGGAAAACACTAGAAATTACAATCTAAAAAGTTTTGGAAGTATTAAACCAGTATCACACTACTTTCTGATAACTTGTCTACAACCTGAACAAGCCTTTAAGTATTTGAAAGACAGAAAACTAAAGTGTGAGGACCCTGCTGATTCAACAAGCATACAAGCAGGTACACTGCCTTATTTCAAAAAAAATTAAAATAATAATCAAGTCTGGTAAAGTTAAAACCTATTAATCAGTAAGACAACCTATAAAGATATACTCTTATGAATATGCTGAAAATCAAAACAACAGTTTGATTTGAAACTATAGGTTTAGATTAAAAAAAGCAAATAAATTTTAAATACTACATGATTCAAAATCTAAGTAAATGGATTGTATCTTATAATCCTTATTTAACTATAACTTCAATTTAAATTTCGTTTAACTTCTACTCATCTCCAGAATGTCACTGCTTGACTGATGGCAGAAGAGTTAGCATTCTCAAAGCAAACATCAGGCATTATCTTAATACAGATATGCAATTACAGTTTCAACAAACAAAATGTTCATTATCTAATTCCCTTACAACAAATGGGATGAAGTAATGCTACCGCTGTATTTTAGCCCATCTGAAAATACATGTAATGCTATAAAGGATTTTATATTTTAATATAGGAGGAATAAAGATAAAGAATTTAAATATATAGATTGAGATAGCTTTAGTTATAGATAAATAGCTTTAGTTTCCAGATCTTGGTGTCTCCAAAATCTTACTTGGTTTGGAATTTTCTTGCTCAAATACATCCTCTTCTTGAAGACAAATCTGATATCTAACCTTTTATAAGACATCTACAGCACACATGCTTTTCCATACTTTGAAAATAAAGTACATTTTCCTGCTTTGTTTTAAAAAGAATGTTCTATTTTCAACTTTCATAAAGATAACATTTTATTAATAGTTAAGATTTTATTACTAATCAAATAAAAAAATATGTAATAAAAAGGTTAAATTTACTGATGAAGGACTTAATTCCCAGCGAGATCTATTTCAGTTTTAGAAAGGCTCTGAAGACTGGCCAAAGGGAAGAGGGGAGGAGTGAAGCAACAACCTATGGGGTCTGGTGACACTGAAAGAAGACAACCATTTCTTATTCCAGCTTTCTCTGAGGTCATAATTTAAGTCATCAACATATGGTGTTTTTCCTAGTCCGTGTCTTTTTCATTTTAGTTGTTTTATATTTCTAAAGAAAATATGAACGCGTAGTTTCCTTCTAGTACAGCATACAAAAGCAATAGGCAAAGTGATGCAAGTTAGTAACAGGAGAGGCAAAAAAGGGGGTAAGCAGAGATACAATGCACATGGCAAAACACATCCAAGTGAAGGCATTGGTTAGTATTCTCCTCCCGGTCACTGATACAGACAGTAAACAAGGCATATCCCAGCACGGACCACAGGCGCACGCTCATCGAGTTTCCATGTGATATCAAACTGGGAGCACTAGCTGATACACTCAAGGGCAACTCTGCCACTCAGGGGAACCTAGATGGGCTGGAGGAATAGGCCATTGGGAATCTCATGCCACTCAACAGGGACAAATGCAGAGTCCTGTGCCAGGGAAGGAAAAGACCTGGCAGCAACAGAGGTCTCCCTGTTGAAAAGGTCACTGGCCTCATGTCAGACAGCAAGCTAAACAGGAGCCAGCAGCATGCCCTGGCAGCAGAGAGGGACACCAGAACCCTGGACTGTGTTAACAGAAGCCCAGCCAACCAACCAAGGGAAGTGATCACCCTTCACTGGCCGGCACTCATTGGACCATGTCAAGTTGCTGCATCCAGTTTTGGCTCTCCCAGTCCAGGGAGGACACTGATAAACCAGAGTGAGTCCAGGAAAATGCCACCAAGACACCTGGAGATGGAGCATCTGCCCCATGAGAGAGGCTGAGGGAACAGGGCTGGCTCAGCCTGGAGCAGAGACAGCTTTGGGAGGGCAAAGCAGCAGCCACACTACCACCTCTTGAGGAGACCATCAAAAGCAGAAGCCAGGCTGGTTCAAGCAGAACACAGTGGGAGGATCAGACACAGAACTGAAATGAGAGGTTCCACTGGATGTAAAAAACAGATTTTCCAGCATGAGGCGAGGCCTAAGCAGCCTGCTCCTGACCTCCAAGCTGGTCCTGCTCACAGCAGGAGCTTAGACTAGAGAGCTCCTGAGTTCCCTTCCTGCCCACATTGCTCTGTGGCCTATGAAGTGCTGCTCACAGAAACACACGTCCTGCAGGAAAGCTTTGAAATACAAGTTTAGTAACTCCATTAATGAAGATGTGGATTGTGTGCATTGACAGTCAGAATAATATCTAAAACAATTGGTAAGGTGTAGCCAAGTTTCCCAGTAAGACAGCAAAGTTAGAATATTGCATCTAATGTTATAACCAATTTTCTTTATTTTATATAGTTCAGAAGTTCCTTTCCATGCAATGCATAAACCACAACCATGCAACCCAGCGGTAAGCCTCACTTGTGAATCCACTTTGTTCAAGAACAAAGAATCCAAAGAAGATGCAAACACACATACGTCTACTTAAGGGAAAATTAAGAGGTCAGTGTCAAAGCTTTCTTCCATAAAGGAGATGAACTTTCAAGATATAAGAATAAATTTCTTATTGAGAGGAACTTTTAAAAATGCTTTAGAAATCTGAAAAATCAAAAAGCTTTCATATGGTAGTTAGCTGTGGTGGCTGTTTGGTTCTAGAAAGCCAGAAAACTTGGACCCCTGTCTGTCCCAGCACCTACATGCACAAGTGAAATGGGATGTTTTGAAATGGAGGAAGTGTCAGCATTAACAGATATGCATGTCTTTACTAATGCTTTACATGAAATGGAAGTCTTTTGTTTCACCCTTCATCTCCAAAAACTGAAGAATGTGCCTTCACGTAGCCTTGGACAGAGAGAAGAGAGCAGGGGTAACCTGAATAGAACTTGATAGCCTGGGCAATGGCAATAAGAGATGGTCAAACTCTCTTTAGACAGGCAGCATATACCTCCTCTTTTGCAATACCTGAGCAGATGCTTTCAGCACACCTAACGAATCATTTTGTACCAAACCCAAGAATCTTCTGAGACAATTAATACAATACTTTCTTCACCTCATAACTCCCTATGCAACGCTGCTGTACATTGTTAATCACCTATCCCATTTCATACCAGAGCTGACTGCATTTTGCAGTGGGATTCGCATATTAAGTTCTGCCAGTTCTAGCACTACAAATTCAAGATTATTACAACCTCCAGGATGCAAGCTCTTACATTAAAAGTACACAGTTATTACTATATGCTTGATTAAAGTATTTGCTTTATGAAACACTTCAGACATGCTATAATCACACTAATAAGCACTGCACGGCACGTCTTATTGCATGCATTATTTGGCAGAAATTATTACACAATACAGGTAAAATCCTTTTAACCTTTCAAAAAACAATGTGTACTCTTCAAAAAAGAAAGCATAATTCCAAGCTAGATTTAAAAAGCCTAGTACAAATAGGTGGCATTTTCTGATGAGTGCTATGTACAGGAAAGAAGGGTGGGAAGGAAAGATGTCATTAAGTAACTTCCAAGTTACAGTCCATAGCTCCTATTTGCAAAGTATACAGAGTAGCAAGAAAAAACAACAACAACAACAACAACGACAAAACCCAGAAAATTGGAATGATGTTATGGAAGCCAAGACCAAAGATCCAATTAACTTATCTTTCAAGGCTGTAATGTAATTTAAACATCCTTCACCATTCAAAGAAAGAATGGGAGATTGGGAATGTTTTTTTTTAATTGATCATTGCATCATCAAATTGGTTCACACAGATGGTTAAGCTATGCTCACATACCACTGTTATATCATATTCCATTTAAAAAAAAAAATCACAACACATTGAACAACTTGGACTTTGTAATCTAAGGAAAGACTCAATGACACTCTTTGTTTTCAGATGGCCTATTCAGGGGAGCAAATAAATGACTTATTAATCCCATAGAAAATTTCCACACAGGCTTCTGTAATATGTACTTTTACAAAATTAATATTTGACCCCTGAAGTCATACCTGGAGCTGAAAGACTGATGCAAAATTAGTCTTTGATCCAGCATATTTCTCTCCTAGTTTTCTGAGTTCATTTGTTTACTTTGCAAAGAAACATGTTTCTAATACTAGCACTACAGTTGCACAAGTACTATGCTAAACTTCATAATGCCATTCTCTGTGTTTCCTCAAAACTGCAAGCTAATAAAAAGAAACATCATTAACAACAAAAAGGATGACAATGACTGCAGTTTGTTTTCTGAAAAGGAATAGAAAATTATACAATGAATGAGTTGAGTTTAAGCTTTAAAATGACTGATAACAAATATGGGTCACTACCATGTCATTTTTGCATATTCATTTATCTGTCTATAGCCACATTCCTTTCAGTTATGATACTCTTTTCAGCAGTTTTAAATTCAGAATAAATTAAAACCTTTGAAAAAATATGTAAAGCCTTGAGAAAATGTGAACAAATATGGACTTAAAGAGTTTGCCCAGCACAGATTTAAATACAAAATAAGGGTACTAGTACAACCATAAAAACGTCCTGAAGGAACAAGCAAGACACAAGAATGAGAAGGTAAGAAGGCCAAAGCCTTGTTATCAAACAACTCGCAGTGCTAGAAACAAGGTAACCTGTAATACAGAACATTAATATCACTTACTTCTAAAGAAGTGTGATGCTACTTTATGACTCTGTAAAATTAAGTTACTCCTGACTTCACAGGGCATAAAGCCTTTCTTTCCCATCATACCATCAGTTTCACAAAAGTAGACCTTGTGCCCAAGAATGGGCACACGTGCTCCCTCTGATTCCTCAGGAGAGGGTACTAGCACAGCTGCAGTTCAGCATTCATCCAAGTAAATATGCTATCTAGCAAGCCCTGCAATTATAAATGCAAAAGAAAATTATACATAAGGTATGAGATGCAACGCATCCCAGACAAGCAAATATATCTGTTCCGAAGCTTGGAGTAAGAGAAAGGTGACTGTATTACCTGAACTACAGAAACACCTGCAAATTCCTGTTCTCCCCCAAGACCCCAAGATCTCAAGACCAAGAACTCGAACATTAGTTAGAAACAGAGAGCAAAAGAAACTTACCACTCAAACACAGCACAGTTGTCAACAGTTGTAGACACAGAGTTAAATGCAAAGAATGAAGATAAAAACTAACGTAAACAGTAGTCACACTGGCCCAGTAGATGAGTCCTCACTTAAAAACACGAGCAATGGGAAGAAGGCTCCAAAGGAGGTCAAAGTAATCAGTTTTGCATCAGCTGAAAATAAACGCCTCCTCCTTGGAAATACAAAAAGTGAGCTCTGCTTTAACAAGCCAGAGGCAGCAGCCACTGGCCCGCTAGAGATGAACAACGGAGAGAGGACACAATGCCCACAAAGGGCATTCAGAGTTGAACACAATAAAGAAAAGACAGCTCTCCAAGGAATCCACTGACAAAAATCAAACTCTCTGAGCAGGAAAGTTGTGTCTCAGATATTCCACACAGATTTGGGAATATCCACACAGACCTTTTGGGAAAGACCACTTTTTTCTAGATCAGCATGACGAACAATGCATGAAACAAAGAAGTTGCAAGAATGAATGAAAGAGGGGTTTACGGTGCAAATGTACAAAACAGATGGATCCCTGAGATGTCACATTGAAAACATACATAAAATTTAGAAACAGCTTTTATAAGGAAAGGACCTAAAAGGAGGATCTAGTTGAAGATCACATGGAGATACTAACTTCAAAAACTAAATGAGCAATGCTAAACATATGATACTTTCTATTTTGAAAATATGCCCTTCAAATTCACTGTGAAGACACTTTTAAAAACAGCAATTACAACTGTGGAAGAAAAAAAAAAAGGTGATCCAGGTACAGAAGCAGTACATCTGATGTTTCAAAAGTTCAGGAACCAGAATTTCAAACAAGTAACTAAAACTATAAACCATATCTTTGTACCTGTTATCCTTCTTGACAGCCAGCTGAGTTATAACAAAAACAAATGTAATAAAGAATTCCTTTTGTTAAAAACATTCTTTCACAAGTTATATCACCAGTAATGACTAGCTCTTGGACTAGGAAGGATGGCATCCCCTATAATCAAATAATAAACCAAACAGATATATAAGAAACTATGTTTCAGTGACTGTAAGGCAAGGGGTTCTTTGCCACATGATGCACAAAAAAAGGGTCAAGAGCAGGTTTCTTAGCCTTCAAATTACTGCATGAGTCACATGAAAGATTTGAATAATTATGTTCTTTATGGAAATATCTGACAGCTCCCAAAAGTTCACTTTTAATACCAAAGCAGAGCAGAAGCATTTTTCAAGGCTTGCCAACCAGACTGTAAGTCAAAAAGGTATGTATGTATGAGGTTGTGCTTGCAATCACTACTTTTACAAAATGCTTACTGCCTCTTTTAATAAGAGGTGAATTTTTAAAAGCATAGTTATTTTCACCAAGTAAAAGACTAACACCTTTAAAAATCTTGGCATTTCTCTATTTCATTTTTGGGCAGGAAAAAGTCTGTTTCACCTTTGTTGACAATTAGCTCTGCTGTAATCCTGTAATTTTCAGGAACAACTGGAGAATAGTTATTTGTTCAAACTTTTCAGAAAAGATGTCTGTTTCTAACACATAAAAATTTTCACACCAACTTTAGTAGATTTTTATAGAAAGTGTTTAGCTGTATTTATACTTGGGGCAAATATCCTCTGGCACTGCATCAAGTTTCTTCCTCTTTCACAGAAGCTTTCCTCGACGGCCTCTCAGAATCAATAAACACCCAGTTACCTACTGCCAATATTTAATTAGGTCGGCATTAAGTTTCCCTGCTTGTTAGCAGAGCTTCCCATCAAACTTAAGGAAGGAAGTTGTTCCTCGTAAACACGAAGCTCCAAATAGGCCAAGATCTTCACCTGCTCAGGGTCTAGGACCAAAAAATAATTTAGGGTATACTTTACACTGAAAAAGTTGGCAATATGCTTACTTTATTCCCCTATGCTAACTCTCATTCTTGTAGCAATGCTTCCTCGCATGGTAGATAAGGAAAGCATGCCAGCCTTTCCAATGAAACACCCTTTCACAGAGGTGTTAGGCAGACAGTACGCTTTAGAAGCAACACTAGATAAAACGAGGCGAGCAGCCGGTTTCTCCTCTATCCATGAGCGCCTCCTGCATGACACCGACACCGCTCTCCCGCGGTGCGGGATCTGCAGCTCTGCCTGCCCACCGCCGGCGTGACTCAACCCTTTTCGGTGCATTCCCCAGCCGAGCGCCCGCGGTGACGGACTCCCGTAGCCGGAGCCAGCCGGCACCTGCACCGCGCCAGTGCCTCCCCGGCAGCTCCCGCCCGAGCCGCAGGCGAACCGCAAGGCGGCTGGCACCGCCGCGGGGATGCGCGGGGATCCGGGGAGGCGAGAAGGGTTTCGTAAACCAGTGTCACAACTTGGCTTTCCGAGCCAGGCAGAGGTGCCGGAAAAGCCGGTTCCTTAAACACGGCAGACAGGCGGACGGTGGCGGCGTTATGAGCCTGCCGGCCCCGCGGGGGAATCACGGCGGGTCCCCGCGGCGGCTCTCCTCGGGCTGGGCTTCCCCCGACCCTGCCCTGTGCGCGGGCGGCCGCAGCCGCGGCGACGGGCGCTGCGGGAAGGGAAGGAGCCACGCCGGGGCAGGGCCGCCTTGCGCCCTTCCGACAGGCCTGGCCGCGCGAGCCTGCCCGTCAACAGCGCCTCCGCCCAGCCCGGGACCACGGGACACCGCCCCCAGCCGGGACCACGGGCCCGGCCCGTCGGGGCTTGGACCGTCCCCCGGCGAGGGGGCGGGGGTGGACAAGCTCACGGCCTTCCCGGCCGGCACGGCCCTACCCCGCACCCTGCGCCGCAGCACGGGCCGGGCCGGGAGCTCCGGCTCCGCCGCGGGAAGCGCGGCCCCGATCGCGGCCGGCCCCAGGAAGCGGCAGCTCCACGGCACGGCACGGCGGGGCAGGGCACGGCACGGCACGGCACGGCACGGCACGGCACACCGCCCTCGCCGCTGGGGCGGGTCTCGCTGCCTTACCCGCTGCAGAATCCGCCTGAACATGGTGGCAGAGCGCGGATGCCGCCGGGCGGCCTCGGCCAGGCCGAAGGAAAGCCGCGGGGCTCCGCGCAGCGCCGCCCCCGCCCCGCAGGAGCCCGGTGCGGCCC
>NW_020884873.1:22760965-22952024 GCF_003945725.1 Corapipo altera | reverse complement strand
GCCGGGGGAAAGAAAATGGGGTAGAGAGGTGTAGGGGGCGCCGGGCGGCGGGGGCTGCCCCGCGGGACGGGATGGGGTCTGTGCCCGATGGCCTCGCGGGGGCCCGGGCCGCGCCGCCGCCCGCCGCACCGACCCAGCGCCGCAGCTCTCGGTGCGCTCTGCCCGGAGTCTCCGCCGCCCGAGAGGGGTCCCGGCTGCTGAGGGCAGGGGGGGAGGAGGGAGGGCGCTGGTGTCTCTGCCCCTCGCCATCGGGCTGCAGTGCCGCGCAGCCCGGAGGAAGCCGGGCCGGCCCCCAGTTCTCCCCTCAGGGATTGCCCCCGGCGCCCGACGGCTGCGGCCCCTCGCTACTGTCATTACTCTGGCATCGGCCGGGAAAAAGGAAAAGACCGTAGTTTGAACTTGCAGCTTTGGGCTCACTGGATAAGGCAAAGCGCAAACGTAGCGCCGTGTTACTTTGTTACTCGTGCGGCACTTAAAGTACTGAGAAATGTGCACTCAGTGAGGATTGCTGAAGCACACTTGTTCGGATAACTGGAAGTGTAATTCTGAAGGAGCAGTTCTTTCCTTCAAGCCCTCAAGTGAAAATACTATCTTGTGGTGTGAGGTTGTGTTTTAAATATCAGAAAAGGACATTCTGTTTGCACAAACATGCACCTACCTTCCAAAAAAAGCCCCTACAACCCAAAAGCATCAGTTTAATTGAGAAAGAATCTATACCTGTAGGTGCTGAGGCAAAACCCCACATCAGACATGGAGTTGCTGGAACACCACTACCCTCTAGAATATGCAATTCAAGATGTTACAGTTCCCTGTTCTATCCTAAAGCTGCAACTTTGGATGCAAGACAAAGGGTCACAAGTAAATAATAAACCCGGTCAGTGACTAATTGTGTCGACTAGAACAAATAACAGAGCAGAGTACCAGTTGTGCTGCAAAGATCAAAAACATTTTTCCACTCAAAAGTTGACGTTTCCAAGCACTCTAAAATCCTTAGACTTTGTGTGAGTTACAAGCACATGACCAGAAGGATTTGGCTGTTGCAGCTTAAAGCTTGAGGCAAGGCAGCGTTATATGACTGAGCTCATGTTTGCTCCTGTTACACGTCCCAGTGTGTTTCTTGTTAATGTCATTGGGTCCACAACCGAGGCAGGTTAAGAGCACACACACAGTGGGTAATGGCTTCAGCTGATGAACGGTGACATCTTTGGTCACACCCAAGACATAATTTTCACGTCTCCATAGTACAAAATAGCTTTGCAATTTGGCAGTAAGGTTTGTTTCTGAATTTTGTACATGGGATTAATCGTGGGAATAGAATTGGTTTTGTAGAGCTGTATTGATCCTTAAATATCTAGGCAGGCTGTAGACATTTGCTCTAAAGCTAATAAAAATGATTGCAAATTTTAATATCCCGCTCCCTTTACCAGATATTTCAACAAGAGTGAGTGACAGCCTAGGCCATGAACTCCTGGAGTGCTCAGTTTGCCATACGCAAGTAACTTAAGCAGCCCATCTTCGCAGCACATTTTTTACTCTCCTAGGTTAGCAATTTGTGAGTGCTCAGAGGAAGATGATAGAGATTTGAGGACACTAGTTAAAAGTCTTACATTGGAGGAGGGTTTTCTTAGACAAGTCTTGCAAGGAATACATGAGTGTGGATGTTTGAGTGAACACATGCATCTGTTTCCCTGTCCAACCACCATTCCTTCAGTAACTTAACAATCCATGGGCCAATTTCAATCAAATACAACAGAGCCAGATAAAGCTCAGAGATATGAAGTTCCTACAAATTTAAATAGGTGGCCAGAGAGAGGAGAGAGAGACCCTATTGATTCCTGCCTGCAAAAAAAGACTGCAGTGTGACAGCCTTTGTTACATACCAGAGAATGCACATAAAAATTCGCCCTTGGGGGAGAGATCTAGGGGGAAAAATATTAAATCTGTCTCATTTCCAGTGAAAGTCCTTGGTTTTAATTATTGTGCATATGGTAATGCTTATGAATTCATACCATGGGCTGTCCTAGTATTGAAGTCTCAGGCTATGCTCGTATATAGGCTGTGTCCTCAGACAAGGGAGCTGTAAATTTTCATTTCATTCAAGCTCATGAACTCTGTGAAGGGTTTGGTGATAGGCAGATTAAAAGGTGCCTTTTTAAGGAGTCCATTGGCAGTGGAAAGTTTCAAATCATAATCACAGAAAAGATTTTTCAGAAACTAGGCGGGAACAGACACCTTATCCTCTAAACAGAAGCTGAAGGCTGAAAGTCTGAACTACGTCAAACTCTTGCACACCTGTCAAAGCCAGCACACCTTTATTTCAATAGAGAACTGAAATCAGTCTTTTGACTGTACAAGCAGTATTCGGGATGCCCCTGTAAGCTCCAGCACCTCTCATGTCTTCCAACAAATAACTGCTGGGTTTTGTTGGGGTTTTGGGGGGTTGTTGTTTCTCTATTTGTTTTAATGGCTACGCATATAGCCAAATAAAAAGCAGTGATTTCTGGACCATGGCTCACAAGAATTGGTGTCCACACAATCTTCTACCACAACTGAGGGCTACAAGGAACCACTGTCACTTGGTACAAAATGGCAAGGAACATAATGTATATCCATAGCTTGCTTAGACTTGTGGCCTATAAATTTGCAAAGTTTCTGGGCTATTGTCCTATGTGTTTTCAGTGTTTATAAAGATGATTATTTTCAGTCACGTAAATTCCTGATCTCAAAATCTCTTGGTCACAAGCTCCTCTGATTCATGATACACTACACTGGAAAAGTACCCATTTTTTCAAGATGTTGTTTTTAAGTATCCTATTTATAAAATCAGCCTCCAATTAGGTTTTTTTTTCCTAACTCTTTAACTGTACTTTTTTGACTGTCACTATGTGCTGTTCCGCAAGTAGCAAGTAGCCTTTAAATTTACCCATAACTTTTTCTGAAGCTCTCTCCCTCAAGTTAAACTCTATGAAGCTCAGTTGAGCACAGGTTGTTTAAAGGATATGGTTTAGCTGACATGGTGGTATTTGGTCAAAGGTTGGACTTGATGATCTTGGAGGTCTTTGCAAACCTTAATGATTCTACAAAAAGCATATGATGAAATTTGGAAGATTTATGAAGTGCAGATTTGGGAAAAAATGCATTTTCAACTGAAGGCAGAGCTGCTTAGCAGCCACTGCTATATAACGGGGGTACATGGACCTTGCCAGACAGAGCTAAGGCTGGCAGCTGCCTCCCTGCCTGTCACCTGTATATATAGGGTACAACTGCTCCACAGTAGCCATAGGAGAACTAAGATATCCACTTAAGAACAGCTAAAGGCTTTTCAGAGATCTCAAAATAGGAAAATCTGCATTCATTACTGATCTATACTTTAAAATGGACAATGGCTAAGTGTTAAAATCTATCTTCACTTCAAAGCAGTTTGATACTTTAGACTGAAGTCTCGGTATTTTGTTATTGAACTTTTGTTTCCCCCTCAACTTTATTAAGAGAAACAAATGTGTTTAGCCTGGAAAAATATTTAGGGTGGTTTTAAAGCGGTGTTAGCACATCAAAATTAACTTGTGGCTTTGGCCGCTAGTGTATAATTTTGTACTCAGCCCAAAACTGGTCCTCTGAGTAACATCCCCCAGCTATAAAAAACGAAATACTGATACCTCTCTATTGTGAAAAGAAATTGGAATCTTGTGATGAAGAGCATTATAGAAGAGTCCAATATTACTACTAATATTTAATAAATTAACAAATTTATTGGCAATCAGTTAGGTGATGGTAACCAAATGATTTATGAGCAGTGAAAGACATGAAGTCTATTGTCCCATGAAGAACATATCCCACAGCTTCACCTTTACAGAAACTTCATCTTCTGTCTCTCCAAGGCCACTCAGGGTCCCCACCACACAGGATACAGGATGTGCTGTCGTCAGTTCAGAGCTGCACAGGAGCTTGACTTGCTGATCTTTCCAGTAGCACAAACATGGATCTTTCACCTCTACCCAGTCATTAATTTTGTCAGAAACCCAAGAAATGTAAATGTCTTTGAGTTATCTATGCTTGTTTCAATTTAGACGTAAACTGCCATATGGGTTCGAAAGGTATGGAGCGGGGAGCAGAAGGAAAGGACATTGAAAGTCACAAGAGGTAACCTCTGCTTCCCTTAGGAGCTAGGTGAAAACCAAAGGGTGGTTTTAGTCTATGCTTGAACTAGTCACAAATGGTTCCTGACCCATTCCCTTCTCACTCTCCCTTCCCATCTCCCTTCTCAGAAAAATAACATCTCTTCAATTCTTCATTCTTGGTACTGAAGAGGTTGGCCAGAGCATAAGTACTTCACCCTGCAAGCGTTAGAGTGTGTTTCCTTAGCTGCTTTAGAACCAGGCTGACTCTGTGATGATGACTGGGGGCAAGCCCCTGTGCTACAGAAAGCCTCTTTCAAGTCAGTGCAATTACTTGCATGAGTAACAAGCATGTGTACTAATAAGAGCTAAATGGCTAACATTAATACCAAATCCAAGATCTCAAAGTCATGACTTCATTCTAGTGTTACAGAACTTGAATGCTGTAAAATTTGCACAGTTCTACCCAGGAAACTCCAATTAAGGACAGAAATAACAGAATTATCTCTATTAAAAAAAAAAATTGCTCCAGTCACTGATTTTTTTTTCTATTCACCTCAAGACTGAATCCCTGTGTAGTCTATGCCATGTAGCTTTGGTGGAGTAGCTGGACAGACAGGCACTGGAACTAGAGAAAGCCCAGCAGCATGCAAGAGAACGTAGGTTATAAATATGTATGAGTTCGTGGAAAAAATAAACCTGATATTAATATAACCAAATCTGAGATGGAGAAGGTCTGCTGCTGAGTCATGCAGAGCACTCTTTGCCAAATGCCTCAGCTAAGAAATAATTCTACATAAAGTTGAAAGCCTGCCACAAAACAAACAGTTCCAAATTCCACCATAAAAAGCTGTGGTGATACCATTGGCCATTCTGATCCAATTACTCCAGAGACATCAGGACTTGCTGACAAGCCTCCTAGGCACTTTCCAGTTAATGGCACAGAAAATGGGTGAAAATGAACAAGAAAAGAGGTTTGTGGAATTCCACTGCACACTAAAATAACAATATTTTAAAGAACATATTTTTTGGGGTTACTTATATTCCCACTTTGGCATATGCTAATATACATGTATAATTTCTCTTTCCCTGCTCTTAGACACAAACTTGCTCATCTCCATCAGTCTAGGCATGTTTGAGACTGTTTCAAAAATTTTGAAGCAAAATGTTGGAAATGCCAAATGAAACAAGTAGGGGAAATAGTTATGCAGGTTGCAGGGGATGTCAGTATTACTGATTACTAAAATTAACCTTAGTAGGACTTTCCTAGTTACAGCAGAAACAAAATGAATTTTCAACATCACGTATAAAGATTTAATGATAGTAGTTATGGGCATCATTTTGGTTACCCTTTTGCATATCTACAAAAAATGCTGAAGGTCTGACGGGTTGGTTTTTTTCAAACAAAAATCCAACTAAATGCATTAACAAGCTTTTGCTTGGTAGTTTTGGTTTTGGTTTGGTTTGGGGTTTTTTGGGGGGAGGGAGGTTTAATATAGGAAAGTCCATACAGCACTGATTCCAACACTCTGAACATTAATGCTCTATTTGTTCATGGCTTTGTATATAAACAGATGCAATAAATGCTGGCTTTGTTGAGTCACTGTGTACATGCATTGCATCAGCAATTCAGTTAAATATTTTTAAATGGCCAGAATACAGGCTGCTCAATAAAGAGGGCAAATTTTAACTATAAAAGGAGTTTGACAGGCTTTCTTAAAACAGTAGACAAATACTCCCATAGCATTACACTAATCACTTAATGCTTAATGGCATCTATTATAAAGTTAACCTCTCAAAGTCTTCAAGATTTGTATTTTAATGTTAGAAGTCTACGGCATCTAGAAACCAAAATGCTATTTTTATGCTGTACAGCACTACACTGCTACATGCTGGCTGGCCAGCCCTTGATTTTCTTGCAGTACTAGCCAAACCTGTCTATGTAGCAATTGTAGTAATGATTTAGACATGAGGAAGAATCTTGGGTGTAAGTAAAGGAGGATTAAAAATCTCTCTTGCTAAGAGGTTAAGGTTTTGTGGTTTTTTGAGCTACAATGTTCACACTAAAAGCATAATGAAAAGGACTTTTCATTCAGCATCTTCTTCTCCTGGCATAGAACAGGTAAGATTTGTAATTTCATAAAATACTGAAGTAAAAACAAAATAAACAAAACAAAACCAAACCACAAACAAACAAACAAAACAAAAAACCAACCAGCTAAACAAAAAATCCAAACCAACAACAACAACAAAAAAATAACCCACAAAAAACACCCACCTACTTTTTTAATGGAAAATAAAATGTATATACTAAAGCCTAAGGCAAAGAGGCACTGGGAATCAATGAAGGAAAATAACAAATGCATTTCCTGTGGGATGATGAAATGCTACATTTATATAGTTATCAGGAATCAACCCTTCAACAGCTGAGGCTTCCCTGTCATTAATGCCAGCTACATGCATTACTGGGTCAACTAACAATATAAATGTAATCTGAAACAAACACACATGCACCACTGAATTTCTGTATCTTCTGAGCTAAAAAGAGTGTGAGTTACTGTGTTAAAGCAGCTTTATACTTTCTGTTGGCTATAAGCTGATTGCAGGCAAAAATCTCCCCCATCAAATCCATTTAAAGCTGGCCAGAAGAAAGTTATTGCTTTAAAACAATTTTAACACATTTTGTTAGGTAGAATAAGTTTGCACAAAACCTGGAATTTTGCTATTTGAGCTAGTAACTTTTCTGATCTACTGTTAAGTACTCTGAAGCCAGATTTACCAAGCCATGTAACCACAGCCTGGTCTCTATACCTCTCTTTTCTTAGCTGATTGTTAGCTGTAATGGTAAGAGCAATGCCAATGATGAATTTGCCCCAAATAAATAAGTATTCACTCCTTACTTCCAGCCTGGCATTATAATGATACTGAAATGGCTCCTCCAAAATGGGATATTATATATTGTAGAAGGCTATAGCATAGGTCATCTCTGCCTCAAAAAGTTTTAAAACCAAATATGCAAGAGAGAATCATATAAAGATTTTTTTAAGATTTAAGATTACGAAACCAATTAAAATCATCCAACCTGAAAAAGTTTTTTTTTAATCATAGAATCATAGAATAGATTGGGTTGGAAAAGACCTCCAAGATCATCAAGTCCAACCCCTGATCCAACTCCAATTACTATATCATGGCACTAAGGGCCACGTCCAATCTCTTTTTAAAAACCTCCAGGGATGGTGAATCCACCACCTCTCTGGGTAGGCCGTTCCAATGCCTGATAACCCTCTCTGTAAAGAATTTCTTCCTAACATCTAACCTAAACCTCCCCCGGCAGAGCTTGAGCCCATGTCCCCTTGTCCTATTGTTGGTTGCCTGGGAGAAGAGACCAACCCCCACCTGGCTATAACCTCCCTTCAGGTAGTTGAAGAGAGTGATGAGGTCGCCTCTAAGCCTTCTCTTCTCCAGACTAAACAACCCCAGTTCTCAGTGGTGATTAAAGTACTTGGCTAGAATATGTGTTTAGTGCACCAAAATCTCTGAATAAGTTTGCCAGGTGATTTGGATGAGCAAGAAATGGAAATGTGTATTATTCAGTGTAGACTTTGAAGTTAGGGTATTTTATTCACATTAGACATTTCTGATCAGATATAGAGATTTCCCATAAATCCCTTTTTTTAGTAGGCAATTGGACAATACTCATTTGCATAAAAATCCTTAGTTTTTAAGCCTGTATACTGTATTTACTGACCCTGGCAGTATAGCTGCAAAAAAGGTAAGGGTAAAAATGTCATTTGTCTTTAGGAAGGAGGCAAGGGTCATCTACTGCTACAGCATTTCTCAGTTGCCCAGCAATATGATGTCCACAGCCAATTTGTACAGGAAATTCATTTTATTGCCTGGCCCGAGGCTGAAAAAGAAATGAGCAGGAATTCAGTGGTTCAAGACATTCAAAGAAATCTCCCAATAGGTGTCAAATATTGAAGGCTGGACCTTTGGCTCCCCTGCACACAGTGGGACCTGACCACAGTGAGATGTTGAAATCAATATTCCAGTCTACAGTAAGGAAAGACAAGAATCATTATACAGGATTCATGACTGGGCAAGGCTTTTTTGATCATCCTGACTTGATTTCCATTAAGGACTGGGATTCCTGTTAGGTAGAAACACAGCTTGGGGCTCTATTGACATGGAAAGGCAGATAGTGTGTGCATGTATCTGTCAGAGAGGTGTATGAGACCATAGCCAACCACTCAACCTGGGGGGAATCCTCCAGTTGCACAAGGGCCTTGCTCTGAGGTCTCAAAAAGAGGCCTGTGCCTTATAAATACACGGGATCTAGAAGGAAAAAAAAATATATTGAGTGTCACAATCTTGTACTCTAAATATTGGGGTATTAGATATGGAGTCAGTCTCATGGGGGCTTTGCAAGGAAGGGCCCTAAAACAGAAAGGAGTTTTGTGAAGTGGTGGGCAATTAGTTGCAATAAGCAATTTACTGAAGTAGCCTATGAGTCTTACATTTATAAAGGATCATTTGATGTTTAAGTGCTATTTTTATGAATGTAAGAAACAGCAGATATTAAAAGGTGCTCTCAGATCTGAGCAGAAATTGATGCTGAATGAGGTTACTAAACTGAAATATTTTAAGAGTATCAAAGATATTTTAAACAGATGTTGCAGTCAGAAATTCAAATTGTGCTTTGCCATTAAAGATTTTGTTTTCCTGATGTGTGCCATGCACAAAGAAAAAGTGCTGGCTACTATAGCAATCTCTGCATCACAAAAACAGTTACATGATTTTAGTAGGTCTGCTCACTTTCAACTGTCAAGGTCCTGGCTATTTCCTACCAAGACAAAACTATGTAAAGGCTAGAATTTTGTACAGTTACTATTTGCTCTTTCACACTGACCTTTTAGGACCATTTAGTACCCATCCAGAGGATGGCTGGGATTTTAGCTCTACAAGTTACACTCCTTCGCATCTGTATGGTCATCACACAAAACCTGAACCGCCCAACAGCCTGTGATGGGTAGGGAGGCCTCTGGAGCTTCTCTGTTCTTCTCCAGAGCTATCTCCCAGCAAGGCTCTCTCTTCACCTCTGGTCTCACTGAATCCTCCCTTGAACCCACCAAATGCAGTCTTTAAACATGCCCTTCTTCCCAAATGTGTCCCTGTTGGTTCTTTATTTGTGATACCACTGGGAACATCTGCTTCCTCCACAGTGGTTTGTGTCATTCTCTGAAAGTTGAGCTGACACAGGCTGTGCCTCCATGGCAGCATGCCTCCTTCAAGAGACTACATTCATCAAGCAACACACCAGGGGAGTGAGACTGTCTCAAAATAAATCCCATTTCCTTTCCATATATCAAAGGATATTTCTAAGACCTACAGCCGATGGCAATACTTTTCTCAGCAACTGCAGCCCGAGAAACAAAAAGCTAGTTATCCAGTCCTAGGCAAAGATGCTGAAAGAAAACTATTGTCATCTGATGGAGATAATGTGTCACAGCAGGCTCTGCTAAAGCAGAGGATCTCTGAGCCATTCTACCCTTCTACGTCTACCAGCACAGCCCAAAGGGCAGATCATACAATGATTCCAAGTGCCTTTTTGAAGCATCTCTAAGTATACCATTGACCTGGAGATTTTGTTTTTACTTATCCCTGTCATCCTTAGCAATTTACATTTAATGAGTAGACTAGATGTATTTTTGTGGCTGATGCTTCACAGTAGGAAATAAAAAATACTTAACTGTATCTGGAGAGCCTTCAAGGGGATCCTCATCCTATATTGAACCTCAGACCCATTCATCCTCTTTCCAGGAAGCTGTCAAGAACTTTCTAATTTACTCTTACCACTCCTTTTTTCTTATTTCATTGCCCTCTTGACACACAGTCCTATGCTTGTAAACCAGGCAAACCACTGTATGCATGGTATGTCCAACAGCACTACAGAGTAAAGGGAAAATGGAGGGTGGGTTTCCTCCAGCCCAGGAGCTGTTTTGCCCAATTCCCTGCTAGAAGTCGGTTGCCTACCAAAAATGCTTCTCTTCTTTGAACTTTGGTGTAAAGTTCAGGTCAAACGCATCTGCAAAGTAGTGATTTTTAGAATAGTACAAAACCAAGAAATTTACCATTTTTCCAAGTTATACCTATAACAAGGAAGATGTGAGGAATAAGATGCAGGGGGCTCCTATAACTAGCTAAAAATCTATTGAAGTCTTTCTGGGCTTGCCACAGCACACAGGCTGTGAGTCACAACTCCCAAGGCTTCCAGTTAACAACTAAAAGAGAGAAATGATCATAACGTTTTTCTCAGTGAGTGATTAAGACTGCTTTTAACAATGCAGTCATGCATGTACTAAAAGGGGTGATTCATTAGTTTCTTGGAAGAGGAACATCTTCTTTTCTCAGTTCAGAAGCCAAAGGGATTAGCCAGTGCCCCGTGAACAGGGCTGATTAGCATGTAGAAAGAGAGGAAATACTGGCTACTTTTGTTCCTGACCCCACATCTGCAAAGCTCTTCTCATTAAAGCAAAAAAGAAATAGGGGAATTTCGTATTCATAAGTGGCATTGTTTAGTGGTATAGTTTACACTTTGCATTAAGTCTGACACCTGAGCTGGCCACTGGCAGCTACTGGCAGCTCCCTCTTCCGCCCTGCAGTCACATGTACCTGCAGCCAGCCTGGAGCATGATCTTCATGGCCCTGACAAGTGGCCAAGACAGCAATACCAGCTGCTGTGGACACCACTTTCTGAGGTTGCCCTGCCATATACATGAGAAGTTTGTTCATCCAGATTTTTGTGGTGATTGCCTCTGCTGATATAAAAAGGAACAGTTACAGGTAGAACTGACAAAGAGGATGATGACAATAATGTTTTTTTTTTATTTGAACCATAGTGTTGCTGAAATGAAATTTATACCAACTCCTCCCAACTTTCCACTATCGTAAGTTTGTTAATGTTAATCTTCTTTTAAGATGAGGCCATGGGTATAGTAACAAATGTGCCACTCCCAAGCCTTTTTAGGTTTGGGTAGCCCCACATTTTAAGGCATTCTTTGAAACACCCTGGTGTTGCAATACAGTAGTGTGATGGCATAACCATCCGAAAGGTAATAATGCTGGGTTGTCTTGCAGTCTCCTTCCTGTAAGGAGAAATGATGTTGCCAAAGCTTATATGCAAAACATTTCCAACAAGTGGAAATTGATGGTGCTGTGTTTTCATCACAACAGGTGTTTAATTTATGACCAAGTACAAAACAATTTTTTTTCCTGAAGAGACTAATCAAAATTGTCACATAAAAGACCTCCATTTCTTTCCCCTTTTTTTAGAGTCTAAATATCAGATACAAGTATAACTTACATGCAACTCATTTTCCATGCTTCTTACTGCAGACTCATGTAATAATCATCTGGACACACTGCACTCAGAAAAGCGGTAGCAATTCCAAACTGATGCACGTGACAGACCTCTGGCACCAGTTTAATGATGTTCAGTATCTGCAATGCTAGTATACATGCAATGCCCTTGCATCCAAACAACCACCACACTATTCCTAAGTACACTTGTATCCTGGATTCTACTAATTTCATAGAAATTCTGCATCACTTATCCCTGGGCTAAGCCTTTGTGTAAGTGTTTCTCTCTCTGTTTTTGCTTAGTTTTTCTTTTGACCTAATCCTAGCTACCCATTTTTGCCTTTCAGTGCTCTTCTCCACTGGCCCAGGTTGCCTCCTTGGCTGCTACAGCACGAGACATTTAAGCAAAATCATTCATCTTCTTCTCCCTTACTCGTGCCTCTGTTTTCTTGAATAGGTCAGGGTGGGATGAAAGGAGATGCAGCCTCCACATCCCAGGACAACCCTGACCTACATGAAGTGTTTAGCAGCTCTAAGGGGTGGCTAAGCAACCCCTGTGAGTACTTCCCTTTCCAAACACATTTGAGCAGTATCCTGCCCTGAATATGGCCTACCCTCAACTCTCCTGCACAGGTTAATATATATTATCTGTTTCACCTTGACAAGCGCAGAGTATGCTTCCCATAATACAGGAGTGGAAAAAGAGTTTCTCTAGGTGCCTGTCTAGCTGAGTTCCTGATAAAAATACCTCAGGGATTTTGGTTTATATTATTCATTATGCAAGAGTGCTTAAAGCCTTGGCTACAAAAATTCCATGCAATAAAATTCCAAACATACAATTTGAAGGAAATATATCACTATTGAAGTAAGAAGTACCTGAAAAAAAAAAAAAAAAGAAAAAGGGTTTTTTTTCAATTCAAAAGCATGGTATTTTGAGCTAAAACAAGGATAAATTTTGTGGGTTTGAAAGTCAAAAATTTTCTCTTAAAAACTAAACAATTGAATTGAAATGTGGCCAGGGTTTCTTTTTGTTAAATAGTGGAATATATTGGCTAGAAGAAGGATCTTCTGTAAAAAATCTCATATTCAGTCAAAAAGTTTAAATCTCCTGAATCTCCTGAATATACGCCCAGCACATACTGGACACCAAATGAAATTATCCTCATTATATATATGTATATGACCCCTGAAGAGCAATTTATTCCATATAAAAACAGAGCATTATGAATTCCATATGTGAGGTGTTATGTAACTTACATTATTTTTTCTTTCACCATTATGCTTCAGCTTCCACCAAAGACTTCAAAGACAAATAAAACATTAGTCATTTAACTGGTGATATATAATACTCATATTTGTCATCTCTGGTAAGGTTCTGCTTTTAAACTTAAAGTAATTAATTTGTGTCCTAAGAGACATAAGTACATAAATTTCACTGCAGCAGACGCCTGATAATGCTGAACACAGAGCAAGGTCAGACCTTGGGAAGGAAAAGTGAGCACAGTGCTGAATGACTGCAATGATTACTATTTTCTGGAACTCTTGAAAACTTGTATGCTACTCTTCTGACACTTACTTGGAAATAGCTGCATCATTTTAGCTAAAACATTTCCTACCTTCTCCCCTTGGGTCCCCACAAGAAACAGCCAAAGGCATTTATTTAGCATTGAAAACATTTGAACAATGTATTCACATTTAAGAAAGTATGGAAGAATTGAAAACAGCATAATTTAGTGGAAAAAGCTGGGCAGTCTTTTCCTAGGAGCTATTACCCATACCTTGCATAATGGAAATGTGGCTATTTTTCTTTATCAGTAATTCACTGCCCTTGTTACTCTGCCACTCTCTACAATGGTTAATATATAACTCAGCAATGTGTCAGTTCTTCCCTAAAGTGTTACTTTCAGGCACTGCAGGGGAATTCCCTTTGATATCTGTGCCAGAGCAAAGGTACACTGGCAGCTGCAGTTTCACAAAGGGGAACTTCAGCTGCAAGGACAGCTTGGGAATGTCTGTCTCCCATCTCTGCCTTGCCTCCGGCTGCTTCTTCACACTCATGCTGCTCTGCAACTGTTGTTGGGTTTGTGCTGTAAATCAGGTCATGGAGCTGATCCAAATTACAAACAGCCTTTTTTACTTACAGAGTTGTTCTTAATACAGGTTATTTTTCTTCCCAGAACAATGCCAGAAACCACAGTGCTGGTGCAACTGAGGAGACAGGGCCCTGGGACAGAAAGGAGAAAAAACCATTTGGGATAGTGGGCACTGGGGAGGAAACATGCTTTATGGAACTGCTGGCTCAGATGGTGTCTCTTCCATTAGTAAGGGTAGGATGCGGTCCAGAGGCTGTTGTCATAAACTATTAACAAACAGAAAGTTCACACACAAATGGATCATGCATTGTTTTTAAAAAAAAGACTAAAACTAAACAGTAAAAATTATTCGATGCATGGCCTCCGCACAAAAAGTAACTACATACAAGGTGCTACAGAACGTGTGTGTGTGTGCATATATATATATATACACACACGTACATGCATACACACATAAATGTATATTCATGCATATATACACACACAAAACCATCTCTAAATTTAAAAGAAATGCAAATTCCATCTCACTTTAGTGTTTTTGCCAACCTTCAAAGCCTGCATGCAGCTCTGAGCCCCTTGATGGCTGGTTCATGAAAGCAACAACCAGAAAAGCCTATAGGGGGAGCAGGTCGCCTTCTTTCCTGAGCTAAAGGAGTTCTCAACCTTAAGTGACGACCCTGAGAGGACGAAAATGTCTTAGGAAACCCTGAGAGGATGAAAATGTCTTAGGAATCAGAGCCCTATGCAAGGGCCAGAGCCAGTTGTCCTGCAAACAGGAGAAGCAGCAGCAGCAGAACCCGCCTCTCAGGACATAGGCAAGAGAGCTGCAGGTCCATACCTGCCATCTTTTCCTCCTTCCCTCTTCTTCATGTTCACACTTTGTGCCCTACAGGGAATCAAGGATTTGTCAGTGTTTTCCCTGTTCTGCTGTCAGTGGGGTGTCCCAGCACTTCAGGCTCTTCTCTGCACTTTGCAGGATGGAGATTTGCTTGCTTGGAAGTTGAGCAGAATTTCATATTACAACACCTACGATTGAAGTAATAGAGCACAGCTCAGAAGTAAGGGAAAAATGCAATCAGAATAGCCTGGCATTTCCTGTTGAACAAAAATAATAACTAGAAAATGGCTAACTATGTCACAGATAATGTAAGAGAAGTAGTATTAAACAGAGACAGTACTAAAACTGCATTCAGAAGACAGAATATAAGAAATAGCAGAGTTAGTTATTGTCAGTAGAGGCTTTGTAACTGAATTGAACAGTATGTGTATTCAAATTCACATGTGCATACACAAAAATTTCTAGTAGTCTTTTACCCATGTATACCTGTATTATAGGTCCAGAAAGGTGGTAGTTATTTGTATGATTGCAAAGCCCAGAAGGCCTGTCCTGGACAGACTTGTATTTGCTGTGCATGACCCAAATCTGCACCAGGACCCTCTGTCTTACCATGTTTATTATAATGCAACAAAAGAGAGAGTTGGTTTTTTTCTTTTTCTGATTCTTTTTCTTTTTGAAACAGATAGGGAGCTGTGACCAAAAAAAGTTTAACAGAAACTGGATCTTATCAAACCAATCCAGTTTCAGTCTTAGAAACCAAAAGACTAGCAACTAAAAAATACCTGTTTGGGAACAGTGACTTTATTGAGATTCTTGACTGAGTAGTATGTGTGTTCTCAACTTAAAAGTAACAATTAGAAATAAAAAAATGGTGTGTAATACATGGGAAATACACATGCATTATTTACTGTGTTGCACCTGTGAGTTCTTGTAGAAAGACTGGCCACCAGAGTGTGCACCAGATAACTTACATTCTGGTAAAAATCTAAGAACGGGCATAAAGCATGCAATATTTATACATAAAAAATTATACTAAGAGCTCTTCCCCCCACGCACTAAGGTCTAATAATACTTTAGTGTTTGTCTCCTGGGGAGCAAGAGCATGTCTTAGCATTGCAACATAAATAGTTAAGCACAAGTCATGCAGCTGTAAAAGAGAAAAGGAACATTCTATGTCCTTGAATTCCCAGGCAATGCAGCATGAGAAATAAAATAAAATAAAAAAAAAAAAAAAGGGATGCTATTACTTTTCCTCAGATAACCTAAATAATATGTTTCATCTTTTGACTTTTGATACAGGTTTGGTTTGTTTTTTTTTGTGCATCATTACAAAAAGGCCATTTGAGGAATACGTTCTGCATAGTGATGTGATTCAGCAACTTTATCGCAAACAAAAATGCAGCCCTTTTTTCAGTGCACTAATGAAACCCAACTGGCACTAATTTTCAAAGAATTGAGCCTAACTGTAAGCCGGCAATGTACCATGTATGTCGAAGCTCAGTGGTCTTAGATCATAGTATTATTTTTCATGGGGTTTTATATATTGAAGATATGCTGAACATACCCTGCTGCTAAATCAGGCCAATGATAACAAACATATTACTGTACAAGCTGTTGTGTTACCAAGAATGGCTCAGCAAATACATTTGCCTTTTCATCCAAATTCTAGGTAGCTTCTGTCCATACCAATATGTGAGACCATTGTTTCTGAGTATGTCCCAAGGGCATATCCACAGAAAGGTTACCCAGCAGTTCCACAAAGACAAAACCCCCTGTCATGATCTTGCCATGTCATAACATTTTTTGCACAAGGGCACTGAATGGTAACACCACTGTAGAGACATTGCATAATTTTGCATACTGGGTATTCTTTACCCAGGAGTGCTCCAAGTCTGAGAAATGAAATGAGGATCAAAAAGAAGTAGAAAATCCCCCACAGTGACACACAGGGTAGTCAAAAGGATTTAGGAAGCCATAGGGCCCTGGTGCTTCATGGGTGTGTTTCCCATCAAAAATATCCTAATAAAGAGATCCTCATCTATTTAGCCTGATAAAGGAGTCGTGTCTCCAGGTAGGCACAACAAGTGATGAGTGCCTGAGCTGGGATGTGCTGCATGTCCTGGCTTAGGGCAAATGCTGCTTTTTCTCCAAGCAACATGTGAGAGTGACAGACAGCATGTACCAGTGCGACTATTCCTGCCTCCAGCCACAAAAGAGCTGCCACTGCAGCTCTGCAGCCGACAGCGACCGCAGCTGGTGAGGAGTGGGTCCCACACCCTCTGCAAACCCATCTGAAGATGAAAAGTGCTGCATAAGCACCCATCCTTATTGTTCCTGGCAGAGCTGCATGGGGATGTTGGCACCCAGGACCTGTGTGCATGGCTAACCACCATCCAGCACGGAGCCTCTACTCTTAGAAGCACCAAGCAGTACTCTCCAAATATATTGTCAGTTGCAAAAGGAAGAGTCATTTTGACAACAATGTTTTTCAGTGACTAAGTGGCCAGGGTGTTGCTGGCATTAAATAGCTGGTAGAATTTTTACCATAAATATTTCTATCAGGTCATTGTATCTCAGCTGTAAAAACTTGTTCCAGGCTGGTATTTGGCAAACAAGACCCAGCAAGATAAACCTTTTTTAAACACATTATGCTATTTAAGCAATATACAGATATGTAAATCAAGAAGTTTGCAAGTATAGGCCCCATTGACAACTTTGCTGATGCTATGGGCATTGGGGGAAGTGAGCACTGGCCATCCCAAAGTGCTTGGTTTAGGGCTTTCATTTTACCTCCAGATTCCCAGAATGGTTCAGATAAAAATGCTGGGGAGGCACAGGGCAGAGCAGACAAATTGCAGTCAATGAGGAAACCCAGAGAAGAATTTCCCCAGGTCTTTTCCCCTAGGAAAAAACTCACCTCTTGAGAATGCACATATAGCAAGACACAGATCACCCTTGTACACATGTGAAGAAGAGTCACTGTTGGAGAGTCCCAGTGTCCTGTCTAGCCATACATATGCCTCCTTTCAGATCTGGAGCTAGCCAACTTTTCCAGGTAAGTGAAAGAAAAATTTTTATCTCGGGGAAATATCTGCTGTTGCTGCAAAATTAAACCAGTTTCTTGGTCATAATGCCATTAACACTGCACTGCCTACATAGTCCTCTTGTGTTTCAAAATTTTTCTGTGGGTTCTACCACATCTGATATATACTTTGGTGCAAAACATGTCAACCAGTCCTTCTGAATGGAGATTTCTGGATGTGCGCAGAATATCCACAGGACAAATAAGTGGTTAAATACAACAGCACTGGAAAACTTAGCACTGAACAAATAGTAGCAACTTTTCATGTATTAATGCTAAACTATTCAGGATTTATAGTCAGAAGTACTCTTTTCATTGATTTCATTATTAGAAGTCTGTTACATCTATGGGGGATTTTTTAAATGCTGAATCTCATTTCCAAATGGCCTGAGGGAACAACAGCCACAACAATAAAATTAGGAACCTATTACTAAAGATAAAATTAGAATAACTAAGCTCAACACTATACAGGGAAAATGGAGTGTTAAAATGTATGAGGTAAAATGTTTTCTAACTATCCTAATGTTAAACTTCATTTTGTCCTTGGAATGAGCAAGGGCAGAAATTTGTGACAAGCTACCCTACTATTAAACACAACTGCTGTTTGTGCAAGTTGTATACTAAATCAGTATATTTTCTCTGTATAGTTAAGGCTAAAGAGGCTTAATAAGATATTTCTAATTAATTTTTAATTAAAAAGCCTTTTTTAAAAAATACTTTTAACCTATCCTTCCTTCAGGATTGTGATTCCAGGAAGTCCTGAGAAAATAGATAGTTTACTTTTCAGTCCTGCTTACACAGGAAACTTGGAGGGATATCTCAAGTGAAAAAGATTCTTCAGCAAGCATGGTAAAGCCACTGCTATCACGTCTATCACCTTGGTGGCAAAAGCAGCAGGAGGTGACAAATACCAATCTGTACTAGGGCAACCACTCAGATACTTTGTAGTGAAATTTTCTGAGGTAGGTAGGACTAATCTTTCAGAACATACTTCCAAACACGCCCTGGGTTGGAGTTACGCTTCCCTTATCGCTCCTGAAAGTATCTTCATGAAAGGGATGTGCTCACATTATCTGTGCATAGTGCATACACAGGTTGTGCAGGCTGGGGAATGACAATTCCTTCTCACAATGATGTTGAAAAATGTATTCTTTTTTTTTTTTAAGGAGTAGAAAATGAAACTGCATATTCCAAAACCACAGCTGCACCGTAATAGCCAACACTGGATAAGAGGGGCGGGGGCAGTCTCCAATATCTTCTTGCATTAGATAACCCCCCCTTCCCCTCCCTCTTCCAGTCTCAGACATGTGGCTGGAATAAACTCTTTAAGGCAACATTGTCAAATACATTCACCAAACATTGTGATGAAAGGGAATCATTAAATAAAAAAGTAGGATGATGAAAACACTCTGTTTAGAGCATTGCTTCATGCTGGTGAACAGCTCATTTGCTATTCCTGGGTATTAGAATCGAGCTCTGTGCTTTTGCAATAGATATTTTTAAATAAAGGTTAAAGAACATGTTTGTCTTAAGTTACATACTTGAAATGTCTGTGGAAACAAACAGGCAGCCGGTTCTTATGGTACTGCCTATAGGTCTTGAAATGAGCAGACAGGCCAAATACACATGGGTTTCCCAAACTGTTCTGCAGCAAAAATCTGCACATATGAGCTGACTCCTTATCTCCACTTCAATCAAATGAGCTTATTGTTAAAGTTTTACAAAGCAACCCAGCAGCAAGGTGAAAGATGAAGAGATTATTGAATAATAGATAAGAATATTTTTAGTCAGCTCGGATGTATTTGTGTATCTGAGAAAGCACCAGGAAAAAACCCTCGGAAAAGTGCTGGCTGAATTCCAGCAAAAGCAACTCGACTGTCAGGGCCCTGTGAGGGCTGGGGCCTTCCCATAAGAGATGGCAGGGCAGAGTCTAAAACAGAGCTGCTGCAGGGGCACCAGGAAAGCCAAGACAGTCCCAGACATGGGCATTGGGCAACTCTGTGGGGATGGGGACATGGGCCTACGGGTGGGCCCAGCTTGGGGTGCCCATGGCTGAGCACGGCTGTGGGCAGCTGGAGAGTGGCCCAGCTGCAGCATCACTGGGACACAGATCAACAGCCCCAAAGGGCTGACATGGGGTCCTAGACTGAAAGCAGGGTGGAGGGAGCCCTGGCAGGCTTGGCAGGGGCCAAATGGGGGTGCCCTCAGGGCCCTGACATTGTTATGCAGAGGTGTAAAATTAGTACTAAAAAAGTCCTCAGTCTTTCTGGTCCTGGAATTGATGAAGACATTTTTGCTTCCTTTTCACTCATAGCTTTATAAGCCCAGCAATCCTGTCCTTAAATTTGCAGCAGTCGGAACCGTAAACCTATTTCCAAGGTTGTTCCTTCCCATCAGGTTTCCCACAATGTAGTCAAATACAGGAGCAACAAAGAATTGGTAATGATCTGGAAAGGACCTTCCCCACAAAAGAAGGAAACTACCAAATTGTCTGATCCCAGCACTGTTCTGCTTCTTACCCTGCATCCTTTATTCAAGTGAGAGTATTGCTTCACTATTATGGTCTGAAGAGAAAAATATTTTTAAAAGATCTTTTCATTACCTGAGCCAGCCCTTTCCCTGTTGCCTTTCCCTTTTAATGAAAATCACAGGGTAGCTGACATCTTTGATCTCACCTCAGATCCTGAGAGCCTCTGAAGAAGTGGAGGTATAATAACATCATTCACTTAAAAGCTAGGGAGATACAGACTGAAACTACACCTACTGAAACAAAAGTACCAGTGAATAATGAAGTGTCACTTGGATATTCAGAACTTCATTCACTCTAAAACATTTCTGAAAAGAACTGGTTCATGTGTCCCTGGAAACACTAACACAAGACTTGCCAGGCTAAATCAGACTTGGCATTTAGTCTGGAATCAAAGTACTTGCACACTGTCCATCCTCCCACAACACTGACTATAGAGCAGAAAAGCCCCTATCTTACCTTGTGTGCAACTATGACACTTTATGCAACAGTGGGATAGAAAATCTCTTAAAAGGCAGATGTAAACAGCAAATACTTAGTAGTATGCAGAAGCACAGTCCATCCCAACGTAAAGGTCTGACAGCCCCCAAAATACTGTACTATGTGAAAAGACACAAACTTCTGTATTTTGGGGCAGGGATAGCCATAAACCTGCAGCACCATAGAGTTCAGTGCTGCCTAATTTTACCCTGATTTTCTGATAGGGTATTTTTTGGTGAACTTCTTGCTCACCTAGCTAGACTGCTGTAGACAACTGAGTTAGCATGTTCAAAATTAGCTTGGATGCGTGTAAGTTATACCTTGGGTTCTGTAGAGAAAGAGCAGATACAAACTGGGACTTAAGACTGCAGCAGTGACATTTTGGACCTCTGTCCAGAAAAGCATTTCAGCACATATGTAGCTGTAAGGCTCTGAATAGACTTGGCAACTGCTTTAGCTTCCTAATGGTGAAGAACACTGGGAACTCCCTTCTGGATTGGGAATTATCTCAGAAGGGTTTTATAAAATGCAGTAGAGCCTCAGGAAGCAGTCAGCAACACTATTCAATTTCTCTCCTCTCCATCTGGATGCACTGGAACTAGGACATTTTGGCAGAAAACTCAGATATATTAAAGCAAATGTCAGAGGCCATCAAAGGCCCAGCAAAATCAGTTTTGGGAGTAATGTGCAAGTACAGACAGGGCCCTTGTCCCAAGGCCAGGCAAGCTCAAGTGCCAAGTGACAGAAGTCAGGCTGAATACCAGCAACATGGGACAGGGAGCTGCACATCATCTTTCTATGAGGACTTGGGCAGCCTACTGTGCCATTGCAACATGCAGGGCCCAGAGAGAGCTGTAAGTAGCACAGCTTAGTAAGAAAATAGTGGTAAATTAGTCTGTGTGCAATTCTCTCCTTCTGGTGACAAACCAGTTCAAAAGAAACCCATAACAAGTACCTTCAAAAGAACACCATGTAAGAACCCACCTGTGCACACACAAAAAACACACAGAGACACCAGTATATTTATCCAAAACAATCTCATACAGCATCTCCCTTCAGATCTTGTGGATTACATGAAGGTCATCTACATACAGATCCACTGCTTCTGCAGCTGTTTGGATACACCATCTGCATCTTCTGCTTTCCAGCTCCCTCAAAGAGAAGTTTCAGAGTGACTGAAATATTGAAAAATCTCCCTGCCTTCAGACAGCAACATTTGGAAATGGCTGTGTCAGCTGATGTTCACTCCCTGTAAGGGCACCATTTGATATTTGAAGCTATGTTTTCATTTCTGGAGAATAATGCACATGCCTCGACTCCCTTCTCAGATGTGTCATCCCACTGCTATTCCTTTCTTCAAGCTACAGCTTGGTATTCTTTTAAGTGAATATGATTACCAATAAAGCAGTCCCCGCTTTCTCCCACTCCCACATCTTCTCCCAGATCATCTGTTGTACTGTGCCATCATAAATATTTGTATGGCTACATGGTGAACCAGATCAAAGAACTGATCCAGATGAAAAACAGTCTCTGGAAAAAATATGCACTTTTTCCAATATAGTTCCCCACAAGGTCATACAAATGTTTGTGCTGCAATTGTAAGGAGGTTTCGGTAAAGACTAGAATGACCGACTGAGAAAAGGAAGGGGGAACTATCTGGTTTTTTAACAGTTCTGCTGGCCTTCATGTGGTACCATGGTTTGGCATTTGCTTTCACCACCATCTGTCCCCAGAAAGCACAAAGAAACCCTGCTTTGGGGAGTAAATAGGCACAGAGCTGCTGAAAATTCCTCCTGAATGCCCAGGGGAAAGTTCTTTGCACAGCTATGTCTAATTCTCACCTGCATTGGAGGCCAAGTCCATAAAGTCCAAGACTCTGTCCTTATACCCGAAGAAGAGCTTTCTCCTACCAATGACAAGATCAGGAATCCTTTGAACTCAACTGGCAGCACTTCAGAGGCTATTTCTCCTTCTCTCGCTTTCTCTGGATTTAAGGACTGGTGAGACAGAATACTGCCTCATTACCTATTTCAGAGCCCTGAGGTGTAAATGGGAGGGAAAAGCCTGGAAGCATTATCATTTGACTGTATTTTTTCAAAAAGCCTTTTTAAATAGTTCACCTCCCTATCCAATAGTTTCTAACAAACTAAGCCTAAAACTAGAGCCAGAAAGTCCTGACATCAATTTCACTTATTTTTGTCTTGTTTTCTTTCTTCTCAATAAAGTGACAGTTCTACCACTGATATTTTTCAGAATACATGTGATAATCTTCCATGAGACACTTGAAAATTCCAATTAAAGGCAAGCTTGCTGCTGAATAAAGCTGCATAGAACGCAAAAACGTTCTTCCTTTGCCTCCTCCACTTAAATAATAGGAGAGTCAAGAATTACTGTTTTCTCCCCACTGGTTTGCGGTGTGAGATAGCAGGGATACAAAACTAGCTGATGCCATGAGTGGGAGGACTGACTACAAAGAGAACTCTTATTGTTTCCAGCAACTGTACAATTAACTTAAATTGTGGCTATATTTTCATCAGTGGGGTTAACATATTCAGACTAAGGATAGTGTCTAAGTGAACACTACAATTTCCTGAAGAGACTGCAAATCAGCAGTCTTCCCTGAAATTGTATACCATCGCTTACCCTTCACTAAACCAGAAACACGACGGCTGTATGTTAACCACACATTAGGGGACTTCTGCGCAGTGTCTGTGCCATGGTCAGCCTGGGGATAGAACTCTGACCCACGTGCTGATGGACATACTTGGCTTGAGGCAGTTTATTCAGCAAAGATCAGGGGAAAATGTGCATAAAGATAACAGGAAGGGACTGATCCTCATCATCTCTACTATTTGGGTAGCTCTGCTCATTTTGAAGAAAGCCAAAAGGGATGTGGCTATGTACGAGAGAGGTAAGCATTTTTAGACATTAAATGTGTTTGAACTCTAGGGACCTTAGAGAATGTAAAATCTACTGCTGGGCAGAGACTGTGTAAGGAAGTCAGAGGCCTGCTTATAACATATCCTTGGAAAGCTGGCAAGAATTGCCTTTGAATTTTTCCTCCAACTGCCAGTTCCCACACGTCATTCTGTCTCTACTTCTGGTTGTAATCGTGTAGCTATTGGAGCTGTGATGGTCTCAGAACACAATTAAGGCAATATTTGTAAGGATAGGTCTTAGTTTTTACTAAATTAAGGTGGGGGAAAACCAGACAGATTTTAAGGCACATGAACTCACTTCCATGTCACTGAAAAGTCAGTGGGCTTAGAAGCATGTCTGTGCTTTTCTAGCTATACCTGTCTAGTAAAAGATGACATCTCCTTTCAACACCCCTCTACTTGATCTGATGCTCAGCTCTCTCTCTCTCTCCCCGGTAAAGTCTCCTCTAACCCCATCTCCATTCTGACAGTACTCGCAGTCTTGTCTGGATGCACTGAGTTTTCATACCCCCATTTCCACCTTTCTTCTCATTTTTCTCACCCTGCCCCACCACCTCCTCAAGGCCTCACTGAGCAGATTCTCTGGATCCCCCACTCTTATTCCACTGAAGCCATTTTGACAGGCCCCTGTCAGGCAGGAGCAGTTCCACAAAACTTTGTCTTCTGCAAGACAAAGCCACCAGAGAGATTTCTGTCCAGCCACAGCCACTTTCTCTGCCAGGCACTATCTGATAACTGCATGATAGGCTGTGCTGCTGACTACACTGCTGCAGCCATCAGAAGCAAGAATGACCCTCAGAAATAAAGCTCCCTTCAGCTTTAATCATTTCAGTTATAGCATTCAATCCACTGCCTGGCCACACAGTTGCCAGGGGGGATGAAGCAGGGATGGCAATGAAAGGCTGAGCACCCCTTCAGGTAGGGTGAGGCCAAGAACCACTTAGGGTGTCTGTGTCCTGAGGAGAACACCAGTGAGTCAGAAAGGAGCTTTCTCGGTAGTGAGGTAGTAGCCAATGTACACCAGGCAGTACTTTTCTCTGCAGTTCATGATAACACTGCATTTTGTGAGTTTTGTCCACAGCTGCTGTGCAGAACATGCAGGAACCTTTTGCAACATTTTTAATATTGTTGTGTCATAGTGTTCTCCAGTTCTGCATGAGGTCCAAAGGGACAAGAACCTTGTTGAATGATAGGAAAAGAAAGGCAAAGGAAGGAAAATTGCAAAGTATTTGCCTCAATGGGCTGTCAAGAACTGAAGGGGCAGCCCCCTGCAAACATACACGGGTTAGCAGCACAGTGAGGACCCATCAGACACTGTTTCTGCAACTGAAGTGAAGACTGAGGAAAGTCCCTTCAAACAAGCGTGGCAGGAGGGAGAAGGAAGACTTTCTAGCAATGTTCTGCAGAACAGTGAATCACCCCATTTCAAACTTGGCTAAGGCAAAGAGTGGTGAAGAGTAGGAACACTTTAAGTAGACAGGATGAAAGAAGAAAACTATTGCCACAGCTTTCTGTCTAGCACAGACCATATAGACATTTGAGCTGCCAGTGAATCAACATGAATCAGCCTTATCATACCCCAGACCATAACCATGATGTAAACTGAGGTGATGCAGCAGCTGACTCAGAGGTACCTTGCACATCCTGGATGAGGCACAGAGCTGGGGACAGTAAACTGTCAGCCATCCGCAAATAAACTCATAAAGCCCAGGCAACAGGCCCAAGGGATTTTGCCCTCTCTAGTTCAAATAACTAAGACATATCATGCCAATGTGTAATGTGCAGTGGCTCATTGCCTTCCTTAAAAGAGCAAATGCTCCTTCAGGATTGATTTGTCTCACCAGTGAGGTCACTAACAACAAGTGGAGGTGCTGTAACTACAGCCTGGCTCACTCCACTCAGAGGAGACAGGGGCTGGTCAGAATGTATGACGTTCTCTGAGGACCAGCCAAAGGGTAGCCAGGGACATACATAAAGGCTCAAGTCACTAGCAAGAATTGCTTGACGGGACATAAACAATAATCTAAGAACTACGCAATAGACTATGCTGAGCCTTTAAAAGCAACTCTGAGCATGGGTTTCTGTGTGAACCTCACCACAGACATCTGGCAGCAGAGCCACATATGACAGCAAATCACACAGCAGTGTAATACAGAATTCATTATATTTCAGTGACATCAGTTTCCCCATGCAGTTTCTCACATGGTGATATGAACATGGAGAAAAGGGCCATCTGGCTTAACATCACAGCTGGGATCAGGTCTGTCACCAGAGATTTCCCCTTGAGACTATGTCCCTAAGCTCTTGACCTTCCACTAAACTTTTCTGAAGTAGTTTCTCAAAAATATCCCTCATATGCTGCAGCTAATAATTTGCTTTCAGCTCATAAGAAATGCAACTTACATGCCTTTCCCTGTGTCATATGCAATGCTTGTCGGCATGCAAGAAATGCAGGTAGAGTTGTCACAAGAAGATTTGGGAGAGCATCCTACTGTGGTGTTTCTTCCTGTCTTTTACAATCCTATTAGTTGCCACCAGGGACCTGCAGGCCCTGTGTCTGGGCACCATCAGCTACTGGTATGCCCTTACACCCTTCAGGAAATCACTGCGTGGCTGATGTCCCCCTTGGCCTGGCTGTGGCCATACCTCTGGATGTCAGTATGTTTCTGCCCCTCCTCACCACAAGTCCCTCTCTTCAGTATGGATCAGACCTAGATAGAGCTAACACTGTCAAGTTAGTAATAAGATGAGGCTCTCAGATCCCCATGTTAAACCTGGACACAATGAGACCTGTAGTAAACTAGGGTTGAGATGCATCTAACTAAAACTTTCTATGCCTTTAATATAAACATGCAAAACTGCACAGGCCATTTAGACAATCTTTCCACTGTAGTAGAGAAGCACTTCTGGAATACAACTCATCTGAATTAATTTATATATCTGCCTTAGAATGGCATGACTCATGTGTTGCATAGGATTTTTTCCTCACCATTAAATCCATCAATGAATCCCATTCTAGATGTCAAACAAGTAGAGTGTATTTCCTTGCAAATACCTACTTGGATACATTTATATCAGCTTGGAACTGATTTATTGCAGTTTCAATTGCATAGTTGGAGTTGATTTTCAAATACAGCAAAACTTCAGTATTAGGTCTCCCGCCTTTACTTTCAGGCATACTAAAAAAATTTTATGGGGTTTTTTAATTGAAATTGTGCAGGCTGCTGAAAAAGTGAGCTACAACATTCTGAGCACTGGAAAAAGAGCTCCTCTTTGTCCTTGGATCACTTTGTGCAACATAATGAGGTCTTTTTGAATATTATCTCACTGAAAAGTAGTAGGGACTGATAGAGCTGGAATACCAGGGGGACACCTCAGACAGATGTGAACTGTGAACTTCAACGCTTTGGTATCTGCATTATTGCAGCTAAAGTGGGGGCTGCCTTGTCTTTCACTTCCTCTGCATTTTGCACATGAGGCCAGCCACCTGGAAAGGAACATGGTTTTCAACACCAGCATCATGGCAAGGAAGAAGGAAACAGAGGCATACATTCAACATCACTGGGCAGTCTACTACCAGTGCACTGTGGCCCTGACCCTGAGAGATGACAGATGGCTTTTAGGGATAGTCCTGCACCACAGAAGGAACTGCCTGCTTTGCCACTCGCTGTGGAAGAACAGGCTAAGTAGTATGGGTATCATAGAGAGTTTGACAGTGGTACAGGTTTGTCTAATGTCTCTGCCTAGACATCATCCTTTCAACTTCCACATCATTTACAATTAACAATGTAACAAAGCAAAATACAACAGTCTACACAGCACCACGTTTGCAATTCTTACTTAGGACAAGGCAGAGAAGAATAAAGAAAAAGTTGCAACGGTGTTCTTCTTAATAAATAAAAATTTGGTGGATGTGATCTGGCTTTTACTATGTTGAGCATACCAGATAGCCTCATACCAGAGGCTATCTCTGTTGAACAGTCTTGATATTTGCTTTGTTTTCATGCTGAATAAAATGTGCGCAAATGCATGACAGAGTCAAAGGATGCCTGAAAAGGATTAAAGTTTGAATCATAGAACCACAGAATAACTGAGGTTGGAAAGGACCTCTACAGCTCACCCAGTCCTATACCCTGCTCAGAGAAGGTCCATCCCCAACACCATATCAGGTCACTTGATCAGGTTTTCCTTTGATTTCACAGCACTTTCCTGGGACTAAGGCTTTGGCAGCAATGACACTTTTGCCAGCTGAAGCCATTCCTACTCCATCTCCAGTCCTGGTTCTCACAAATATTTGTGTAGTCTCCTAAGGAAGTGATTCAGATGAAATATAATCTGTACCGCCAATATCATAATAATTTTTTTATCCAGAACAGTTCCCCAGTCCAATTTATTTTGCTACTCACAACTGTGCTAGCATAGTGAAGGAAGAGCCAGACAAGGACAAGCAGCCAAGAGGAGGAAAGAGCAAGGAAAATGCCTACCAGAGCCAGAGCTGCAGATTAATGAATTCTGTGCCAAGCCCAACCTCAGAGAAGCAAGATCCAATTCCTGTTCAAGTCCCTACAATTTCCTCTTCTGGGGTAAGGTGGGGTATGATAGGTTTTGCTTATTGAATATTTTCACACCTACTGAACTTATTCGGAAAGCTTTATCAAATGTATAGGAATCAACTAAATCTGTACATCTGTCAGAAAGAAGCAGCAAGCAGAAAGTTGACCTGAACAGAAGTATAAAAGAAGTGAAACTTGCCAATTCAAATACCCCAGACTGGCTGAGCTACAGAATCTGGGGTGCCTCCACCCAACATCTTGTGGAAAGGCACTTGCTTCAGAATTAGATCAAGCCTGAGCAAAGCTGGAATGAACTAACCTACCTTTGTTCCAGCTTTCCCATCTTCACAGTATTTCCATATTTGTCCAAAGGATTCAAAATGTTATTCAAAATAACTGACAAGAAGAGCAACCACTGATCAAAAACAATGAGTAAATTCCAGAGTAGTAGTAGATTGCTACTGATGTGCTGAAAATTAAGGCAACTGATCCTCATCAGTGCTACTGCCAATATGCAAAAAAAAAAAAAAAAAAAAAAGACCTGATTCATTCTATCTAGCAGTAGGTATTTAATGCAGACATCTGAGCTGGAAGCCAGATCACACTAGTCTTTCTGTATAATCCATGAAGAGTAACAAGCACCCCCTGAAGGTAATTCACACCAACATCTAACTTAGCATTTCTGTATAAGCTCAGTGGAGGTCAAAACAGCCTTACAAGCAATACTCAAATACTTATGCTAATCACCAACCAGTGAGAGGCTAGATGCACTGTCCTGTCACTTTTTAGTCCAATTTCAGTCTCTCATCTCTACTGGGCAGAGTTCAAAATGCCATCTGAAAGCCAAATACAGATTAAACTAAAACTTCAGAGGCCAGAGACTATGCTTACTAAAATCAATTCAATACTGAAGCTTGAGTTTATTTTTAAAACTACAGAATAGCAGTGATTTGTCCAGATTTAACGATAATACTCCTAATCACACTATAATACTTCCCTATATGTTCAGCAGAATCCAAAGTCCCCTACAAGTCCTAAATATCGCAATTACCCTGACTTTAACACCAGATGTTTCCTTATAAAGATTTCCAGTTCTACCAAATGTGGAAGTAACAACAAGCTCCTGGCTCCTAAATCATTTCACCACATGTACCACAGAACAGAAGGTAGTACTGAAAAGCTGCCTTAACAGCAAGGAGTGGCTTCAGCTAAAACCCTGTACCCAACTTTTACCCTCTGCCTACACTCTATCACCCATTACAGGTTCAAACTGACAGGTGACTTGGAGAGCCACAGCCCACAGATCAAAGATATCCAAGTACACAATAGAGACAACGCATATGTTGTATACACCCTGGCATAAATCAAACTCTGTACTGACGGTATTCCTCACAGTTAATATCAAGAACACAGCTGCATTCATTTTTAAATAGAATACAGAATTTAAAATTAATATGTTTCCTTCCTAAAGTATTAAGCATAACTTAATTTTCTAGGATTGAGTCTAAGGACAAGACCTGTACAATTAAGAAAAAGGAAAATGTCCTAATTCCACTTCCCCGATAAATCCCATCCCACAAATTACTCCTTTATTCAGAAAGCCAAATTCACCCTGCTAATTATAAATTATTTTCTCCCAGTTAGGCAATGGAAATAATAACAAATGACTTAAGTAACTAATCACAGCTAAATAGCACAGCTTGTATTGTGGATACCAAGTATTCTATACCACAAAAATACTCACAGAACATGAACACGGAAAGTGCAGTCTGTCTGCAACAACTCCACAAGCAGAAGTGGTTATGTTCAATCACCAAAATGTAGACAATTTAAAAAAAATATTTGGGACTAATCTGAAAGGCAGTTAATATGTCATCACTCAGAAGCTTTCAGTTCCAATATGTTACTTCATATTAAAGATGTTATATGCTACTAAAGGATTTTACAAGTGGGTAGTTAAAGAGAGCTCAGCAAGACCTGCAAGAAGAATATTTCTGTTTGATTACTCTAAATGCATGCAAAGTAAAAGACCAGAGTGAAAGTTGATTATACTGGTTTTAAACATCTCCCTGAGTGTCATGTACAGTCTGCACAGTGACTTTTAAGCGCTACGTGATTATTATGTAGAAACAAGCTAGTCTTTGGTGCATTTTAGCTTGGAGCTTTCAAACAGCATAATATATTTTCATGCTACCAGTCCTGAATACAAAGAAAAATTTAATAAAAACTCCAATTAGGACCTCTCCTGGATATGAATATGCTCAACGTGGCTTTGCACTTTGAAATCAAAGTGTTAGCATATTTATCTTAGAAATTAGAAGATTCTGGCAGCTAACTAGGGAGACTACAGCAGGGCAGCAACAAATGGAAGGCACCTTTGATTTTACTCACTAGCTACCAGATTATTTGCAATAGATCATGGATAAATGGACAGGAGAAGGATACCAAACCTCTTCCTTTGCAGTGCAGTATTAAAAATATCCCTGTGTGCTTATAAGCAGGACTACAAATACCATATAAGAGCAGGAATTAAGAGGGAGGACGAAAGATTAGTTGCCCCTTCTGGTAAGGAGAAACAGCCAGCAGTTCAGACACTCACCTCTAGTTTGGGACACTTGACTCCAATTTCCTGCCATGTTGGGAGACCTACTGATTGTCTCTGTGCCTTCTCCTGTGAAATGCAATAGCAGAATATCACTACTTCAAGAGCATGGCATAAGGAAGCCTGGAGAGGGGGAGACTGAGAGATATGTTGAGATGCTATAAGTATAGCTGCACGTTAGCAGAGAAGATTTAACAGCCAGTTGCCTTAAGACGCAATAGTACTGCTCCACTGCTTTCCTTCTCCCTCCTCCTTGTCTGTATCCCCATTCCCAAACACACAGCCTCAGCTCCTTTCTTGTGTAACTTTAGGTGCTCTATCTGTACAATAAAGCCAATTCAACTTACTAAGCAGTAAATAAACTATGCTTTGTTTTTGTTTGGGGATTATTTTAGTGCTGCCAAGTTGAATAGAGTCACTGTAGAGTTAGATGAGTCCTAGAGACAGTGGAGAGGACAGCCAGAACTACGCAGCCTGAAGAGGAAGGAACAGAGCAGGGGAGTGCAGTAGGATCTCCCCTCTTTAGCATCAGTAATTCACTGGACTGGGAGCTATAGCATGCAACTGACTGATGGACACCTTAGGTAGCAGTGCACAGGTACAGAAAAAAGGAGGAATGGTGATCAACGCCTGATCCAGCACAGCCACCAGAGCTCCAAGAGACTCCAACAGATTGACAAAGAGCTCACAAACATAATAGAGCTGGAGCTTGATATCATTCTTTTTTTAAAAGGACTGAAACTGTAGCAGCTCAAAAATATAGGCAATTTACTGCCAGCTAAAAATACCCTCTTTCCCTTACCACAGAAGTTATTAAGCCTTGGTTTCAATTGACTGCACAGTTACCCAACTAGATTTGACACTGTCAGTTTGCTTGCAAATAATGCCATTTTCCTAATCTATTTTGCTTTCAAAACATGCTTCAAGGACAGCTTTTATATTGAATAAGGGGGTACAAGGAGCCCATCTTCATGAAGACAAAGCTTTGCATCTGTGCAGTAGAACATAGTAAAGACATTATTTGTTGGCTGTATGGCCTTGAACCCAGTAGGGTCCAACAGAATATCCAGGGGCACATTAAGAACTGTAGTTATCTGTGGAACAGTGTTCCAGCAAATTATAACCACTGTTTTATAACAAATGCATAGCAATTGCATGACCTGGTGTGCTCAACCCCCTTCCAGAATGGCAGAGTAACAGCACGTACTGCTGTTCCATCCTGAGGGACCTCAAGCCTTGAGCTACGAGTTCATCAAAGGGATTTCACTTTAAAAATATACAAGGCTCCAAAACTTCACCCACTGATTTTATTAAAAGGGCCTTCAGTTCTTTTATACTTTGTGTAGTGGGTTGACCTTGGCTGGTCAAACCCGATACATTCCACTCCTCACCTCTGTGAATCACATATTTAAGAGAAGATACAACATGTGTTTCTCAGGAGGTCAGATAACACACGTTTACTGGTAAACTTTAGAAAATAAGGGAACTTGGGAAAAGTTTAAAGGGCAACATTCAACTAAATATTCCACAAAGCATTGACTTAGCACATGCTAGCCCATACAGCTTAGCGAAATCCAACGCATTCACCTTTAAGTTACCCAAATATCAAGAAAGGAGATGAGGAAAAGAAGAAAAAATAAAGAAAGAGCGAGAAAAAGAGAGAATTATAGCTACCACCCATAGATCCAGCATAGATCCAGCTACCAGGAATCCATGAGATGGCAGGGCCACAACCACACAAGGGCCACATGGTGTTTATCTGGTCTGCTCCCCTGTAGCCACCACCCACCAGGCAGGACTTCTGACCCACTGGCCACTCTGGGCTCTGGGATGGGGTGTGGGGCAGTGTTCACAGTGTGCCAGTGATGGACAGCTGCTCCAGGGCTGCCCCAGGAAGCTCCAAGGGGCTGAGTTGGGGCAGGACACCACTTCACCTTCATAAAACTTGACCTGTCCCTTCCCCCACACACACACACACTTGAATTGGTCCAAGCCAGTAATTAATATAATAATTCAGAATCTCACACATTCTACCACAGTGAAACCTAAGGCTGCCTCCCTTTGATGCACAGAGACACAGAAGCATATCATGTACCTTGTTGGGGGACTCAGGAGTATTTTCCTGATTACCACTGAGTCTGTCCATAAGAGGGCAGTGAGATACATCTACAACAAATCCATCATCCCCCTGACTCTTGGGATGGGACCTGGGTAAATATAATTAAGAGCATGCTCAGAAACATGCAGAAAACAGCAAGAACCAGCATGAGGCTCTTTCAATCACCCCTGCCCACCTTCCACTTGCCAGCCTGTGTGACTAAGCCTTCATTTAAAGCAGGATCCCTTGGGAACCACTGCCAGCACACATTTGAAGAAAAACCTGTGCTCATGACTCTGGCTCTGTGGCCAGGTGTCCTAATTCCCTTGCTACCAGGCCCCTATGGGCTGACACAAATTACATTATTAATGCCTGGCTATAGCTGTTGGAACCTTTAAACCTGTATACTTTACCTTTCATGGTATCTTCCCTGCAGTATTTATCCACAGCTGTGGTGGTGAATTACACTGCAGGAAGGTGGCAATTAGATCATAAAACCTGTAAATATTCCTACCTAGGGTGATTAACAGAGGAAGAGAATTAGAATTGGTCAAATCTGCTATCTTCATTTTTCCAGATGCTCAGAAAGAATGGTGACTACCTTTTGTTTTCTCATTTTCAAAAGATAAATAGGAATATCATCTGTCAAGCTTCAAGAGTAGATCAACCAGCCGTTTGTTCTCAGGAGAATTTCAAAATTCAAAGAGCAGAGAGCACACCAAGTAGAATGTGTTGCAAAGCTCCCAGCATACTAGAACTGCAATAAATAAATGATCATAACAACAAAGCTGTCTTGCATGTAAATAACAGCTCACCTTCATGTTTAAATTTAGTAAGCAATATTTCCCACTGTACATCGGGTTTGATTCACCTATGATAAGGTCAAATAATGAAGTGTTGTTCTGATGATCTTAATGGAGCAAGGAATGGGATGCGAAAACTAGGTAAGGGTAATTTAGGAGACTGAAAGAAATAAAAACATACTCCTGGGAAATTAAAACAACAGAAAGTAAGTGTCTTCAAGAGAGTTCATAAAATACTTGAGGCAGTTTATTAGTTATTTAAAAATTTATATAGAAAGGATAACTGGTACCACCCAATTTTAGGCACTTCCCAAGCAAGCAATTCTCATGATATCCAGTAGAGGAGGAGAGGTTCCTTTGCTGGCTGATCAGGACTCCCTTAACTCAGATGTTTTCAGTTGCCTTGTCCACGGGTCTCACTCACTGCTACCTACAGAGGAAGCCTAGGCAGCCTGGCTGGCTGATGTGGTGGCTGAGGCCACAGGATTCAACAGCTGGGTGGTCTAAGACATCACGAATGCCTGCGCTAAGCATCTAATGCTGGCAAAACGTCTTCTCTCCCTTGTCTGATACTACATTAATCTGACAATCTTTATATTATTCATACATTATTTCCCAAATAAAAGGTCTTGAAATTAATTGAGCTGATTTCGTTTGTGTTTTTTGTTTGTTTGTTTTTTGAAGATCAATGTAACCAAAACATACCCCGCGCAGAAAACAGTCTAGTTATCTGAAAGGCAGGATGAAATAAATCTGTAAAATTTTCCTCTGACATAGTAGCCTACAGGATCTTAGGCTTTCACTGCCTTCCATCAGGCAGCTAAGAAACTTCAGACACTTTGCAGAGAAAAGAAGACAAAATTTGAAATCTTTTCTCTTTTATTTTTATCATCTAGATAATTTCTAGATGGGTTTAACTCATTATTTTTCAGAAACTTTTCATTTGGTTATAGAACTTCTTACAGAAATTCCATCTTCTGCCCCTTTCCAAAGCTTTGGTTTTGTTGTTTTATCTAGGACAAACTAGTTTTATTCTATTGAAGCTGGCTGGTCTGGAGTGTCCTAAGTTGCCGGCTCCACTGGGGCTGAAAAGTCAGCACTCTAACACATCTCCCAGACCATCATAAATGTCACTATCTAAAACCTCAAAGCACATTCCTCTAATCTTTGGAAATAAATGGAACCAACTGCATAGAATAATGTTCAGTTTTGTAGCTCAAACTGTCACACACAGTTAGAGAAAAAAAGTGCTGCCACCAAATGCCTCCAAATAAATACAGCCAAAAGAGAAAGAGAAGAAAACTGGAGAGGTCAAAAGGGCCACAGTGGACAGCACATTGCACAGGAGCAGTAACAGTACAACGTCCCTCCCTTCCCTCCTGATTTACAGCTGGGTTAGGTTATTCTTTTAACCTATACAGACTTACTTTCTAGAGTTCTGTACTCCTGCTCACTGGTGGGAATACCAAAATCCAGCAAAACAAAAACAGATGCTCAGGTAATGACCTAAGCAGGTAGACATGAAGAGGCACTAGGGTTTTTATGCTCTTTAGAGCAGGGACAGATGGCAACACAGGACTGATCAGAAACGCAAGCCCTTATATTCCTTTCTGAGCACTACTAAGTTTGGCTCATTGCTAGTTCATTCCTGCCCAAACCAGCTATGTTTTGTGGATGTCACCTTCTGCCAGATGTCACCTAAAGCTGGATAGCATTACTCCTGTACCTTTTACTCTTCATGTCCATTCCCTTACCATTCACACACTTTTCACTGATTATTCATAACAATGTGGTCTGACAAAAGCATTTATTTTTATTTGGGTTTTTTTCCAACTCTGTGCATTTGTATTCTGCTAATAACTGCTCCAAGGAATAGTATTCAGCAGAATGGATTTTATATAGTGTAGCCAGCAGAAACTGCTGTGTAATGTTCTCTGTTAAAGAAAGAGTAGTTCCACTGCAGTTAAGACTGTTATGCCTGATCTCAGGTAACTAAAACAACAGTTTCCAGCACCATTATCATTCATCTACTGTTACTGAAAAGAAGTCTAATTTCTTTTTTAGTTTTTCAACCAATATCAGTTTGATTGTCTATTATTGCATATAAATCCAGTCAATGTAAATGTGTCCTGGTTTAAGCTATTCTCTAGGACATTCTTCTTGCTCTTCCAAGACATCCTATTTTTTATGTCTTTTTACACTGGATAATAAATGAGTTCCAATCTTAGGAGTACTTTTTCTTAATTCTGTACTTTCAATATTGTGTCTAGATTAAAAAAAAAAAAAAATTTAAAAAAAAGGGCCCTATAACCCTGAAAACCCACTCTGGCACCAAACCAAAGTAGAAAGCTTTTTAAAATGCTTCTAAATGTTGTTTCGAGCCAGATGCAAGATTGCTATGTTTTTCTTGGCATACCTTGTTCCCTTTGAAATACACAGATTATTCATGATAAGTTCTTGTTTTCCTTCTCTTTTATTTCAACAAGATGTGTCCTTTGGGAATGCACCGTGAGTCCCTTCTCATAGGTTGGCTCTGTCATCTAACTGAGGCATGTCTCCACTGCCAACTATGTATGCAATGTATATCTTCATTAAGTCTTACTTTAGTGAGGTTCAGAGACTTTTACAGACCTATGCAAGTGTCACAGACTCTGACACCAAATGTGATGTATAGTGGTAACCCCGGGAAAAATTAAAAATCAAGTGTTTTATTGCAGGAGAGCCAGGTAACCAGATCTTGGAGTTGTTCAAATAATGTGAAAACCTTCTTGAAACAAACTCACTGAATTCAATATTTAATCTCTCAATTACGAGTTGTTCAGAAATATTGCCAGATCCAACACTCTGTTCAAACAGAATTCTGCAAAAAGCAGATTCACAAACTTGGCTGACAAAAGATAAAGGAACATGGAGAGATGGATGGAAGTGCAAAAAAATGTTGATAAAAATGGGTGTGTTTGATCAGAAAACAGTAAAAATGCGACTTTTAAAATGCAACTTAAAAACTCTGTCCCCTAAATTTCACAGTATCACTGTGAAATCACTTATTTCTAAGCCAGTATCAGGATTCCTTGAAGGGTCAAACTGTTAACCTTACAGTGATTGGGCTCTCTGTACTTAAGAGATATCACTTAAGGATGATGAGCAAACTATTGGTCAAATACAGTTGTAATGATTGCTTCAAGGCTGTCTAAAACTTAAATGTGTTCATGGATACTTGCCAGAAGGACAAAAAAAAGAGCTATGTAAGTTGTTTGGAACAAATGGTTACAGGATCACAGAATATGCTGAGTTGGAAGGGACCCACACGGATCATCAAGTCCAGCTCTTAGACCTGCACAGGACCATTCCCAAGAGTCACACCATGTGCCTGAGAGTATCATCCAAATGCTTCTTGAACTCTGGCAGTTCTGTGACCACTTCCCTGGGGAGCCTGTTCCAGTGCCCAACTACCCACTGGGTGAGGAACCTTTTTCTAATATCCAACCTAAACCTCTCCTGATACAACTTTAGGCCATTCCCTCACGTTCTGTCACTGGTCACCACAGAGAAGAGATCAGTGTCTGCTCCTCCTCTTCCCCTCATGACATTAGTCCTCACAGATCCTTTCAGTTCCTGATACAGTTTAGATGCCAAAAATTTTCTAATGTAAGAATAAAATTCAAAATAAAGTTAGTCTGCACTAGCAGAAAATTAAAACCTTGTCAGGGATGCTCCAGAACATTCAGTGGATGTGACAATCACACAATTCATCCAGCTTGCTGGCAGCTCATGTTCAAATCCATTATTGACACTCTTGTATTTTTCCACAGTACGTGAGGATCTTCTGAAAAAAAAAAAAAAGGAAAGAAAGAAAAATAATTACCTAAGGAATTATTATCGTGTCCACTTGCACTTTCAAAAAATTCTGTTTTGCTTTCCTTCTCTCTTTGCTTGATCCAATTATAGTACAGAGCACTACAATGCAAAATTATACTCTCAGTTTCACTTCGACACAGCTTTCTGGATATCACACAAATTATGTGAGTTTTCTTGCTTATCAGTCCCAATTTCAGACTGTCTTGGTATCTTAAAATATTTCTTAGAGAATTGTATAATCCAATTGCACTCCTCCCAAGCTTAGTCGTCATTTCCCTCTTTTCTCCCTTCTCAAAATAAACAAAAATTAAGAGCTAATGTTGCTATTCATGATGAGGACAGTGTTATATGATATGGCAGGTAAACAGAAAAACTGTCCTTCTTGAGCAAGCCATACATACATTATGCTAAATTTGGTGTAGAGAAAGCAAACCTTGCAAGTTCTTGGCAACCTAATTCCATCACTGCTTGCAGATGAAATGAGATGACTGGTGGTGGTAGGAGGGCAGAGGAGAAGAGTGGGTTTTAAATTACATACACTTGGTAATTCATTGCAGAAATTAAGCCTAATAGGTACAGCTGCTTCATGGACATGAAGGCGGTTCACATGGCCAGCACTGGCCTTGACAGTAGGTGGAGTTTTGGATAAACAGCATGAGGAAGCAGCTAGCAAAAGGCAAAAGAACCACACTTGGAAAAACTGTTTTGGAATCTGATCAATGTTTTCCTGACAGCTCAGCTCCTAAGTGATACTCAGATTATTTCAGTTCAAAACCAATATCCAGGTGGGGGAAAATCCCAAAGGTAAAAAGCTACACAACAGTAATGCTTGGTCAAAAGGGCTTGAGTTATCCTAATAATCACTTGAGTGATACATATCAGTCACTGCTTCAGCTTTAACATCCGAATTTGAAGACTCAGTGTTAGACATCAGCCTGAAAAAGCTGGAAAGAACGAAGGAAAGGAAGGGAGGAATATCTCACAGCAACACTGCTTCCAATGTGGAGTCCTCCCGTGAACACTAACCTGGGTTCCACCATCCCACTCACCCCTGGATGTTACAGAGAATCAGCAGTGCAAGTGTGCAAGTGCAAGATACAGCTGCTTTGAGAACCACTCCTGGATGGATGCAGGTCTAAGATCTATATTTAATCTGCAGGGTTACTTTCTGTGCATCCTTATTTCTAAGGAATTCAGAAGTTTGGGACCCTCGACACTTCTGTGAAAGGTCACTACAGAGAAAGACAGAATGAGGAAGAACAGCCAGTAGCTTTATTGTGCAGGTGCAATGTGATTATCCATCTCCAAAGGAAAGCGCTGCAGAAAACAGAGCTTTCTCAGGACAGTCTCAGACTTTTGGATGAGTTTCCACTGGAATTATCCCCAGTGCAAAGCTCACTATCTCCTACTCTGAATGTGAGTCACATAAATACATATAGAACCACATACAGATAATGTAAATACTATTTTAAAAGACATCAAAAATAAAGAGAGCACAAAAGTCATCTTTGGAAAGAATGGGAGAGAGAAAACCTTATGTAGTAGATGATAATTCCACAACTTAATGCACTTCTGGAAGACATTTAACTCTGTGACATGCAGCATATAAGAACCAAACCAAAACTTACATAACATTGCATTACACTGACATAGTTTTCTAGGTAGAGGCACTGGCTGGAATTCATATAAACATATCCATGGAAAAACAATATCTCATCCACATGTACAAGATCTACCAAATAAGAAGTATCACAGCACTCAGCCATTATCATAGCATATGCCCCATAAAGTGTAGCTATGAAAAACAATGCCCAGTGTCTCCTAATAGGAATAGCTAATATGGGTTGAAGTGAGTTTTATTCGATTGTCTCCTGCCTTGCAAGATAACAATCCTACTCCATGGATACTATACAACACACTTCTGTAGTGCCCCACATAAGTCTAGGTTTGGTAGCACTCCATATTTTCATTTTGATGCAACACTGGTACATATTTCACATTGTCCTAATTCTTACTTTGCTCCATGTAAAGCTTTCTCGGAAGCATTTAAATCTCGACCTCCCCAACAGAAACTCCAATTAACATTTCAGCTATGAAGACTATTTTTAAAAGAGTCATGGTGCAGTTCTCACCCTGCTAAGCAAAAATTCAAAACATTAAAACTGCATGTTAAACATTACAAAACGGTAATCACCAGCAGCTTCATCTGTAAGATATTTAAGTATTTTTTTCTTGATAAGTAAGAACTGAGCATTCATTAAAAACCTGGGCATGAAAATTTTCATCAAACTTGTATATTTGCACAGCACCTTGCAAAAGACAAAAATAAAGCCAGCCTTTGCTGAGAATTTAGAAGCATAGCTTCCACTGTATTTCAGAGTCTGTATACTTTCTAAAAGGAGTTCTGCATCAGACCCTAGTCAGTTCAACATAAACCCTGTGAGCAAGAGTTGAGCAGAGTATTCTTTTCATCTTTTTCCTCGTGTGGTGCAACAAAAGACATGAAATTATTTCAGATACCTTGATCCAAGTGGATAAAAGGAAGTAGCTGAAGGAGTTCCTACTATTACAATAGACTCAATGTAAAATAATTTTTATTTCCCCAGCCCTTAATTGCTCCTATTCAGTCCAGATATATATGCTTCTTCTGACCCTTGTGCCACCACAGTAATCCGTTCAGAGAATTCTCTCAAGCTGTGTCTATACTGTGGGAACCAGCAGTATTTTGCAAACCTCAGGTGTATCCATACCTGCCATGTCTTCTCTTGACCTGGGGGATATCAAGACTCAGGGTCACTTTTTGGCATCCAGCTTACAAAGAAGAAAAGGGTACAAATTGCTTTCTCTTCAATTTTTCCTCCTTCTGTAAGAAGAAAATGTAGGCAGGCAAAGTGGGAAAGCATCACAATGTGGTCCAGTAGGTGCTCCCATTTAGACCTTGTACGAAACTGTACAAGGAATTAAATACTAAGATTAATCCTAAATAATGGTGCTTATCCATGCTTTTGCACATCTTTAAAGGAATAATCACTCTACAAATTTACAGGCAGCAACATAACTAAATTTCTGTCCACATGTTGTTTTTACAAGGCTATGTAGTGATAGGACAAGGGATAATAGCTTTAAACTAAAAGAGGGTAGATTTAGATTGGAAACTAAGAAGAAATTCTTTACTGTGAGGGTGGTGAGACATTGGAACAGGTTGCACAGGGAAGTGGTGGATGCCCCATCTCTGGTAGTGTTTAAAGCCAGGTTGGATGGGGCTTTGAGCCAACTGGTCTAGTAGAAGGTGTCTCTGTCCATGGCAGGGGGTTGGAACTAGATAATCTCTAAGGTCCTCTCAAACACAAACCATTCTATGATTCTGCCATCTCAGCGAGCATGGACTCGCTCTTGCCTACCTGGTTTGTACTATTGCTCCCTGCTACAACTCTCCATGTTGTCCAGGGTGAGAGCAGTCACGGGGGCATGCACAGGGCAGCGTGTGCTGTGGTGACCACATACACACCCCCCGAAATGAAGAGGACTAAAAAATTGCACATGCATATGGGAAGGGATCTTCTCTGCTATTTCCAGCAAGAGTAGGCTGACCCTACCTCAAAGGCTACTGGATGTCAACCTAGGCCAACCATTTTGGTCTCTGTGATATGATCCAATGATGGCACCTTAACAAGTAAGAGCATCTCAGATTAATCATTTCAGCTACCCTTGGACATGCTCTCAGACTACCCCAAATATGAGGTAATATGGCTCACCTAAATATCTTTCATGGAGGCTTAAGCTGAGTGGTGGGCTAAGTTTGCACACCTGGACAAGTATCAACAGTTAGTAAAGCTCTTCTGAGTTTTAGTGGCTCAGGGGCACCTTTTCAAGCCTCTGTAACCCAACCATGTGCTGAGACCTTAGTAACTGATTGTAGACACAAGTAATGTTCATACTGAGCCATGTAAGTAACCATTTATAAACTGGACTCAGAATAGGAGGATGTAAAGTGTTGTTATACAGATACAAAGATGTTAATACTGCTATAGTTTTGAGATGTCATTCACCTCAGGGTTAAAACGGCACTTTTGTTTTCAGCAATCTGAGAGCACATTTTAAATTTTTGGATTCCTGATAAAGAAATAATTCTGATAACATATTTAGATATGTGGCTGTATTCCTAATAATTACCATCAAAGGTGAAGGTAATGTTTTATAAAGATCATGTTTTATAAAGTATACAGGCACTCTGGGGTCTCTGCCCAGCTCAAAAGCTCACATCACACAATGTGAAAGACTCTTCTCACAGCAAGCGCCTTATGCTATGGGTGAAGGCTACTGTGTACACCTGCCTCAGTCTACAGCTCTTCAATGCACAGCCTGCACTCTGGAGAAAATCCATGAGATCCACACTGCTCTTTTTTTCACCAAGTGAAGGCCACCAAAGCCTGAATCCACTATCATCAGCTTTCTATATAAGGTCCCTCAAAACACAAGGAGTGAACATACTTTCCTAAATCCAAGTCTAGCGTTTTTCCCAAAGCCACAAAAAGTTAATGTACGATGAACACTGTTCTTGAAAACACCTCTTCACTATTTGGGGTGGTGGAGGTGGAGAGAGGTTCTCTTGGAAAGCCCATGTTTTTATCTAAATTCACTATTTTGCATTCCATAAAAAATCAGAACTATTTTCACTCAAGTCAAGAATCAACTGTACTTACATTGGGATGAAACACACTGCTGCTTTTATCGAGGAATATGTTTGGCAAGCTCAGCTATCAGTGGCATTATCTCAGCAGCTTCTAATTCTACACCACTAGCTCAAAACCTATTATCAGCTGTTGTAGTTTGGATGCATATTAAAAAGCAACCAGATACTTATCACACTAATATTTCTACCACACAGCAAATCCACATACAGAGGTATTCAGCCCTCTACAGTGCAGCAAAGTCTCTACATACAGCGTACAAAAACTCTGTCAAATGCTGCAAGTACAAGCTTTGGTTTACACTGGGGGGGAAGTCACACCCATACAGCTCTGCTGGTTGAATTCACGATTTTGCACTGGTGTGGCTTCAGTGACTCAAGTTCCAGTGCAGATCCATATGGTCAGATAGAGTAATTCCAATGTATATGTTTAAATTCAAAGTTATATGTCTAAATCTCTTTTGGTTTAAGCACCCTGTACAGTCAAAGGAGAGGGAATAACATCTCCAGGGTGATCTCTCTGATTTATTTTAGCTATTTTACATACACATATTTAAGTTACTATTTCTTCCATTGACAAAAAGGAAGCGCAAGGCACCTGATTAATTTACATGTGCCTAAATTTGATGGACCCAATGTACAACATCACTGAGCTTTACAAAGGGAGAGTATATTTTCTGCTCAAACCAGAATAAGCTATGTCAGTATAAGCAATCCCATTTAAGCATAATTGCATCCCACTGAGATTTGAGCTGGCTACAAGTACAGTTCTCTGAAAAAAATGTCCAGGGTGAAAAAACTGTGGTTTTTTAAAGTGCCTGTAGCTGGCTCCTGCCACTGGAGAAAGAGGCAAATACCATAGACAGGACTTTATAAATACCAATCTTCAATAATTTATTACTTGAAAGAATGAATTTGAATGACAAAAGTAACACAGCCAACAGATATAGCTTGCACATACTAAATTTTCTCCTGTAAAATTTTCTCATGTAAAAAGAAATAAGAGGAAAAAAAACCCAAAGTCTTTCACTGAGAAAGCTCTCTAGATCCAACTCCTTTTCCTCACTTTTTTCACATTACTACATTTTTTGTTGGGATCCTTCAGTCTTTTTCTATAAGCACTTCACCTTATCACAATGCCTCCCACTTTTTTATCAAAGTCTGTAAAGACAGTGGTATAGACAGCTTTTCTTACTTGCTCAGAGGAAAGGGTGATGTAGGTAAAAAATAGTAAGCTAACAGCTAGAGGCTACGGTTTCTCTATTATGCCTGGGCTGGTCATTAAATTCCTGGTCCCCTAGGAATTTACTTGTGTCTCCACAGCAGTGATAGGATGTGGTCAGGGTCATACGTCCTGCAATGGTGAGAGTGTCATGGCAGAGGCTCCTGAAGGTATGGCTACAGCCCCACTCACACGTGTGGAGTAGGTTGTCCCCCCAGCCTGCCGTGAAGTCCCTGCCATCACTGTGTTGCTGTGGCTGTACAAAAGGTAGCTGGAGTGCAGCTGTTCCTCCTCCTCTCACAGAGGCTTCTCATTCCCATTCCTGCCCTAGGATGACTATCTCTGACCATTGCCATCTGGGGCAGACTCAGATTCCACCCCTCCTCTTGGGCAGATTCCCTGCTAGCATTTCTCTGTTTTCATTATCCCAGCTCAGTGAGCGATCACAAAAGCACAAGCTGATCAGAGAATCAACAGTCCTTTTGCAGTTCCAGCTTCCTTAAGGCCAGTGAGCCTCCTCCAGCTATGCCTTGATTTGTATTTCATGTGTCAGGGACCCAGGGGAAAGATGAACTGATGGTCTTTAGCTACTAAACAGGAAAGCAAATTGTTTCCAGCATGATAAGGAGTCTGTATGGACTGTTTTCTCTTTGCTCTGCCCAGTCCAGCCTGCTCCACAAAGGCTACAATGACCAGCATGTGAGCTAGATGTTTGCCTGAGACCAACAAGTGCTTCAGCTCTTTAATCCTGTGACATTTGAAGTTAAGCACAGCTCAAAATACAATCAGAAGTTGTATTTTAAAATGTTAAAGCCATTTAACAAACAGCTGACTAAAGAAAAAGCCTACATTCCCAGCAGCAAATAGATCAACTTCTGTTGTTCGTCATATTGTACTGCTGTCATTCATTGCCTGCTCCAGAAGCCAAAACCTCATTCTATTCACATTTCTGAGATACTTTATCCACTGTAACTTTCTTAGCACATAACTTTGTGAAATATGATCTTTTTTTCATCCTAGTTCAATGATTTTTCATGTTTTCATTAGTTTGAAGAGAATGATGGAGTGCTCTAGTTATACAGCTACACAGTTGCCATATATGTATTGAATTAACCAGGACTTGGAGCTTCCAAGCAATCTATATTTTTCTCACTGAAATATAGCAAATACAAGAAGCATCTAAATATTCACATTACCACAAAATCAATCAACCAAACAAACAAATAAACAAAAATCCCACAAACTACAGCAGCCATATTTGCTATATTATCTAAGGATAGAATTAATCTTTTCTAATCCAGAAGTTTAAAACTCAAATGTCGAAGTGTAAGGTGGGTGTTCCCAACTCTGTGTGTAGTCAGTGAATATACTTAGTATCCATTCAAGACTAGTCATCTTGCCCTAGCTGGTGACTACCAACAAATTCATTGCTCCCTGGAGGCCAAACTGTCTCTCTATTGACTGCAAAGAAAGCCCTGGAAGTCCACTTTACATTTGTATGTTTAATTTCAAGCATCTAAAATGAGGGCAGTTTTTATTTTATTTGCTAACAATTAAATAGTTCTGAAGTTTAAAAATCACTAAATAAAAGATCAAAACAGACACAAAGCCGGTTACCTGAAATAACAGAAATCACAACTGCTATACCTGCAGTATTGGGCGGAGCAACTATCAGAAACAAAGGCATGATGGTGGCACTGAGACAACAGCATTAGTGTCTGGAACAGCAACAAGACTGCACCAGGAGGAATCACGAACATAGACACATTGATTTTGGAAATCATCGAGACTCATTATAGCAAAATATTATTCAGAACTGCATGATCATAAATGGAGTTTTCATAAGCATTCAGTAAACGCCATTCTAACTAATTCTTAAAATTGGTTAGATCACAACCAAAGATACTGTCTTATTTTAAGACACGAAAGATGAAGTGGTAAGTGTCCCACCAAGCACCTTTATTCTTTCTTAAATCAGAAGCACACTCCACAGAAAAGGAGTATGTATGCTTCACTTTCTTAGAAATGTCCTATGTGATGCATCTTAAGCTGCGAAGGAAGAAATGCAAGCTCCTTGTATAAGAGTCTGAAGTAGGAAAAAAGATCAGAATTGCCTAAACATAGTAGACAATCTGTCCAAAACTTTGCAAAACTAAAATATTTTAGGAACAGAAGACCCATCCCTTCAAAATGGCAGTTAATTCATTTCAGTGAATCCACTACAACACACTGCAGGAGCAAAATCATCAGTAAAGTTTACAGCTGGAGATGCTTGAGATGCCTGAGATGAAAAGTTCCCAAGAAAATCCAGAGAGGGCTGGCAAAGTCAGCTCTTCAAATTCACTAAAATAATGCTAACAGCACTTCTGTTGTTACATAATGGATTTTACAGGTCTTCAGCCATTATTTTTTCAGGAAGACTCAGAACTATTTACTGTCTTATGATAGTTCCAAATGCGGGAGAATGTTAATTAAACAACACGTTTAAGTTATATAGTTCTGATTTCAGTCATGGCTGACTAATTACTCAACTTTATCTGTTGAAAGCCAAATGTTATCTCATAGAAACTTCTTGAAGCCAGTTCAAAAATATCTCCATTTGCTCAGCCAACCTAAACACCAGATTTATTTTTTTTTCCCAGAATCGCAGAAGTTGATTTAAATTATTTTTTCTGGAACTGAAAAACAATGCTGTGTGCAAGTAGGGTATAAAACACTGTTTAATTTCAGAGCAAGAATTACACCCCAATCAGTGTAAGGCTCTTGTAACACTGCAGCCAAGCCGATCACAAATTGTTCCACTCCAAAAATCTCCATTGTTCAGAACCTTTTCAGATTTGCAAGACATCTCTGCTTGTAATATTTCAAGAACAGTGTTATAATGCATAGTTCTGCACTATGACTAAATTTATCCTTTTCTAATGAAGTGAGAGATACAAACTTCTGTTCTAGACTGTGTTTTCTCTAGTTATAAGCACAGTCCCATCTTTTTTGAGCCGCCTAAAAACTCTCAAAGGCCACTAGTGCCTGTTAACCTGGGCTGGTTCCCACACAGTCCTCCCTAACTTCTTTTCATGTTCTGTGAATATAAGCATTTTTAAAGGAACTTTTATAGGGTTTATATTCAAGAGGAACTTGGTGACTTCCTGCACAAAACATCAACTAAAAAATTCAATGTAGCTTCTGAAGGGAATGTAACTACTATTAAAATATAACACTATGTTTTCCATTTCCTTTCCTCTATCCTCTGTTCCCCTCTCCTCAAACCACTCCTAAACACTGTTGCTTTACCTTACTACTGTGATGAATTGTGATACTGTTTTGAGAGTGACTGTCACACAGCACAGCCACGCAAATTTTTGTCATGTTATTTACTTCATCCAGATGCAATGCAACCTATTTTTACTGTATCTGGAAGTGGGTTGACATTAAAGTGAATGAACAACTGTTAATGACAATTAATACAAAACTATGTCTGCCTTTATTATTCATGCTGGTCAGTCTGATAGTACTGCTCTGATTACAGGACTGTACTAAAAACAATGAAGTTATATTAAATTACTACCTGTTGCCATAACCTAAAACTTGCACAGTTAAGGTTTATGAGACACTACATGTAACTAATATCTCTGAGCTTTGAAGCCTCTTCTCACCAAAACCCCTGCAGAACCTCCTCATGAATTTTATATGCGGAAAGTAGAGACAGGCAAGATGAGCAAGTTTTCTTCTTTTTTTAAGAGAACCATAGACTTCAGTTTAATACTTCATGGACAGACTCAGCCCAATACTTTGTGGACAGACTTCCTCTACCTGCTCTTTATTTGGGGAAGATACTTATTATAATTCAAAAGTAACAGCTGATCTTCCTTGTCATAATTTCAGGGATAGACAGCAGCTTCTGTGAACAGGACTGCACTGCCACACGTGTTTGGTGGTGGTTTTCATTAGTCTCAAATCATAGTTATTATTTATTCTCTCTTACCCATTCTTGTAATTTTTGCTTCTTCATACTAATTTTTTGCATTCTCCTCCATTTCTAGTGCTCCTTACACTCCCTTATACTGGTTTTATCCACACACTGACTCTGCTTCTTGCTCACTGTAAATCTTTGGTTCTACTTTTGTCTGTGCAATTACTGATTCTGCTGGCTCTAACACTTTTGCACTCTGTCCTGCTCCACCTCCTCCCCTGGGTTTCCTTCCTCTCCTCCCTCTGATGATTGCTTTCCCTAAATCCCATTCATTAGAGAGGTCAAGAACAGACAGCGTCACAGCCACATGGAAAAGTGTTTCCTTTACTTCCCATTTTAAGATAATCTGTGTTCCAGATAGTTACAAGCATTACCTGGTTGCAAATTGCTAGGGTGTGTTTGCTCTAAAATTAGGCAACAGAGTGTACAAACATTAAATTGCAAAACACAGAGAGAGAGACAGAAGAAATTGTCATATTGGTTGTTACAGCTGCTTGCCACACCTATAATTAGCATTGCCTGACAATTCCTGTTCAATGGTGTTTTTTTAGTTCTGAATACTTCACCAGATCTCCATCCCCAGAGCTTAAATTTGTCAGCTGGACATCTGCTTTGAGATAGTATCAGTCATAATTGGAGCAACAATGTGTAAGAATTAATCCAAAGAAAAGCCAGTTTGCCCACCTTTTACTTATGTTAAAAAATGCAGGTAAACTTTTTCTTTGGAAACTTTTATATCCCCTATTTGGGGATAGACATTTGCAGCTCAGCAGGGAATAGCCTGCTGTAAGAGAAGAACTTTTTCTCATATACATAGGAGAAGAGGAGATGAGGAGGAGGGTAGCCTGGGACAGGAGTCTTAAGGATTGAATTTTGGACCAGAGTAAAAAAGGTCAGAGTGAAGAGGAAAAAGCTGTCTACATAAAGCAGAAGCTCTCTAGGATGTGGTCCCCTTCAGAGGAGGCATCTCACTATTCTCCTGCTGTAGCAAACATGACACAGGCAGCAAACAAACTCTGCGTACTCTAGTGAGGGCACGCAGGAAGGATGGGTATACATCCAGTTAATCTAAAGGCTTCAAATGGCTCACACAGAGTATCTATATCACTGCCACCTTGGTGAAGTTGCTTCTTAGTGTTTAAAAATCTGATAGAGTAGGCCTTATACTGTTAAACATTTTCTATTGGTCTTTTAAGCCCTGTGAAGTGGCACACAACAAACCTGATACAGAAAAAATAAATATGAGACTGCAGAAAAGAATAAGGAAATTGTGCAGTCGTTTGTATCACCTTGTCTTTGTTTCCCCTGCACTACAACATATTTGCTTTACAATATACTCTTCAGATACTTCAGTATGTATACTTCAGGAATACATACCATTGGTTTGCAAAAGACCCTATACTTTATTCAGTGCACACCAGATCCTACTCAGAGATGCCTTTCAGAGACAGCTATTGATTCTCCAGCCTTGCTTCTTTTTCTGCAGAAGTTGTAAAGCATGTGGTAAAGTGGTTTTATATCTTCCAGAAAAGAAAGGATCATTCCACAGCTGAACACTTCCAAGAATAAATAGATTCTATATTTGTCTCTGCCACAAACTTCCACAAAAGGTACTTCATGGACCTGCATTGTTTCAGGGATATGTATAGCTTCCTAGTACATGTAAGAGCAGAGTGTCTGTGGTTAATAAATCCCTTGACTATGCTTCTTTTTCAGCCTGCCTGCTATGTTGTCCCCAAACACCTCAACCGAAAGCCTGAATCCCCACTAGCCAGAACACATGCCAGCCAAAAGACTCGGAACTGAAGACGGCTAGACTGTCACATCCTGACTCACAAAAATGTGGGAAGAAGTCAGAGCCCACAAATCCTTCAGCCCAAGAGCTAGAAACAGCAGCTACACTGTGATCCAAATACTTCTACTGAATAAAGGGTTTAATGACAGCAGAATACAGAACGCATTGTTCACTTTTATCTACCCAGTCGTAAGTAGAGACAGAGTACTCCTTGCATTTCTTGCAGCTGAAACCACTTCTATTTGCTCCTTCTGGTAACCTGGACGGCCATTGCATGTGAGTCATCCTGTAGCAAAACCGCACCTTTCTATGTATGTGTCAGGGTCCTAAGTGCACCAAGATGCCTTACCGTTGTTGATAAAACTCACCTGGGGCCTCTCCCACTGCCCTGGCAATGGTCCAGTGCTTCATTCAACTCAGTCCAGAGTCATCAGTCCCTGTGCTAGACATACCACAGGAGTGCCAGCCTCTAGCTCTGTCTCTTGCCTGGACTTCAGATCCACACTGCAGTCTTGTCTCTAACCCTGTCTCTGGCCTCATCTCCTTTTGTTCCCATAGGGATACCCTGGATGAATCCTGCACCTGAGTCATCACTACTCCAGTCTGGAGCTGTTGATGGAGCCTGTTACCAGTACCTAGCTCTGCCCACCATGTTTGGCTCTCATTGGAAAGCATCCCATTGGCGAGGGCACAGCCTTCACTGGGGTCACTGTTAGTCCCAAGGTCCCTGTCCCACAAAGGAGAATACTGCGATGGAGTAATAGATAGCCTACATTTGGGTTCAATTATAACACACTTAATCTCCAGGTAAGAACTTGGCCAAGCTGTGACAAGAAATCATTCTCCAGAGCACCAGGTTAGACAAGCACTGCCCAAATCCTGACTCTCTTGGACACATGGTACATGCCCATTAAATTACTGTTTTCTTGCTCTTCCGTTTCATAAATGCCGTTCACTTACTAGAATCACTGGTGATTCAAAATCCATGAGAGTCGAGGTTCCTCATTCATCCCCCACATACTTCCCCCTTTTGAAGTGTATGAAGTACCATTAAAGCACCTTTTACAACATGCTTTGGCAGTGCATCAGATTCCTCCACCCTCAAACACCTTTTGCTTTCAGAAAGCGTATCTGAGTTGGACACTGGCATCTATAAAAAGCACTCTCTTGAGTGCCACCTGTCAATGAGTCTTCAGCAAGGCTACAAAACAAGGGCACTGACAAACACATGCCAAAACATAATGTACATCAGTTTGAGCATTTACAAAAACTATTCCCCATTATATAACTAGGGCAGCAATCCTGTATGATTCCACAGCCTCTTTTATGTCAGCCTCCTATCACAGTTGGCATTCGATGTTGGCTTTTTCCATCAGTCAGCCTCAACAAAGGGAATATCACCTGTGTCTTTGCCAATTTTAACACCAGAGTCAAGACGCCAAGCACCCACAGCAAGTGCCAACCCTGTGGTGTGATATAGTTTGTGTTAAGTAGAGACAATGTTTTCCTCGAAAAATGTATCCGAAGCAGATGTATGTCTGCTGAACCTAAAGCATGAGTCTACAATAGGACTGGTGATAGGAAAATGGCCTGATAATTAGGATGCTGGATGCTCACCCAAGTTCTGCTCCTAACATGCTGTACGACCTTGAGCTATTTCTCTCTCTGCTCACCTCCATCCTTATGATCACCTTAGCTATTGCAGATAGCAACTGAATGCTTTCTCCAGATCCTTATTTGATCAATCCTGTTACTATTTCCAGCACATTTTACAGGGTGTGATCACCTCCAGTGACTTGGCACATTCCTGCATGGTGAGTCCACACCATGAAAATGTGCACAGCTTGGTGGTGGTGGCTGGTTCCTGGAAAGGGAAGTGTTCTTCCCTGGCGGTTCTGACTCTGCTGACCAATGGGCAAGTGGAGGAGGAGGTATCTGTGTGTCTGACAGCTGCCTTCTATCTGCTTCCCATCCTCTCCCAGACAAAGATGGCAGGCTGGATTTTGTCATGTGCACCACTTCAAGGTAGCTGCAGTACTGGCCATGGTTGACTGAACCAGTACATGTCTGCAAAACAGGCACTGCTGTGGAAGAAGACCAGTCTGTCCCTGTAATTCCTCCCTGGACCTGTGAGCCCAGGGCAAACTCAGCTGGCACTAGACCAGGAGCAAAGGCATCCCCTAATGTTCCATGTTCAACTGTGAAACCCTGAAAAAGACAACACTCAAAGAGATGTGGCAAGTGTGGGGGAAGGAGGGGAAGCCCCAGGGGAAGGCTCCTGTAACCTCGGCAGCAAAGCAGTATGAGAGGTGATACTGAAATGGCTGCTAGTGACAGCAGGCAGCAAAGTGACAGAACTAATCAGCACATTTGACTAATGATCTTGATTGCCAAATACATTTCCAAAAACCCCATGGAAACATCTTAAAAATAACATTCTTGCTGAAGACAGTGAGGAAGATAGGTGTCTATTTCCCTGTCTTTTTTGACTACAAATAAAGTTTCATTTTTACTTGTAGTCTTAAAACTAAATGGGAAAAAAAGGAGTCATGAAGCAGAAGAATTGTGAAAACTGCCTCTGCAGAAACACTTATTACTCATACCATTTTCTCCACTAGTTTCATGAAGAACAATCACTGGGAAAAGTGATAAATTACTAGATTGGCACTTACAGGTCCCAAGACCTTTCCTTGGTGAAAATAATAATGTTACTGAAAGAATATGATATACATGTCTCTGCCCATCACTACATCCAGCAATTCAGGGAAAAGAGAAGGTATGAAGATAAGTCATGAAAAGTAAAGAAAACAGTTTTAATCTGAGATTTTAGGCCATGTGGTATAAAATTAACTATTGAAAACAAAATGGGCAAGTAATTATAGTACACCCTTCCACTGTATTATTTTGATTTTATTTCAAAATTTCTCTTTCTTAAAATAGACACCTTAGAAATTTGAAGATTTACAGCTTCTCTCATCTCCTGTTTGGTTTAGAGCCTTTTCAGAATAATATTAAAATAAAGAGTCAAAAAGAGGAGATGCACTGGGAATTCAGCCACTAATCCCAAAACAGAAAAGAAAAATATGGTAGTCTTATTTCCTGACGTGAAAGCTCCCAGGAGGAAAGGCAGCAGGCTGCAAAAAAAGAAAAGCCTCTTCCTTCCATGACATTTTTCAGATTTTCCCAATTTTTTTCAGACCAAAATATTGTCAACGCCAAATTGTTCTCCCCAACATTTTTTCATTAAAACAGCATTTTCTAGTGGAAAACTTCTTCTGTCAAAATGCCATGACCAACTCTATTCAGCAACTTCTGTTGCTGTGGAGATCTTATCAAGGTTACAAATAGAGCACTAGAAATAATATTTTCTCAGCCAAGCTGCTCCTTGCTTACCCAGCAAAGGAGCTGGGCAAATTCTTCCTCCCAAGAATGTTAACCTGCAAGGAGGAAGGGGTAGGACAGCCTGAAGTGCAGATTGCAACACTTTCCAGGATAGCTGAGTCATTTTGAGAGATACTTAGCCTACTTAAAACAGTTATTTCTGACTTCATTTTTTAATTTATCTTCCTTTTCTAGATAAACATATCTGGGAATCTCCAGGCTCTGAGTAAATGTTTGATAATGCTTTCCTCTAAGGGTATCATACTGAACTCTTCATGCCTATGTCTGCCTTGTCAGACAAAAGACTTTTGTCTTTTTCCCCTGAAAAGAAAAAATCAGTCCTGTCTTTTTATGGTTTCAATTTATTTTGCCTCTGTCTCTGTCTATTTTTATGGAGCAGGGAATGGTAGGCAGCAGACAGCTGTTGATACCATGCAGTGCTGAGTGAGAACCAGGCTCTAAGGATAATAATTAAACTATATTTGTTAGTAGTGCTTCCAGTTCGGACCTGCAAAATATAGATCAGACCCATCTAGACACAGATATTACATTTATCAATGACATGGTCTTGCCTGTGTTTGTACACGTGGATATACACACCTCTTTACTCAAATAACAGTTATCAGCTACATTGTCCCTGACCTGATAAAACCAATGAAGTAGGGTGTTTTAAGCAGTATCCCTTAGAGGAGTTACTCTGGGACATATCTGTGATACGAGACAGACACACCTGCTTTTGTTCATTAATAAGAGGGCTGTCTTTTGAATCCATAGATTCCATGCTCTGTATATTTACCAACAGCATAGTTTTCACAAAGCTTCTTAAATATCAGCTCCAAAACCAGCTCCTCTCCACCTACCAGAGAAAAGTCCTCGGTACTCCTCACCCTAAATGCACCCAGTTCCACTTTTTCTGGTCTACTAATCTCCAGTAGTATGGTAAACTCTAAGGCAACAGGTAATGGACCTGCCACATCTTTATTGAAGAAATAAACTTGCCTTTAGTTTTGTGCACCATTACTCAAGTGCCATGGCAATGGGATATTAGGTATTCACCCAGTATAAATTCACTCTGCTGGTTCAAATGCAATAAGGCAATTTTGACAGATTAATTTTGCACTGGCAGATTTTATGCCAGATCAAGCACTGTCCGCCTTTGCACAGCCACTCTAAAGCCTGAATAAACACATAGCGCCAATATCCACACCAGAATGCATTCAATAGAAATGTGCCCATCCGTCATCTGCCTCAGGTTTGTATCCCTGTGTGATCCAGGAAGAGATATGTAGGGCACTAACAGTCATGGTACCAAGGTTGGGGGGAATTCACAGCCCATACAGAAGTCGAAGATTCTCCACTGGATCATGAGATTATTATTCAGTCTGTGGAAACTGCCGTTTGATGTGGCAGCTTCTGTTTTCCTAGCCAGCACCACCTTTAGTTTGCTCTCCTCCCAGGGGTGCACCCCAGTAATGCAGGCTAACTGGCTGTACCTCGAAGAATCAGCCCACTGAAGTAGAGCTGTTTCATCATCCTGATGAGGGGGGACTGGACCACTCCTTGGTGACAATATCTGAACCCTTTAGAGCAGAATATGTACAATGATTAACAGAGTCTGTCATTCCACTTGCAAAGCTATTGATGATAGGTTTATCACTCCACAAACATGTCTTTAGGTTGGAGAATTTTTAGCTACTTGTGGTTTTACAGCTTTCCCAACCTTTGGTCATGCTTATGCAATTCAATAAAAATGACTGCTTCAGCAACACCTGAAGATAGGAAGTAGGGAATAATCAGTGTGCCTTCAAGACTTAAGTGTTCAACAGTGGAAAAAAATACTTTAATCTGCTCACCTAAAATGCTCTCATAGTGGCCTTATCAAAAAAGGATGGTTAAAGAGTAATTGTGCAGGTCTTGGGTCTCTTTTATGCAAGCCTAAGGAGCCAGTAAGGAAGCAAGAAAAGGGCTCTGTTTTTGCTAGGGAAGATGGGAAATCTGAGACCATAGTTCCAGTAACCAATTTTCAGCAGATGGGATCATTCTGTAGCTCCACCTTCACCTCCGACTGGCCAAGCAGGTCCTTCACAGCTGCACTGAGAAGAACTATGCCTGCACCACCACTTCTGAAACATTGCTGTGAACGCCACAAAGGAGCCAGTTGGAGTTGAAAACAAAACAAAGGTTAATTTTTAGCATGGATTAGTTCCTTGATCTGGCTCATGACTTCTGTGTTGGCCGACAGAAGGGCTAGCTCCTTGCAGTGCAGGGGAAGGAAAGAGTACATGGAGGTACAAGGAGAAGAAAGTAAGAACCCCTTTGTCTGCCACCAGATGTCTCATACTGTGGAAACGCAGCCTGAGGTCTCAACATCTAAGGGGTCTAGACTCTTGAAAGGAAGTCTAACCAACATCTAAGAAAAAAGACAGGTCATCTTGTGCTGTCTTGGTAGGTTTAAATGTGGCACCTTGCTGAACCACTGCACAATGCTGTGTACATGTTGTCTAGTAAATAATCCTTCCATTTATAATGATTTTGGCAACTGTTTTTGACTGAGACTCTTCCTTTTTTTCGAAAAAAAATCAGAAACAAGAAACATCTCTCTCTCCAATATGTTACAAATACTTGGGATGATGTGGGAAATGCCAAGGAAATTGTGAGAAGAAATGAACAGATACTTAGGAGTTTGGACACAATGGAAAAGTGGAACATAAAGATCCCTGAGTAAGTTTGTTTCAACAAGTAACAATCATAAAAACTCATAAAGCAACTACTTGTTCTAGGAAACCAGGAAAGTGACTAACATGCTTTTCAACCATAAAATGATCGAGGAAAAACAAATATGCAAAGATGCACGTACCATTCTTTTTGAAGTCACCAAACCACTGAGCAGTAGTTTATCATCATTCAGTGTAGTTGCCTAAAGTTTTCAATTAATCTGTATGATCATTATAAAAAAGCACTGTGAACTGTAACTTCTGTACTCAACAGATTTTCTATCCCCAATGTAGGTCACGTAACTAAGGTCAAGGAAATAAGAAGATTTTTACCAGCAGATCTCTGCCACATCTTTATTGAAGAAATAAACTTGCCTTTAGTTTTGTGCACCATTACTCAAAATGGGAGCCAATAAAAATCAGGAAACAATCTTCAGTGTTTTGCAATAAAAACTATCTGCTTGTTCAGATCTGTAAGATTTTGTGGGTCATTTAAAAATAATCAGTGAGATGAAAGTGTAAAAAAGAGAGCTTGGCCCCTAACATGTCCCGTGCATTAAACTCCTTTTGAACAGTCTTTCTTCTTGATCTCCATTCTGGAATAGCCTCATTAGTATGGTTTATGAGTCATAATTCACCTTGTCAATATTATCAGATGTTCTCTTCTCTAGTTTGCCAACTATTACCTGTTCAGAGAAAGGAGAAATGTGGCACAGGTATAAGAAATCAATTCAGGGATGTGAGCAGCATTCATACCTTTGCTGATAATTGCTCTGCTGTCCTGCAAGCTCTCCTATCACTTGCCCTTACCTTCTTCTGAGATTTGGAAATTCGTGTGTTCACAGGACTCCTCAGATAGAGGACTGTGTCATGTGGGCAGGCTAATGTAAAATGTATGAACAGCCCCTGAACTGAGGATGAGGAAGAGCATCCCCAGCGGGGAGGTGTCCCCAGTCATCCACAGCCTAACCATGCCCTAACTTCTATGCAACACTGATCATCTACCCCATTACTAAAGGGCACACTTAAGTACCCAAAAAGAGGATATGGATTCTCATCTAGCCTAGGCACACTCCTACAGCTTAGAATAAGCCTAGAGAAAGAAGGGGGGTTCAAACCTGTGCAATTCAGCACTTCATGTTTGATATTTTAGGTAGCTGCACACTGCTTTTCACCTTACTCTGAGACACTCGTCTTTCCATTAGCCACAGGGTCTAATAGCAGGCTGTGATTTCCACCTGGGCAGCCAGGACGCTGCAAGGTAAAAGCAACTTTGACAACACTGAAGTCCCCAGTAGATTTAACCATCAGTATCTAACCAGTGCCAGAAATAATTACTATTACTTTCATCTGGCAGAGCTGCAGTAATTAAATATACAACTTTTATTTTTTTTTAATTGTGTCAGGTAGTTTGCTGCTGATAACTACTCCCTGTGATCCCTCTGGGCCAGATTTGTTATTTGTTCCCTCTTGATACCAAAGCATTTGCAAGTCAAATTCTTCAGGATCATAAACTTCCCTAATGATTAAATTAACAGCATGAAATTCCAACTTGCAGGACTGACAAAACTGGACTCTGGAAAACTACTGTCTTTTTTTTTTCTTTTGGTCCATGAGGAATAAAAGGTGCTAGAAGCATCATCCCATATGGAGTTGTTTTCTGTTTCAGTTTGCTGATATTTTTTTCCAGCTTTGTGATTATTGGACAAAATAAATCATTATAAAGGCAAAACCTGCCACTGAGAGTGAACTCTGAAGTATTTTTGTTAAGAATATGAATTTCCCTACTGTGTCACCTTCCACAATACTGCTAGAAAAAAAAAGTCAATCTATGCAGTCCAAAAATTAACCTTGCAGAAACAAAATATTATGTTGCTGTACATTTGACAAATAGAGAAGATGCAGGAGAAAAATATTTAGTGCTCAAAAAGCAAACAATTTCCTTTCATTCTAGAAGAGGAGCCAGCAATAAGATAAGGAGACCAAGCATGCTTACAGTACAAGCTTGTGTCAAGCTCTACACCTGCATGTGATAAAGAAAGCCACATGAAAGCATAAGGGTATTAACCGGCTGATGATAGAGATTAAGCCTCCTAAATCACATGGCAATGATAAATTAGAACTATCTTCCACCTACATCAGATGGTGAAGGAGGCAGGAACACAATGCTCTCAATACCAATTAGTGGCATAATGGAGCCAGTATCTCATGTTCTAGTGTGTCAAATTCCAGCAGTGCCAGTGAGATCAGAACAGAAGTCACAGTAAGGTCACTGTGATCTGTCAGCAGGACAGCTTCAGCCAAGTATCGCATCCTAATCCCTGTCTGTTGAGAATCTAGCGGAGGAGAAATGCCCGCAGTTAAAATATGCCTACAGCAATATCCTCCGAGGGCACCAGGCTGGGAGTAGTGCTACACAACATAATAAGATGCAGCCAATTTTAACTGTTAAATAAGCACTTTCTGTTTTGATACATGAATGTGCTGAAGTCTGCCCGTTCACAGAAACACCAAGGACATCAGCAGTGTGGCAGGGACACATTACAGTACAAACACTTTCAAACCATGCACTATTTCCCCCACTTCCAGCTTGGAAAGTTGACTATGCTCACTGTACTCACCCTGGTAGCTCACCCTGAAGAGTCAGTCGGTTCATAATATAGTAGCTACACAAATGATTTATCCTCCCAGCATCACTTGTCAGGAAGAGAAATAACATAACTGCTGTGCAGTGCACGAGAGACAAAGCCAAAAAGTTTTTTTCAATCCAGAGGTAATTAATCACAGTTTACCCACATGTGCTAGCCTACTCTTCTACAGTATGGGCACGTCTGCAAATATTAACACACTTCTGTTGTGTTTCACATCTGCCCTTGATGTATGTAGCCCCAGCAAGCAATACAGCTGCCAGAGCAAAGACCGTATGGAATGCAATTTTTCTAATACACTCAAGAGTGCCTGGAAAATAGGACAAAGTCCTATGTTTGGGCTGCAGTATGGTGCACTGGGGTTGTTGCTTTGTATGTAGATACAATCCTGATGTGCATGTTACAAAAATAAACATTCCTCTTTTTTTCCACGGGCATTGAAAATCCTTGAGGTTAAAAAAGTAGCTCCCTAATTTGGTCAAAGTATGTGCAAATAAAATAGAAAGAAGGACCCACTCTCGAGGATTAGAAGACACATTAGTCCCATCTTTGTTCTTTTTGAGGTCCACCAGCTCCTGTTGTTTGCTCATTTTGCCATTAATCTTCTATCTGTTGAGAATTATTCTTAGAGGGACTTATCCTCAGGGAAGAAATCTGGAGTTAAAATTAACTTCTGATTATTCAAAACAGTTCTTGAAGTAAAGGAGGTGGGTAGGTCAGTTAGTAGAAGACATAATAGCACCAGTGGCTATGTTGTGCCTGCCTCAGACTTCTGCAAGCTTCCATTAGGGTAAGGTTTCACATTGCATTTGGCCAGATCTAAGAGCCAGATCTTGCTGCTACAATGGGTGGCTTGCCTCTTCCACCATTTCTTTCTGTGCATTCGTGCTCCATCTCTTGTGCGGCTTGGCAGCTTAGCTGAGCTGCTCTGGCTCATTGAATCCTCAGAAGAATATTCACTTGCTTATGTTGAATGAGGTTTTTTTTATTTTCAGTGAGCTGAATTGGCCCATCAAGGGCAAGAGGAGTGCCAGGAAAGAAAACGGAGAATTGTGCAGTTGATCACAGGAGGAAGAGTAGGAAGAGGGGAAGAGAGGGAAAAATGAGAGAAACAGACTTTTACATGTGATGGTGACCTATAGATCTGCTGTACTACACCACGAGACCTCACATACTACAATAGAAGAAAAAAAATGTTTATTTACAATGTGTGAGGGTCCATTTGTACCACTGAAATCTTTATCTTGCACTGAAGGAGCTCAAGTAATCAAGTGACAGGACAGAGACTGCAAACTACAGAGCAGATAAGATATGTTTTTCTTACAACAGAATCACTGACTGGAAGTCTTAGCAAGTGAAAAATTCTGTCTTACTGCTCTGCGGAAAGAAATTAAGTCAGCTAGGCAAGAGCCTAGTATGTGATAACCTACAGGCTGTCTAAATAGGCAAATATTTTTAACAGGTAGGGAAGCATGCAGGCACCTGGCAATTCAGATTTGATCAAGAGGCAGACACAATGTTTTAAGTCTGTATATAAATGCTTCCAGTTTGGAAAAGGCCAATTACTTCACCTGTTGTGAAGTGATAGATTTCCCCCTTTTTTTTTTTTTTTTTTGCATTTGTTAGCTATGTTAAAATGCAAGAATGAAATAGGGATCCCAGAAATTAGTTGAGAGAAGTAGCATATACAATTCCAGCAGAGACACTCTACCACCTCAGAGCTACAATTGTGGTCACATCGAAAACCTATCCAACAATAAAATCCTACTTGACTGTTTTGCCCCCTCATATCTGAACCAAATAGTCTGAACAGCATGATTGGGATGAAGGAAGAAGAAAGTGGGAGATCCATTAACAAATAAGCAATGACACAGTCTCTAAACAGAAAGCTGAAGGTGAGCTTTCAAGATCATAGAATCATAGAATATGCTGAGTTGGAAAGCACCCACAAGGTTCACTGAAGTCCATCTCCTGGCCTTGCACAGAACTATCCCAAGAATCACACCATATGTCTGAGAGCACTGTCCAAACAGTCCTTGAACTCTGTCAGCCTTGGTGCTGTGAACACTTCCCTGGGGAGCCTGTTCCAGTACCCAATCACCCTCTGGGTGAAGAACCTCTTTCTAATATCCAACCTAAACCTCCCCTGACACAACTTCAGGCCATTCCCTTGGGTCCTGTCACTGGTCACCACAGAGAAGAGATCAGTGCCTGCCCCTCCTGTTCCCCTCATGAGGAAGTTGTAGACTGCAATGAGGTCTCCCCTCAGTCTCGTCTTCTCCAGGCTGAACAGACCAAGTGACCTCAGCCACTACACATACAGCTTCCCCTCAAGGCCCTTCGCCATCTTCATTGCCCTCCTTTGGACACTCTCTAGGAGCTTAATACCTTTCTTGCATTGCAATGCCCAAAACTGCACACAATATTCCAGGTGAGGCTGCACCAGCGCAAAGCAGAGCAGGACAATCACCTCCTTCAACTGGATGGTGATGCTTTGCCTGATGCCACCCAGGACACAGTTGGCCCTCCTGGCTGCCAGGGCACTGCTGACTCATATTCAACTTGCTGTTGATCAGGACCCCCGGGTCGCTTTCTGTGGTGCTGCTCTCCAGTCTCTCATTCCCCAGTCTGTATGTACATCAAGGGTTGTCCCTTGCCAGATGTAGAATCCAGCACATGCCATATGTTTCAAACTGTCCTTTGAAACAGGAATAAAGACAACTCCTGTCCTGAGATGTCGAGTCCTAATCTGTGCTGCTTATACTCTTTGTATGATATAGATCTTGTATATCAAAGCTGAGCTTTTTTCCAGTGCAGGGTAAGGCCGCTTACCTCCCACTGTCTTTCTCTCTCTTCCTTTGCTGGCTGCCAGAGTGGACTGGTCTTTGCAGATGTCATGTTTGACATGGATACCTTTGCCCTTGCCCCATGCTCCCAGGGGTGACAGCATACAGCCCATTTCATCACTGGAATTTTTACCACTGTATTTCCAGCCTCTACCACTTCAGCCTCCTTATCTTTCTTCTACCCTGATCTTAAGATCCCTCAACCCTCTGGTCAAACAGCAGCAGCTTGATGTTCCATGTTCCTTCAATATCAGAAGACCAGGTTTTTCTCTTTTCAGCTCAGATTGACACCAGACATCTGATGTGTTTCTGCAATCAAGCAATTTGTATAAAGACTTTTGAGTTTCTGAGGGCCCATTGCTCTGCTGCTTAAAATGAAATGAATGAAAATTAAGAGATTGCAGGCAAGTTGGGATACTAGATGCTAAGAAAAGGTTTTATGTTTCCCATTTCAGGCCAATGATGCAAAGAACGAGCCAGCACAGGTAAGCAGTGTATGGGAATGAGTGCCTAGAGGTTTGTGAGTAGGTGTTAAAAGACTCCTTACTTCTTTGTGTGATTACATGCATTCAGTGACTCCACCTGGCACTAACAGCTGATGAAAAGCCACCAAGGTAGCTTATGATAGAGCTTTCATGTGTGGCTGTGACAGCTGCTTTAGATTCAACAATGCATTTCATGCTGAAGGGAAAAATCCAGGTAAACTACAGAATTAGCAAGTAACGAAGATAGGACTCAATGCTAGAATCTCTCCCCGTAGCTGAGTCTTCCCTCATCAGCAAAGCAGAGCAGTAATATCCCTGTCACAGTGCAAAGACTAATTGAGAAGTGATGTGATCAGTTGTTAATTTCTTAGCTTCTCTAGCTGCTATAAAAGTACATCTTTGTCATAATCCATTCCTAAGAGATTTCTCATTTTGCCAGCACAGACAACTTCTTATGCCATTGTACCTCCATATGGAATTAAAATCAGCAGCACAGGAAGTCTGAGTAAGTGAGCATGAAAAAACCTCAATAGCAGGGATAATGCCATATTGTTACAAACATTTACCCACCATGAATAGCTCCCACCAGAGGAAAGATGTAATTTATAACTCTGCTTCAGTCTCAATTATAAAGACTGACAAATGAAGAAAGACTTCTTTCATGTGTGCTGGAATCTTTTCTTGATGAAGCTATTGAATTTAAACACGGATCACTTGACAGGCTTTTCTTTAGATCTACTCAGCAATTCCTTTACTACTTAAAGACTAGCTGATACTGGAAAGAACAAATAATTTAAGATTAAGAATCTCTCCTCTAAATTTAGTCAGCACTGTGTTCCATTGCTTATCATGGTGGACATTAATTTGATGGACAAAAATCCCAATATAGTAGCAATTTATTTCCACATAAAATACAAGGCTGGTTTTGAGGGGTTAGGCAGACGGGACATGCAAGACTTTCTGAAAATAATGATGACTTCAGAGTGTGACACCAACTCTGTGCAGCTCACAGCAGTATATGGTTACCCCAGATACATATTTTGCATGGAGAGGTCTCATGATAGGTAAGAGTGTGCTAGATTATGGTTCCACATTGAATGGTGTCAATGGAATGGAAGCTGATTTTGGCTTCTGCACTGTTACAGGAAACTGCTCCACTGAGAAGAATTATTTAGTATGTGAAAATCAATCTCTGACAGAGAATGTTTTAAGAAAAATCCTTTTGTGGTTAACAAGTGTCAGTACACTGATATGACTACTAACTTGTATCCCACTGGACTGTAAACATTCCCCAAAGCTTTAAGCATTCACATTCTGTCATTTTAACCAGCTGCCTCAACAGGTAAGCAAAATAACTCCAAGATAGAGCCTAGCAATATGCTTAAAGATGGAGAAGTTAAAATCAAGGTTGGGGAACCAGGAAGTCTCAGCTCTGTTTCCTCTTCTACCACTGCAAGGCAAATCATCATATGGCAAGTCATTGCCATGGCAACATCACTGCCACCATGCCTCATGAAAAGCAAAGATGGTTCATCCTCCTGAAAAAAAACAACAGTTGCATTATCTACTACAGAGAAGTACTTACTGAGAACAGTAATTAAGGCACTATTTTTTTATCTGGTCTTAATTCCAATCTACTTCTTCCATCATATAACAGTAGATCCATTACTAGCAAAGAGAATTTCACACCTTTAAAGAGCCAAATATGAGAGCATAAACATTACTGCCCAAATCAGAGCCTTTTTCTTGTTCTCTCTTTTTTTTTTTTTTTTTTTTTTTACCCTGTAAGATTAACAGAATCCAATCCTTCTAGTGCAAGGATGAAACAGAACAGATCATGCGCTCCAGTGAATGAAACAAAGTAGAAAAAAGTAGAAGAAATAGAAAAAAATAGTCTAATCTATGACTAAGTAAGGAGAGTCAAAAGAAACACAGCAGCTATAGAAGAAAATTAAAAATAGTAAAGACAAGCCCTGTGACTGAAAATGTGAGTTATGAAACAGACTCTCAGCACATATGAATGAATGCTTTGGCTTTCGGACTGGAAAAAGAGAAATCTTTTCATTTCAAGAGACAGCATTTTAAGCCAATTGTTAAAAAAAACCGCAGAGTGTTTTAACAACAATAACTGTGCTTCTCATATGAACAACTGCATGATTCCTTCAAGTTTGCTGATCCCTTTCTTTACTGGCAATGCCATCTTAAACAACGCCCACCTTCTTCCCACCGCGAGCAGTCTGAATACGTTCTCTTCCTTGTGAGAGCACATGCTTAGGAGGTTCAAGGGTGAACAGGGTTCAAATTGACTGTACCCCCAATACCCACTTAAATCCTGGAGTTTTTTTCAGCTGGGTTAGTTTCCAACTGCACAAAAAGCAGTTGGGAGACTTAGGAATTACAATAAGCTGCCTGAAAGATGGGGCTGGTGTCCAGAGTTTGTTTAGGACAGCTTAAACAGACTTGCCATCACTTGCCTTAATTCATTGTTCAACAGACACTTTGCTTCAGGCTCAGCTGGCTCTGCCTCCAAGAGAGGTAGTCCCTCATCTCATGGGTCCATCCTCTCTCTCTCATCCCATGTCTCTGTTTCCTTTTGGCAGACACAGATGGTTTTGCAGCTTTGCTATAAACAGGATTGGGGAACTTACCCAGATGAAAAATAGATTTCACCTTTGTTTCACTCAAGTCAGTTCTCAAGGGATGCATCTTCCACCTGTTTCACTCCACATGTACAAACTTGAGGGCATGAGACAGTGCCTGGGGACAGGGACACTGGACTTATTCTGTCTGAGAGTGGCTCAGCTAGTATGTCCGTCCATCAAATTACAATCCTGTGGGCCCTCTTTAGCTGTGCACACACAGCCACTTGTTTGTAGTGACTGTATACACAGCAAGAATGTGACTGAAGTAGCAACCCACAAATAAATAAATTGCCTCTCATGTTCACTCCAGTTACTTCTGGTTAATTGGATGATTTAATGCGATTGCCCAGTCTGACAATAGATACCTGTGGAACCTTATGACTCAGAGTCACTAGTAACTAATATGATTCCTGTCAGCAGAGACAATTGGAAAATCTAGCTCAAGCCAGCTCTTAAATTGTCCATGAGTAAATTTGCAAAAAATTTGCAAAAAGCCAGAGAAGACGACCCATAACCCTTGCCTTTTATTTAATGCTGTGATTTATCTCTGTAAGATCTGGTAAAAGTGAAAGCAAGGAAAAAATTTCCCAGAGTGCTGATAGAGAAGACCATGCGAGACCTCTTCAATCAATCTGGCACGTCGCAGTACTGAGAATTAGCCAGGGCAAAGAGAATGCCTTGCAGAAAAACATAATTCTTCAAGGCTGACAGAGGAGTCAATCCAAAAGCAAAGAGAAGACAGTAAAGCCATTCAGTCACTTAGCCTAGGTAATGGGAATTTGAAAATATGAGGGAGGTAAGTTCCTTGATCCTTCATCTTATGAAAGAAATAATTCACAATGTTGGGGGAACAGGACAAACAGAACAGCCAGTGCAAGGCAGCAACCAGACAAAACACACAGTACTGACAAAGATCCTGCTGTCTGACCTAAGGCTGGTCCTGAGCCTGAACTTTCAGAGTTAGCCACCGCGACAAGCCGTGCGCTGTCTCCTCTACAGGTGCCATCAGCCCTTTCCTCCCTGTCTGCTCCTGCCCTTATGTCAGCTGTAGCATTCACCCAGCCAGGGGTTAACTCAGAACAACTGGATGATCCACATGAAAACTCATCAATATATTTGCTGGGCAGGACCATTATTTTCAACAGCAGTGTGGTCTTAATCTTGCCAGGAAACCATAGCTGAATCTATGGCAGATATCTGAACACCAAAAATAGCCTACAATATTTACAGAACTGCAACTTTTCCACTGCTTGGAAATTATTTGGGATTATAAGAAAGGTTGACTCCTTCTTTCTGTAAATATACCTAATAAGGGCAGGGTTCCTCTGACCTTGGCATACTGCTGGACATCTACCAAACGCCTAATGGGTCAAGGCCCCACTAGGGTAAATATGTGGGCAACCTGATGGTGACTGCAGATTTCAGAGTGCAGATACTTTGGAAAATGATACCAGAAGGAAAAGAAAAAGTTGCTCGAGCTCTCTCAGAGTATTCAAAATATCCTTTTAAAAATATCTGATTTAAAAAAAATAAAAATAAAACAAACAAATAAAAAACCAAAACCACATCAACAAAAAAACAGCAAAAACCAAACAAAAAACCTCCAGCCATGTTGAATATATTATTGTAGCTATTTGGCTGCTAACTCTGGGACTCCTCAGGGTTCACAAGGAGAAACAGCAGTAAACAAAGAAGCAGGGTGTAAGTCCTACAAGGTTCTATAATTTACCTATTGTCTCAGAATTTTCAACCAGAATAAAAACTGCTAGATCACTGAATGAGGTCCAGCAAGCTAAAGTAGAGATATATGCCTCTACCTCTTGGAACAAGAGGAAAATAAATATTCCCCAACAGGAAGATTTTCCTCACCTGTGTACAAGAGCAGAGGTTATCAGTCCCCCTCTGTTGTCTCATTGTTTATTTTAGCAATCTTCTTTAGCAAAGAAGATTACTACTGATCAGCTGTGCAAAACCTAAGCAATTTTGCAATTCTCCAGCCAGAAAGCCAACAAACGAGTTCTAGCACAAGCTGGGAACCATCAACTGCACCTGAACCTGCACCTTATGGCATAGCCATTGTATTCTCCTGTACTATTTTCTTCTCTCATTTTTCAGGAGAAGTTAACTAGGCTTTGTGACCAAACAGCCCAAATTCTAGTGGACAACTCACTGTGGGGAGAGGGAGGGCAGGAGGGAGGAAGAAAGGAAGGAAGGAAGGAAGGAAGGATTAAGCGTGATAGCAGAACCTGCCTTCAGTAGAAGTACTTTGCTGAAGTAGGAACTGAAACAGCCTGTCATCGTGAAGAGACTTCATTTAAAAGGGACAGTTTTTCACAATGACATTTATTGCCACCAGTTAGCTAAAAGAAAGATCAACCTACTCACTCAAGGAAAGAAACAGCAGATACATCTGTTACTGACGAAAGTGTCATGGCTTAATCTGTATTGCAGATTATATTGAGTTCAAGTAAGAGGTTTGGTTTTGAAGTTAATTATTCCTCACACAGCTACCTGACATCAGACACACTGACTATCCACTACTTCTACAAACTGAAATTTAAAAAAAAAAACTCAAAGCAGGAGAAATACAATTCTGGTGGTGCAAACTACATCTTTATTCAGAGATCTTCCAAGATGCCTCTGAAGCAGGGAATTTGTGATTACCTAGTCTTTTCTTGTTACATCCTGTAATCCAGACACACTCATTAAAGCTCTAACTTTCTTTCAGTTTGGTCGGACACAACCAGTATTCTCTTCTCAGAAACATCAAAGTTCAAAGTGTCTAATTGTAGAAGAGGTCTGTATTTTAAAGCACGACCATCTTTGAAGGCAGGCTAGGTTGTGTAGAAGATTTTTATTTACCCAACTATTTGACTGGTTCCTAATTTTTTAAATAAAACAAAAATCTGTCTTTGAAGGAATTCTTATATTTTGTTTATTTTAGCAAAATCTGTTTGCCCCAACACTTCTATTTTCAATAGAAAGCCTGCTGAACTGAAAAACAAGAACATAGGAAGTATTTCTTTCTTGGGGTGGTTAGAAGCGAAAACTGCCTGTGGCTGGAAGAGATACCACAGAGATGACACAGTTATTGCTTTAATAGGGCTTTTTGATATTCTGTCTCACACAACACGCCCGTAATAAAACATGGGAATATTGTCAGGTTACAGATATTGTATGCTGACCAAAAAGCAAGTTGGAAAACTATTCAAAGAGTAATTTTTACTAGATTCCTTTAAGTAATTTTATATACTAAGAGTACTTTACATGGAGTTCCTGTTAGACCTGTTAGGGTCTTATTTCTGTTAGGTGCGTGGGTCTTATTCTGTTTTCATTACTCTCTTGGCTGCTAACGTAGCAAAAAAACTCCTTTCAAATGATAACAAGCTGAGAAGTGTTGCAACCACCACAGTGGCAATAAACAGACTTCAAAATGGCCTTGAAGGAACACGGGATGCAATGTAGAAATTATAAGTTCAAAGGGAGAATTAATTGCACACACAGTGGGTAGAAGTTCTGAAAAACAAAACCTGGGAGTATAGGAAACCACAAACTGAACATGAAATAATCCATTGCCACAATCTAAAGAATGCCAGAACTGTTCCAAGTTCATCCTCAACAGTGTGGATAATCTTAAGCAGACACCATTTTTCTTAAAACTGCATGTTGACCCAGGCTTCTAGATAGACCCATAATAGTTCTGGTAATTTAAAAGGGAACAAATAACTGAAATCCACTTATTTCTTAAAAAATATACCATAAACACAAGGTGTCATTTCAGGGTTAATAAGACCAAAATTACATCCGCCAGCTTGTGCATGAACCACTTTTCTCCTTTTTCAGTTTGTCAGCTTATTTCTGAGAAGCCAATGCATTACACTGAGAACTTCAGAGCACAGGATCTTCATGCAAATGTGCAATAATAGTATGAACAGATGTAGTGGATCCAACTGCAAAGGTATCTAGTGTTAAGTACAGGTCCTTGTGAAGTTACTTAAGAACAGCTGTTTAAAAATTACATATGAATGCCTCATTTAATTGACTGCAAATAGGTAGACAGCAGTGTTACCTGCATAGGTATTTTTTCTTAGTCAATCAAATACAGAGCTGCGTAAATGTTCAAGTTAAATAAATCCAAGAGGTTTTGTATGTCAAGTACAATATATGAGAAATAATGTTTTTATGGTATTGGTATAGTACCCTATAATCACTAAGGTTGAAAAAGACCTCTAAGATCACTGAGTCCAACCATGACTCGCATCTTACACCTGGAAGCAACTGTACTTCAAGGATGATCATTTTACTTGTCGTATCGGAGGTCTACATTTCCAGTGAGATCAGGACAACATGGGAAAGGAAGTTTGCACATGAAATTCATACAGGTGGATATAGTATTTTCAGAAGTGTTCACTTAAAAAAAAAAAAAAAAGAAGACAAAATGTTACTTAAATCAATTCAAATACTTGTACTTATCTGATGAGCAATTAACGGAATCAAATTTGAGACAATCTTCCATCTTCCCATTCCATTCCCATGTATCTTTTATTCTTTTCCCTTTCTGTAGTTTCAAACTCTAATCACATCTTTAAACTCTTCTCTACAGACCTCAATGATTAAAGATAATTCTGATGCTGAAAGACGCCCTCAATCTACCACCTTCTTCAGTTCCAATAATGATTATGGGACAGAGGGAAACCAAGCCTACAGCTTTAAATGTTCTTCCGTGTCAAAAAGCTATTAATGAAGTACCTTCAGTTCTGTCCAATGTGAAAAAACATAGCAGGACAAGAGAAACCAAAGAATAATGGAGAATATGGTCATTCAGCATGTTATCACTTCTGCAAAATTCAGAAACTGCACCCAAGCAGATTCATCAATATTATCCAGTAGCTCCTTTGCTGCTTCACCACTTGTAGTTGGATTCCACTGCCTAACAGTGAATGCAGGAAGCTGGTTTGAATCTCTCGGACACACTTCACTTGTCACTTAAGGGGACTGTGAAAAAGTCCCCAAAGTTCTTCAGGAGAGAAAATGAAACAATAGAATTCTTAAAAATATAAACCAGAAAATTTTTTCCCTTAGTCAACATTAAGCAAGACTGAATAATCTAGGCAAAAGAATAGCAAGATATGTCTTTGGTCCATCAGATGCACAGTGGACAAAACAAGCAGTTCACAGCAGAGCAATAAGGCAGGTTTCACATCTTGCAGCAACACTATTTCACATGGTGTCAACAACTTCCCTCTCTGTTCTGCCTGTCAAGCTGTTTGAGCAACGAATCAATGAATCTGATCAGAGAACCAATCCATCTAATGCAGCAAAGTAAATGGTTATTTTCAGGTGGATCCATTCCAAGTCTTCCTAAGTGTGCAAGTGCCTAAACAGATCTGACAGCATGATGGAAGAAGCCCTGCATGGACTTGAATGGGAAGCCAGGAGCACTTGATTAATTTGACAGTGGCACTTCAGAAATACACCAAACGACACTCAAAATACCACAACGATAAGAAAGCCTGAGATAGCCACACAAATACAGGTACTTCAACACTGATCCCAATCTTACAACACCTCAGATCCAACAGTGAGGCCAACTCAGCAAGTTCCTGTGCCTCCAGGCTGTTTGCCTGTTCGTCAAGGGTGTTGATCAAACTCTTTCCATGTTGAATTGAATATTGGTTCAACAAAATCAACTTGAGTGAAAACAGTGCCTGAAAAGAAGACAAAAAGGTATGCAAGACCTCAAGGAAAATTCATGTAAGACTATTTTCTAAATCTTATATCAAAACAACTAAACTAGTTGTAATTCTTTTTTTCTACTGTGTGGTGTACATCTGTGCACTGAGACATGTTTTAAATGAAAAGTTTCCAAATATTATGTGGCTCAAGTTCTTTTTTATTATTTTGCATCCACATAAGAGAAACTAAGGAGAACAGCCAAGCAAAATAAGGTGGCTATGATGTAACATTTCATCATGCCCAGGGAAAGAAAAACAAGCACTGGTACATACATCTCCAACACCCAGACATCAAAACAAGTATCTTTCTTTTTCAATTCTGTTTATTTGGACAGGCTTAGAGATTGCCTATTTCATAAAACAGAGGCGATAACAGGAAACCAACTTCAGAGGACTTATCCCCAGTTAGCCCTGGAACATTGTATATGCTTTAAAGCAAATGACATGCACCATTTGATTAACAACTCACCACACTCCAGGACCAGCCCATGTGAGAACAATTGTTCTGATTAACACCAGAAAGAGATCATATGAGCAAGGGAGAAAAAAGGCAAAGTACATGAACTCCACACTTAGGTTTGTAAAAAACACAAAGGGAAGTTATGTTCACAACTTTTTTCTAAAAGTCAATGAGATTTCAACATCTGAATTTTCCACTCTGTAAAACCATTCTTTTGTATAATCTAAATTACGAGCTGTCACCCTCAAATTGGCTTGACTACACTCAAAACATGCTTTCTCAGGGACACTATGGTGGTCTCATAACTCAGGCATCACACTACCATTGTATACCTGGAGAACTGAAAACCAATCTAGTCCCCATGAGACAGCTCTGAGATTCCACGTATTGTACGTGGTAATTATGTGGTAACTTCCAATAATGAGAAAACTGTATTTTCAGAAGACATTAATCCACAAGAAGAGTCTGCTAAATACATAATATTACCAACCTCTTGAATTCTATCCTAAAGCACTAGAAAATTATTATAGGACAAACTGCTTTTGTGAGAAAAAACTCACTCTTCTCTCTTATCTCCTTACATTAAGGAGATAAATTTATTTTTCTAGATTCTGTCTCTTACTAGATACACAGGGTGCATGCATAGCACAAAATGCCTTATAAAGAAACCAACGTACATTACAAAAAACTGCATATAAAACCACATTGACTGTGATGTCTGTATAGCATTTTGAAGTGTTTACACATGTGCCTAAATACTGTCCTGAAGCCTCAGCAAAATCAAGTACAGGGCACCTACATACAAACTTAATAACTCCCAGATAATGTAATCTGAGATTGATAGATATTACCAAGATTGTCATTACAACAGGAGAATTTGATTGCAAACAGTACCACAGGCACAACATGAAAGTTCTGTACCAGAATTAAAAGTACTGATTAAACTATTTGAAATTAAGGAAAAATAGTGCACAACTTCATCACAATGATTATATTTGTCAACATTTCAGCTGTCTAGTGATACAGCCTGTATATGCATATACAGTAGGTTTGATTTACATGAAAAATTATTTTAAATATTACTCTCTAAGTCTTATTTCTCCTGGCTTCCAATACGATTATTTTGGATAATATTTCTTTTCTGCTAAGAACACTGATTCCTTCTAATGCTCTTAGCTGCAGAAGACCTTTTTATTTAAGAGGCTTACCATATATTCAAAAAAAAGGCTGTAGCCCACAAATGAGTAAAAAGCATTCTGTCAAATTCTGTGCACAAGGACACACTCCCCATAAGATTAGCAACAACACTAATCTTACATCAACCTGCGTGAATAGTCCAAGTAACTCAACTTTGGTAAATACGACAGGTTGAAGTAACCACAGAAAACACATATACCTCAGATCTAACCAACCAAAAACCAGCACTGGAAAATAGCTGCATGAGCTAAAAGGCAAGCAGAAAACCTGAAATGAGAAATTCATGTTCAATTTTATTTCTGCTAGACAATTAACTATTTAAGCTTTAGCACTGAGTCTGTCTGTGCCTCAGCTTTCTTATACAGAAAAACAAGGATTTCCACAATTTTTCCTGGTGTATCAAATTTGCTGTGCTCCCAAGCTTCTGTTAATAATAGCTCTTGCAGGATGGAAAGAAGCCAGCTTTAAGAGCTGAGCGCTAGTAAAGAGCATCTGTCAGCTACATAAAAAAAAATCCAAAACATCTTCCTCAAGGAAAGCATGACCTAGCACTCTGCTCAATAGCAATTTTCTTCCTGTCTATATATTAAGCTGCAACTTTTGGACATCACTTCTGATCAACATTTTAGAGGAACACTTCATCCTTAATGGCTGAAAACTTGAAAAGAAAACAAGGAAATAGAGGCTACATCCACTGATGTGGTTTGGTTTTTTTCAGCCATTTCCATGTTTACCATGAACTTCCACGGTTCTTCAAGGGAGCCATTAACCCCCTCTATCCCTCTCACCCTGTCTATGCCTCTCACCCTGTCTTGCTAGCTCAGGTTTGCAATTCTTACCCATCCTTGAAGAGACAACTTACACTGCAGGTTGGAAGAAAATAAAGGAGAATGCTTAGGGAGATGGCAGCAGGAGAGACGCACAGCATCACTGCTGGAGAAGCCAAAGGGGCTGGAGAAGCCAAAGGGGTTGGAGAGCTCACAGAGCCACTGGACATGGAAAAGGGAATGGAGGGCATTGACAGCAGTGGGGGGAAAAGGTGGCCAGTGGCATGGGAGACTGCCATATGGGAGGGGTGCACGGAAAATACGGAACACACCCAATCCCTGTATCGGAGAGGCATATCCCATGGACTTTTCTCTCTGCGACGTCCACATGGCACCTACAGCCCACAAGCAGCTAATGCTCCAATTGGCAACCTGCACAGTCATGGAGCAGTAGAAACTTGGCAGTTCTGGGTGAAGTTGAGATACCACATGCAACACCAAAGGGGTATGAGGATGGAGGGTTCTGAGGTCCCGGTCAGCAAGTGACCTTGCTAGGCTCTATGTAATCTGTCCTGTCTCACCCTGCTTACTTGCCTTGCTCCAGGGCCTGTACTCCCCCCGTTTCTTACATATTAATGTTACCCTCCATTTAGGAAAACTTCCCTAGTGCTGACCTGCCCTTGGCAGCCTCCTGTCTCCACTCCTTCAGCTTCTGTCAGCACTTAACAAACCCCTGATGTTCCGTACCTAACTGCCACCTCACCTGTGACTGCCAGACACGCTGCTCCTGGGGACACCCTCGTGCCCACCTGAGAGGTGCCTCCAAGCACCCACCACTATTGGCAGGTTGCAGAACTGCTGTGCTACATTCACCTTATGCATATTAGTGTTCTGAAATATTGGGCATGCAAACTTATTTTGCTCAGATTTCAGGATGCTCCAACCTCACTACTCTTCATGTGCTTTTCACATGGTTTGTGGCAGGTCTGCTCTTGATTTTCTTACTGATAGTCACAGCTGAAAGGTCTTATTTGGAATGATAAAGCTGAGGGATTTTTCTGTTAATTTTTAAACTTCCCTCGACTCCCCCTTGCATTCCCCTCATATCAATAAACATCTGCCTTCCTTCCTGAAGGCCATCCATGCTAGTGTATTCCAGCAAAATCCTGTTACAGGTCACAGCACAGAGCCCAAACTATGTACTTGCTTTACCTCCACCCAAAGGGATTTAAAGAAATTTAACCTCCAGACAATCTGGAAAATCTAAGTTGATCATTTACTGCTATTAACTCCACAAAAGATTACGCTGGGTTGATACACACAGGTAGTTACAGCATTTGGAAGCAGAGACTCCATCAAATACATATGCCACCTGAGCAAGACGTTTCCAACAATCCAAAGTCAGCACATACCACTTAAGCTCTTGGTTTGTGCCCTTCCTCCTCATTATTTCTCTCCCACCTCACATATATTACTTGGCTTTGTCTTTCTTCCAAGAAAAATAAATGGGTTTGATTCTCACCACTATCAGTGAACCTCAGCTCACTGTATTAAGAGCACCCAGACAGTGCACGGACAAATCTGCAGGAACTTTCTGAAACTGATCTGAAAACCAATGAAATAAAATAAAATAAAATAAAAGCTAGAAACGGGAATCAAGCCAAATCCAATCATTACTGTAGGAGGCCCAGTTCAGTAGCACTGGTCAGCAATATGATGAGGAAGACTAGCATCATCACTTTTACTAGTAAAAATCTAGTGCAGATGAAGGAAGACCTTGGCTGTTAAGCACTCTGTTAGATCGTGCACACAAACCCTATCAATATAGAGAAGACAGGAGATTACCAGGAGTTGAAAAGAAGTCCGAATATTAATACCTTGACATTCAGCCAAGATGACACTGATCTGGTCCAAAAAGAAATTTGGACATCAGGACTCACTTTGACAGCCACTCCTTTGGATGAGAACTCTTCACATTTTCTCTGCTGTTCATCTCTTTCTCCTCTGTCGCAGATGGATACTTCCACCTCAGTTTAACTACACTTGCTGCTCCACTCTTCTTGAGATTATTTTGGTGCAACAGCCAAATGTTCACCTCCCCATCTGATCTCTCTCTGAGCCCACAGACTCAGCAGCAGTGTCCTACATACTTTGTTAATTGTATTCAAAAACTATGCAAAGACAGAGGATGAACAAAGGTCCAGTTGATATATGAGATAGCAAAAAAGTTTTGCCCCCCCAAAAGCAATTGAAGGGCCTATTCCAGGAATTTTGGATAATGGCACAACTCCTCCACTACTCTTCTAGACAACTCCAATAAAGGAAGGAAGCTCTGCAGACTTCTGCATACACAACAGTCAGGCCAAAAGAGATAAGTGAGGTGCAGACAGGAAAGTGGCCTCATCTTCCTCGCCTGCTTGCCTGTTCCCTGACACCTTCTTCTTCCTGACTCTACCTAAGTGTAGAGGCTGCTTCCACTTTTTGCAATTCCACTACAATTAGCAGTGCCTCCTATGTCAGATTGTCATGCTCCTCTTTTTCCTCTGAGCTCCCATGGGACAGCTTTTCTAAGCCTCATCTGCATGTCCTGTTCTGCTGTTATGCTCCTGCTGCTCTACTCTCCTGATTTTATTGACAGATGGTAATGCTTGAGCTATAATGCAGTAGCTTTGTAGTCATTGCAAGATAATTGTATTTCAGAGTAGAGTTAGAGGTAGAAAGGAGGTGTCTGAGGCAGCCATTTTTTGGTATTTATAAAGAAAGAAAAGATAGGATGAAGGCAAAAGCTGGTGAGAGGAAAGGTGCAGTCTGTTCAGCCAGTACCAACCAGTCCCGTCTGGTAACTGGAACAAACTACGAAGTGCATCATAGTGCTTTACTCTCCTGTCAACACAATCAAGCCACCTGGCGAGATGAAGCTGTTTGTGTTTTCAAACTATCTGCTTCTACAAATGCTTGACATTCTTGCTCAAGTTGTATCCTCTTTCAGTTACTGGAGAGATGTTGTTAATGTCTATAGTATTTGGGAAAGGCTTATGTGCATCAGCTGTACATAGCAGTGCAACGCTGCATGCGCAAAGAACTTGAAAAATGTTCCATTCCTCTTCCTAAATCACCGAAAAAAGCAGGATTTCTCCTAACATAACAGCAGATCCATCTATTTCTAATCTCATTGTTCTGGGTACTTCCTCCTGGCCCACAGACACAGAGGGGAAGTCAGTGATATTTTCCAGAGGGTGGAAATTATTTTGTCAGTGCTACAGCCAGTTCCACTGCTTTCCTCTAAGCCACTCCACAGCTCAGGGCTGTCACCTCAGCCCTTGTACTCATCAGTCCTACTTCCCAATTCTACAGAAAAATCGGAAGAAGTATCTGGGCTAGAGTGGGTGTTATTATTGATGAAGTTCAACTTGTTAGCTCTTTGCCATACTTGCTCACTACTTTAAATGGGCAGAAATAAAAATAGCTCACTTATTATCCCATCTTCTCTGAAAGTGCAGACAAATTATCAGGTTTCTCTGCCACTCAATGTCAGTGTTAGCCACTGATGGCCATCATCCTGTAGTTAGGGAGCAGCAATACACAACCTGCTTGTCATGGCACACCGCAACAGACTGGTCTAATTCTAAAGCACTTTTTAGACCTGTTTGTCAGCAGGGAAAACACTGAGCCTCTACCCTGTTCGGTCAGCCCTCTGTCCCCAGATTCAGCTGACAGAGTGATTCCTTGCCTTTTACAATGGCAGTTTCCTGAAGCTATCACACAGCAATACCTATCAAGTTCTTAAAATGGGTCTTTTAGGAAAGAAGAGCTAGTGATTTTTAATCTCTAATGCTAGTGCTTCCACTGAACAGATATCCAGAAGCAACCTTCTACATCAATTCTGTGGCATTATGGAAGTCAACTGATTTTCTGGAGTGACAGAAATAAGCTTTATATTTATGGCTTTTAAACAAAAGACGTAATAAAATCAAAATCCTTCTGCTAATGTTTTCAAAATATATTTCACCTGAAGTCATTTTCTCTGTGAGTCAAATTTGAAAGACTGTTTAAGGTGAAGTAATTTCTAGCTCCCGGGAATATTACATCATCTTTGTCTGTCTACAAACTTTGGGCTCTGAACAAAGCTAATACTCTGGTTAAAAGGTTCCTGCCCTCAACTCTCTATTCCCCATCTGAAGATCCCATTCCTTCCTGCCTGCTTAGCTGTACATGTTGTAACGTGTTCACATCCGTAAAAATAATCCTGTTCTTTTGCATCCATACACATGGTATCATAAGGATTTGTGCTAACCTGGACAGTCCCCACAGAAAGAGAGGACTGAGGGAAAAGTCATATGTGCAGTTAGGCACACTGCAGTTTTCAGAAGAATCAATAATAAACACCTTCTCCACATCAACATACAATGTATCTATACTCACGCAGATCATGTTTATAGGGCAATTCCTAAGACAAGGCAAGCTGAGTATCTAACATATAAGCAAGATATAGCAAACAGAGGAGGGGAATCCTGAATCTTTCTCATACCATTTTCAGTCATCTGGTCTTTTTTCTTGCCTTGTTCTGCCTTTCAATGAACTAATTCATCTTACTGAAGAGGCAGAAAACTAATCTAAAAAATATAATAGAAAAGTAGATTTTTCTCTGCTGCTTCAGTGGGTTGAATCAGCATACAGGCAGCCACATAAGGGAAGAAGCAGCATCAAGCAGCCAGGAGCAGCAGAGAGAAAATTAGCAGACCCTTTGGAAGCAGTATGCCAGCAGATCCCCACCCCAAAGCATCCCGTTCCAATAACAATGAACAGCCTAAAAAAACACCTGGCCTTTTGGCCTTTCCACCCAAGCAGAACTGGAAGTCCAGAGAGGCACATTTTGCAACAAAACAGAAAAGGGGATTGACTTGTTTACAAAGTTTCTTGATATTTTTATTTCATGCAAACCCATCCAACCATTCCTAGAGCTAATCACACTTAAGCAGGCAGTTCCATGATTTCAAGCACTTAATCTTTATTATAGTTACTGTCACAGTAGACACAGTCCTAGAGCTGAGCCATCTTCAGCCTCTGAATGGATCCACAGTTTGAGGGAAGGAATAACAGCCTGACACTTTTCCAGGACTACCGATCAGGCATCGTGCTAGTTCCTAGTCAGTGCCTGACTCTGGGTGATACTCAGCTTCCCAGTTGAACCTGTCTGCTGATAAGGTTCATGTTGAAGTGTACTAAATAAGTATGTCTTTGCCAGTTTCTGATACATTATTTTCCAACATGATTGAGATCAAATCAGGAGAGTCCAGCACCCACACATCAGCTCAAACCTGTATGCTTTTCAGGTTTCGATATACGTGTAGTCTTTTTGTATAACAACAAAGTGAAATTTGGGATTTAGATCAGTAACAACAGGCTTCTTATGTATCCAGGCAGAAGCCTGGGGAAAAGAGAGAGACAAGAAGACTAGAAAAGTAATAGATATAGTTTGGTTTTCCTACTCACAGTTGGTCCCCCTTTCAGGAAAATCTGAACATGTCACTTTGCTGGCCTGCCTTCCTTCTCAGATGATACAACGCAAAAACAGTCATTCCCTTTCCAGTCTCCTGCTTACAAAACAACTGGAATGTATTATTCCTTCAAAACATCTGTTTGCACTCCTAACATGAGAAAAAATCTTAAGACTTCATGTGTTTGATACCAAGTTGTGACCTTTGCTTTGGAATTTGGAGTTTGATTAAACCCACCTTTTTATGCTTCGAAAATCTAGTCGCTTTTGAAACTTCAATTTAATAAAGTCTACTTATTCTAAAATGAATTTATTCCTATGTTTCTGGTTTAGTGATATCCACTGAGATTATTAAAAAGTCTCATTAGCCTTGCTTCATTTTTTATTACTTTTTAATTACATCAATGGATGAAATTCTAGCTAGTGAGTCAGAGTGGTTTCAGTGCAGGGGTGGTAAGCCCATGAGGTGAATACAGCACACCAGGCAGTTCATCCAGGCCACAGCTCAGACTTAATACCATCTTCCACAGTGTCCCTGAAGCATGGAGAGGCACCAAGCCACAAACCAGGTGACTACTTGGGCAGCCTGAACCAACCACTTCTTCTGAGTGCCTCACAGACCTTCCACTTGCCTTCATCTCATCTACAGCCTAAAGACAAGTCCCACCACCATAAGAAAGATTCATGGTAGAACTGTGTACACGTGTCTGCCAAGACTGATGTGTAACCTCTGGCCATGTGACACTGTGCAGTGAATACGGGACAGAGTAAACCTGCCTAAGCACACTCAGGGCACACACGCAGCATTCAGTGATGACTCATTTCACGTGTACCTGGATGTGTGACAGCTAAATAACAGGGCAGGTAGATTTTGAGAATGTGACATATACATGACCATTTATCTGGCCGGAGAAGAGTCACACCTTTCCTTATCACACAGCTATCAGAAGTTATGTGACTGTCCAGGCCGAAAGCACAGGCACCACTTCCTCAGAGTAATTCTGGTTATGGCAAATATACCGCTGCTCTTACAAGCACATAATTTTCTTTGTCTCTTTTTTGCAGATATTCTCTATTACAGGGGAGAGTGGTCTGTATCTCCAAGATAAGAAGCCAGTCCATTTTAATGAGGATCTGTACAATGTTTCCTGTTAATTTGAACCATTTGACCGATAGTGAACATTCTTTACATGGTCAGGCAGAATGCCCATGAAGTCTCTGTTCATTCCTACAAGCTACTTATGAAATTACAATAGAATAAAATTGGCAATGAAGAAGAAAATACTAAAACAATATCTAAAGAAAGAAATACCATTGTCCTCCACTGAGTACTTGTCGATTTGTTACCTGCTTTTCTGAAGTGCGGCCATTGTTCATGGTCTCACTTAAGGGAGAGGTCTTTCTTAAACACAGGAACAGCAGAATCATTCACTAGTGGCAGGAAAAGCAATGCAGCAGCACTGCTGGCATAAAAATACATTGATAGGGTAAATTCCCACCCAGAAGTTCAGTGGTTGGGAAACAATTATAGAATAAGCACTTTTTTAGCAAATGATCAAATTCCTCCCAGTGCAGGGACTTCACTGGAAGATAACAGAGGTAATTCTGCATTTGGTATTACTTTATTGAAGCACTTCTGGCTGTAAGTTTTCTCATCATTATGATGAAAACCTACACTCTGGGAATATATTTTAACCCATGCATCTCAAAGCTGTATCCAAACACTTTCCTGAAATGCAGTACCTGAAAGCAGGTGAGTTAAAAGTGAAAGCCAGTTTCTGTCCTTCAGGACTGAATGTTGTTTTAATACCTGGATTAGGTTCTTCCACCCAAAGCAATATGCTGCTGTTAACATTAAACACTTACCCTCTTTATGTAAACCAGTAATTTTCAACAAGAGGGTTACAGATCCCAGGAAGTTTATGAACCATTGCTGGAGAGTCCGAGGAAGGTAGCTGTTGCTAACAGTCTCCGAAACACCAACCAGAGGTCAGCACCTCCAGGAGAAAAAAAAAAGGTAGTGTCCATAAATCCGTTGTCCCCTTGTTCACCCTGCTGAGGTTTCTATACTCCTCACTCACTCCTACTTCTCTCCTGGGACCTCTTAGTCCTGTGGCTCGGTCTCCCATTTCTGATCTGACTCTTTAAAGTAATTCTCTTCTATATTAAATCTCTACCCTCTCCTTTAAAAATACAAAACTTTTACGAATTAACTACTGAAAAAAGTTCTCTGTACCCTCATGCCCTGAGCAGACAGTGTTGGCCATTCTAATATAGCAACTGAACACCTCTTTGGTATGTGTTGCAAATTTTAAAACAAAGCATGACATTTATCTACATTAACTGTAATTTCTTAATGACTTTCCCTCAGGTGTTCCTCTTCTAAAGTACAATTATAGGTACTGAAGTGACTCTATAAAATGGCATGCATACCTGAATACTCTGCTTGTTTGCTTTGAGGGTGTTCAGGTTATTTCATAGTTTAACTGACATTCATAAAATGTTGCATTTCGTGGAATGGCAGAGATGAATCAGTTGGAGGGGAGAAAACTTATTTCTAGTCTTCTGCCTACACTAACAGGCCAACTGCCACGGTTCTGACTGTAGGACTTACAGTTTCTGACAGTGGCCAAGCTGAAACTCATCTCCACAAGAACAGGCTAGGAGAGATCGCTAATCTTCCCACTGCATCAAGTCACAGGAGAAAGCCAACAACTGCTATCACGCCACAGGCAGAAGTATATTGCTCACTGGAGTGAGACTTGGGAATGTGTTGAGGAAAAGCATGCTTTCATCAGGTGCTGAGCAGAATTCCTATGTATGCACAAACCCAACCACATGTGGCACATCAGGTCAAATGAGTCACAAATAACAATAGCATGTGAACAATCCAGATTCCCAGAGGAACACATGGGAGCAAATACACAAGCTAACATGCCTGCTCTACCAGCACTCGTCCACCCTTATAAAACCCAGCTTGGAATGGTCCTGTAAGATTATTATTTAATTTTGGATGGTGCACGTTGAATTTGTTGGATTAGAAGCAGAGGCAGCAGTCATTAGGCTAGGTAAACTGAACACGTTTAACATAAGAATAAAAGTTCCAAATATAGAAAACTCTGGTGTCAGGAAAAGACATTTTTCTGAGTACATTTACATTTAAAAATGCACTTGCAAAACAAAAGCAGACTCATGTCATTATTTTTTGTTCCAATCCTCCAGCAGCAGCAGCACAGCACACGTTATAGGGCATGGCCTGGTTTTCACAAAAGTCTGAAGCCAAAACTTTAAGCCTGTTTTTCTAGGTCTCTGCCAAACTCCAAAAGCACCTGAGTTTATGACATGATGTTGTGCTTAGGATTATCTGTGTACACTGAGTTAAGGCCTTAAAATATATTATTACATACCAGTTTTTTGGGGCCCTTGCCTCAGTCAGTTTACTACACAGGGCAAAAATTACCTCTGGGACAAAATCCAGGCAACTTAGTGATGAAGGCTACACTTTCTGGACCCTTTTTTTCCCCCTCTATATCATTTGTTGCAAAAATTGGCAAGTGTTTAAAGGTGAACTTGAAGAAAACAGAACATGTCACAACAAAAGCAAATGAATGTGGCTTTTTGCCACACAGTACTTCTGCAGTGCCAGCCAAGCCATTTAAATCACACTTTTCACTGTTTTTTAGCAACTGCGCATTCCTCATCTTCCCATATGTGGCTTGAGAATGTGGGCTGTAATTTGAAGCACAGCTAAAGAGTCAGCTTGTAGTTGATTTATGTGGATGATTTACTTAGAGTATCGGCAGTACTAAACACTGAGTACTCCGAAATACCAGCTCCTGGGCATGTCAGTCATAAATTAGTGCAGATAACAAAGAGAGGATACAAAAGTCCCATCATGTCATGGGAGTATTATGGAATAAATTCAGTAGGGAGAGACAAGAAAAAAAAGTGTATTAGGAAATTAATCACTGATTTCAGGGCAGACTCTTGTAGCTACGTAGTAACTTTGAAGCACTTGATTTTACAGTCTAAGAAGTACCATTTTGAGTATCATTTCCTAGACACTTCTCAAATCACAGCCTGGAAAGAACAGAACTAAATCACTACACCAACTCCTACATGCCTGTCACAGGTGTCTACCACACATCCACAAGCCAAGACTTCTGGACCCAAAGCACAGGTCTGTCCCTGAGCCAGACAAGCTGCCTTCCTGCCAGTAAACCAGTTGTTGTTGCAAGACATTTGCTTTTTCAGGTGACATTTACTACCATTATTGGCTGGTAGGAGAGGTAATTCAGGGATAGCGGGTTCCATCACAGAAGAACGTGTTCTGACAGATAGAACACCCACCAACTCTTTTTGGATTTTGTTCACAATACCCAGTCCTTCCTGTCTGTCCCTATCTATGCATAAGGCTTTCTGTAATAGCAGCTCCAGGTCAGAGGCCAATCCTTTTTGCCCATCCATCTGTGTCCTCTTCTTTCTCCAGCTAGCCTCTTCTATCAGTCCCACTGTCCTCGCTAAGCCAGTCTCAGCTCTCTTCCTTTGCTTTCCCTCCAAGCTTACTGCTCTCCCAACACAGTCTCCCAACAACTCCCACATGGAATACGTTCTGAGTTTCTTGCTCAGGTGTGTACCAGTTACTTCGTTCCTGCCTTGTCTTCAATGATGCTGCCCAATCTGCCTCTCTTTTAGGGTTTCTCCCAAGCAACTTCCATCCTTGACTTTGACATCCCTGTGGCTACCTGTCCTCTTTTTTACCTACCAAAGTCTCAATTTATAATAATCTCAGTTGTTTTTCTCTCCAGCCCCAGTTTCCCTTTTAACTCTTTCCCTCTTCTTGCCCTGTCTCCATGACTCCTTCCTCTTTGTCATCCAGCTGCCTCCCATTCCTTCTCTCATTCTCCCCAGATCCAAGGCCACACTACAACACCGCAGAGATAACCTTTCAAGAATATTTTTAAGGAATAAAGCATTCTTCCCTTAACATTCCTTTCAGAAATTACTTAATCACTTGGCTGCTATTTGTCAAATGTTTCCTCAAGGAGGCATCAGCAATGGAAAAGTGCAGCCAAAACTGCTAAAGCTTCTCAAAGTTATGAGCAACTGATACACAGAGCCATACCAGCACTCTGAGACTTAACAACACACACTGCTCTCTGTCTCTCCTGGAATCGTACTTATATATAGGTTTAGTGCTTTCACTTAGATTATTGGCTTGAATAAACATCAATTAGTTCCATTAATTTTAACTTTGCCTCAGTGAAAAATATTGGTCCTGGTTAAATGGAAAGGGTGGTCAGCTCCAGCTTTCACACACAGACTTTGCTAAAAATGTTTGCTAAAAATTCCACCCTTATGCACATGTTAGCTATGAGCCTCCTGCAAACAAGCAGCAGACTTGCTTGCCAATGTTATACTGCTACTTTGCTATCAGATCCTTGTAAAAAAATTGTAAAAAGTACACATTTAAAGATAGTCATTTGACCCTAGTATGTCTAAAAGTTACATGACCTAACATTTCCAATATGTTTCTTGGGTTTGCCTTTTGACTATATGTAATTTCTTTGCGTCTTACTACGAACCTTTGAACAACTGTTAGTAGCTCTAGGCACCCCGAGCTATGCAGGAAAAGAAAGGTAAGCCTACAGGCATAAAATTCCCAGGCTTTCAGTAATAAAGATCATACACGAAGTGCAAAGATCTCTATATAGAGTACAGAATGCTTTAAGCATTTCCTTCCAAAATCTTTGGAAAAATAATCAGATATCCTCACATCCTTAAAAACATGAACACTCTGCTTGTATCCTATTTTCTTTTGAAAAAATACAGAGAATTAAAAAGTTTCCTTATATATCTCTGTAGTTTTGGTAGGTAAAAATTAAAAAACAAACAAACAAACCCCCATGACATGCAACATAGACAGAAACAAAAAGTTGTGAACAACAGATTTGGTTTACTCCTGAAAATGAAAAGACAAAAAATAAACTTTATGTTTAGTTCATTACCTCAGCTGAGAGGAAAAAACCTCTCATCTTTCACTTAATTTTTACTTCTGTTTGTCGTCATGAAAGTTTAGAAGATACTGGTGCTGCTCTCTGTCATTTCAGATTTCAACAGCCAAGACAGAAGGAGTGCAAGTAAAATGCCAGGGACAGTGAACTCATTTTATAAATAAAAGTGTGAGCATGTACAATATATAAAACACGTGAGATAATGTTCTTACACCTGTTCATTCAGGCTTTGGACCAAAGCACTTGAAGAGCTAGTGAATGATATTTGAACAGAGCTGGGTAAAAATAGATTTGTTCTTGTAACATTATCAAAGGATCTGACCTAACAGACGACAACATCTGATGGGGTAAATCATCTGAATTGGATATTTCCTCATGTTTTAGGATTGGTTGGTATTATTCAGTATGCATAAAATAGCTGACCTCTACTACAGGACATATTGTATTTATAGTCCAGAACTTATTTCTTCAGTCCTATGTCAAGATTATACTATAGTCCTATTTATATTAGATGACAAAACATTCATTGCTTCATTTGCAAACTAATCCAAAAGTACACTCAAAGTAAGTTAAGTTACAACAGTACTGCAGAACTTCGGCAGACAGTAGTCTCTAAGCCGTTTCCTCTTTTCTGAATATCTTATATATATTATGCATGTAGCTACATACATAGTTAAGAACAGTACTCCTTATAGCTGTTTTTGTTTCCTCTGATAAAAGGAAGATTGAAAAAAAAAAAACTGATACAGTATCTACTTCTTTTTAGCTCTATATATTTTTTCTGTGACCAAGGCTGCTATCTGTCAGCCCATTTAGCTTTACCTGCATGGCTGAGGACTGTGCACCACTCTTCAGAAATATTCAGCGGTAAGTGGCTCTGCCCAGCACCCTTGCTGAAGTGGCCATTCAGTGTAACAGCGAGGACCAAAACTATTCTCTGCAGTCAGAGTCACCAGGGAAGATAGCATTGGAAACAATTTAAAACCGTGCCACTGAGGATAAAAGTTGTGCATGTCTGTATCAAGCAGGGAGGCAGGTGAGGAACCTGCAAGAGTATGCTTATGTCCAAATAACAGACAGCAAAAGCACCAGCTGCCCTGCTGAGACACCCTTAATTCATGTTTGATCAGCTTTTGTAGGCACTGATGAAGCTTACTGACACTCATTAATAAGGCAATTGTTGCAGTGTTCCTCATTTGCTCAAAACCCATAATGTTCCATATTGACTCAGAGTTTGCTTTCTGTTTCAGCTCACTCCATGTGAGACTTAACAACCCTGGCTGAAACCTCGGGATTTGTCTATTCACAGAACATAGCATGAGTTTAATTTGAACAGTTTCTCAAGCCAGTAAAAGATCTGATGGGACATGGATGACTCAAGAATGATTTCTTCATATTTGAATTACTCTAGATTTCAATCAGCTTAAGCTTTAGCAAGCCCAGGGCTTTGGTTCTGAGGCAGTCATTGAACTACAGCATAATGCAGAAAAAAGCGATTATAAATACAAATCAGTGTTTGGGGATCTCTTATCCAGTTTCATGACAGTTTCTAATGTCATCATTTTGTAGTCTGTACTGTCAGTGTTTTCCATTTCTTTCTGTAGGAGAGATAGGTTTGTACTATATTTTAAAATTTTGGCTATTTATAAGTAGGGCAGTGAAACAAGGCATTGTTACAAAGCTACATGTTAACAGCTCTCCTACTCCTTTCCCTAGAGTTGAAACTAAAATAAAACAGTTAATGATTGTACTCCTATCTTAGAAACACCTCCACAGAAATATATCCTCCCTACTGTACCCCTACCACAACACCCTAATTAACAGCTAACTAGCTAACATAGTAGCCAAAATACCAGCTGCCTGTGAGATTGCCAGCACAGTATGGAACATCTAGTAGTCAAAAGAAGTACAAAAATATTGATCTTTCTTCAGAGCAAGCATTCAGAAAGGGTTTCCCAGAAAAACTCAAGGAGGAAAAAGTTATTTAAGAAGAAAAAAAAAATATGTTTGCCAGAGCCATGTAATTAAAATATGGCATGCATTCCCACATGGCAGGGATCATTCCTGTCAATTTCTTACTAGAACTATTGATATCAAAAGAAATTTTACCCTTTTGTGTGTACTTTCAGACAGGAGTGCTGCAAAATTATACCTAGGAGAATATATCTGATAGAAGTAACTCAATGTTGGATCCAGCACAGATACACTTTGAGGCCTTTTCCAAAATCTTTATCCATTTTTGCATCTGTAAAATGAAGATAGATCTCTTCTTTGCCTTACATGGCTACAGAGATTAAATAGATTTTAGAGTATTTTACCTTCTACCAGTGTAACACAGTAAACAGGCTCTTTTCCTGGGGGTAGACAAACTCTCAGAAGGGCCTGGGGAAGAACAAGGTGAAGCACCTACAAAAAACATTTCACCCTGCACTTATCACTGGAGGCTCCCCCAGCCAGGGAAGGAGGGCAGTAACACATCCTCAGATGGCTCCACTGTGGAGTTAATCTAAGTGTCATGTGCTGTCCTACCCCTACAATAAAAAGAAAGGGTAAAACTCATTTTCCTTCTATAAGATTAGTACTCCCTGCCAGAGAGAATATATTAAGCATAAATATATATATATAATACATTATTAAAAAATTAATTAGGATAACAAAAACTCCTATCCTATACAGTTAAGAAACAGGAGAGGAAAAATCTCTTGTATTGCTTTTGTGTTTGCCAGGCTGGTGATAACAGTCACATTTTAGCAGTTCATCTCATAGTAAGAGAGGACTCTGTACAGTAGCATATTCACCTTGCAGACACCTCACAATAGTTTGCAACAGTGGGTAAATACTAAATATAACAGAAACTTTACAAATATGGTAGCAGGGGAGTGGAGTAGTTAAGGAACTCAGTTCCTTTCTTTTTTCTGTAAGTCACTAGCAGACAAGCACAGAACAAAGCTTTTCCACACTCACTTCCAGTCCAAGATTAAACCAGCCAGTTGCAGGCATCTGCCATGGTATGCACAGTTCCTCATGAAAGTTAGATGATTTGCATATAGCCACTGAACCACCTAGTAGCAGGACTTTTAAAAAAGGCATATTTGCAATTCCATAACCTAATAGACCAGGACTGGTCAACAGATCAAATGCTGGAGTGGTAATCCATTTCTCTTTTAGAAGGAAATCTCAGGGAAAGGTTTAGCAGAAACAGATATTTGTCTTTTCAGCAAGTAAAAAAAAAAAAAAAGAAAAAAATGCCTTTCTTTTCCTTCATAAAAACTGTGTCTTAAGATTTTTTTATTTGTATTGCAGCCACACTGAGTTCCGTGCACAAACCAAATGGATGAGACTCCTGGGACTTTAGATACCAGTCAATGCAAACTAATTGAAACAATGTGTGCGTGTCCACATCTGGCTGACCATTTAGCAAAATTTTGCTTACATAAGGGCCATCAATATTCTGAAAGACAAGCAGCACTGCTTCTGGTTGGGAAACAGGGTGCGATTCTACATAGCAATGGGACCTTTGCTTGTCTTTCAGCTCTGTGTGCACAGCAGCATGATCATTTCCACATATTAACAGCTGCAACCTTTCATATAAAGAGTATTTTATTTCTTAAGTTTAATTTGAACTTTTACTACTCTTTTTAATGGTAGAGCATCTAGGAGACTTGCTCTTTAGGAACGCAGGTAATCTTCTGTTTTCCATTTATAACTTTAGAAGTGCTACTACATGACAGGCAATCCAAATGTGTGCAACACATACTGTACATGAAAGTGTTAGTCGTACAACTGGATGGACACCACACCGGCCAAACTCATCCATCAGGCTGTCAACACCTTACTCTTTTTCTGCAGTAACTTATGTGGAAAATTTTCCTACAAACAGCTGTTCAGATCATAGGCAGACAACAGGTTGTCTGAAACCCCCTTTCAATTGTGCATAAAGATTTGTGAACTTCTAGTTTCATGTGCAAGATAAACAAGAACAGGATGTTCTTTTGATTTACATTTATGATTTGGTTTACATTTTCTATTTACAGAAATTCTTCTGGATCTCCTAGCTCCATTGCCAAAAAAAGACTTTTAGTTCACTGACCTTTTCCATCTGGTGTTTGTGTTGGGATGTGAATCCTGCAGACGGAATTGAATTCTTTTCCCTACTTGTCCTTTTTTTTTCTTTAAGCTTTCATCAGCAGATGTGAAAAGATGGACTAGAATCATATGACAAAAGCTCAGCAATGGGTACGGTCAATATGATGAAGACTTGTATTTTACAAAACTGCATTGCTCTTTCATTTTGTAAAGCACTGTCTTTTCCAACAGCATTGAAAATAAACATACTGAAAGTGCCAGAGTGACTTAGGGTCCTACTCTTTTGGACTTTCAAGAAGACTTAGACATCAGGATACAGGCCAAATTAGTTATACATTCTCTGACGCTTTTGCATAAAAATTCCTTTTGAACAAATCTAGGCCTTGAGAGGTGCCAAAAGAAATAACTGATTGACAGCTGTAGGTAGAACGTTCTGAATAAAGCCCTAGATGGCCTAGATGTAAAATTCATCATGCTGGATTAGATGGCTGAAGAAAAGACCTGAGCTGGTCAGCAAAGAAACACTTGACCTGTTTTCAGGATGAAACGTACATCTAGTTTGTTGTGCATAGTCAAAAATGTTACCCCTTCTCTTCCCTGAATTCGGAGGTAGCTCATTTCTAGATATCAACACTTTATTAACTAAACCCCTCTTTTAACTCAATTTTGGAAACAGGATTTAAGTATAAATCTTTTTCAGATTTCATCTGGTAATTTTTTTGCAGTCTAGCACAGACTCTTAACACCATATATGGTTAAACTGGCATATGGGCACTTTTAATAACAATGACACCTAGATTCATTCAGTAGTGTGTCCTTAGTTCTCCAAAATCTTCACCAGAATTATCATTTATTCTTTATAAAGGGAAAAGCAGAGAGGTAGATATATTCTTTATACTCTCTGGCAGTAATATTCAGCTATCCAGCTGATGAAAAACAAGAACGCTTCTGGGGGTAATTTACAGTAGTGTCTTAACCTAGCCATATTTAACCACCTTTTGGAAGGAGGTATTGATTGTGGAATTAACTGTGCATGCAGTGAGCCTTGGCAGTCTACTGCAGTTTAGCAGAGCTCTAGCAGCCCTCGGGTTAGGTTGTATCACATATTGATGTTTGACTGATGATCTTTATAAAGTTTTTCCTCCTAATGTGACATTTACTTTTCCTCTAAGAGACATCCTCTTTCTTCTTTTATTCATGCACAAGGATTACACAACCTTTTTTTTAAATAAAAATTCATTCAGTAATTCATACTCCTTACTTTTCCTTACTATATGCATTTGAGTCCCATAACAGTATTTCCAGCACACAGAACATTCCTTTACAAAATGTGGAGGCTGGTTTTATTTGTTTATCCTTTCCTTTACACATTTCCAGAATGTCAACTCTGACATTCTGTATTTTTTCTTCTTTGTAGTCTCACAACTATGGATTGCAAGCTTAGTCAGAGCTATAATTGAGGGTGAAGTTAATCAAATACAAATGTTTATAATCCAGAGTTTTAAATGCTACAAACAAAACCATTTTTCCAGTTTTCTTCAGAGCTCATTCTGTTCTGTATAAATCCATTTCTATGGCTGATTCTTGTGCCATCAAAAGCTCTTCTGACTTTTCTGAGTTCAAAGGGGTAGCCAATGCTAGCGAGAAGTAAGCAAAGCAAGTAACAGAAACAAGCAGATTAGACAGGAAATATACCAGAGGAGCAAGTATAGGACACAGTGGGGACAGATGAAAGACAAGTGATGCTTCTCCTCAAAGAATGGAGCATTTACTGTGGTTGTTGAAGAAATCTGTGTATTAGTTTTGCATTTGTTGTTCTGACCAGTTTGGTTCCACTACTGACACACAGACTTTGTGGGAAGATTGTCTCTGATGATGAGTTTGGTGAGGCTCTGGTGAGATGGGAGTTATTTGGCTCCTTTGCAGACAGTGGGTTTTCTTTTAAATTGTGATCTTGTGATAAACAATCCAGTATAACTGGGAAGAGATTAATTAATCAATCAATTTCAGAGTTTATCAGCTACAACACAAAAACGATACATTCTTAGCCTTTAGTAAAACAACATGATCAACTGCTTTGTAAAATTAGTCAATTACTTTGTGTTTATTGATACAAATGGGCACACCTGTGATTATCAAGTTTCAGCAAACCTGCAGAAGCTTGTGCCTTATCTCCTGTTTTCTGACTCCTTATAAGAACCAAATACATGGGCAGAGACAGTGAGAAAGACTAATGGTGAGACCACTGTCACTCATGTGTCCTTTACCTAAGGATACTAAATTCAGTGAAGATTTTCACAGGGAAAACAATTAAGTACGGATGCCTTCAGCAAAACTCCAGAAGAGTGTTGGCTCACTGGAATGACAACATGTGGGTTCCAGTTCAGGCTGCCAAATTCATATGAGCTGATCTTTCAAACACATAGAGGATCTTTTGTATTAGGTAAAACTACACTGTTTTAGTATGTGAGGCTAATTCAGGTAGGCCTCCATGGAATGGTGTGGAAATAATTGACTAGTCCTTGGTAAGAATATTGCTTGTGCTTGTTTGCAGAACTAATTGCACAAATGTTTATGCACAACAGACAATATGTTAAGTGTTTTCAATATTGAAGAACCACGTTAAAAATAAACACTGATGACATATTTTGCAAGATACATAATATGTTTGTTTATGTGACTCAACATGTCTAAAGAGAAGATTTTGATTATTTTAATAACAGCCCTGTGGTGGCTACTGTTGACTTTTCAATGTCAAATATACAGTCCAACAGCTAAACACCTGGAAGGGTTCCATAATTAAATATTTCCAAGAACCTCAATTTTCCAAATCCATTAGATATTACATTTGAGTTAATAATAATCAAGTGATATGATGGTCAAAGACATATCTTAGTTTGTTAACACATAGAAGAGCAGCTGCAAAAATAATGATGTATTATCAACATGCACTTGTACTTGGTCAATGCAAAACAAAACCCTTGTAAATGTTAACTAAACATAAATCCCAAGTATTTCTGAGTAAAACTTTTCTTGTGAACCTCCCATCCCTCCACCAAACCAAACAAACCACAAAAGCAGATGCAATATATTACTATTTTACAATATGTTGCTTTAAAAAAAAATCACATTTCTTCAGAAGACAGAACATTTCAAACTAACATTCGCTTTTTAAAACTTAGAATTTTAATAGTTAGACAGAATTACAGCCATGCTATCTCATCTTTCCACTGCCCTAACTTGATACCAGCCTATAAGCCAACATCCCGTACACAGGATTGTCACAGTCTACCTTAGCACCTAGAAAAATGAAAACAGCCACCAAACTTTTCAGTCAAATGTAATAATGTCTGACATCATCATGGCTGGGCTTCGCGAATGAAGATTTGGGAAGGGCTCTACCCACATTTGTCACAAGCGCTCTGGTGGCTAAAAAGGCCAATATGAGACAGGCACGTCCAGTTGCAAAAGGCACAGCAGAGAGACTCCTTAGGAGGTATATTCTGCAAGGCACAATTCCTTCTGTGTTGTCTTTTCTCCTCGGGAGTGAACCTGCGTGCTTTCTCAAAAGCATCAGCAGCATTACAGATAGTGTGTCTCCACACCTCCTGATCGGAGTTGATAATGAGTTAGAGATTATGCAGAGAAATCTTAAGCAAAGTTTTCCTAATCAGGATTTACATAGCTTCAGTAAAATAAAAATATAATACAAGCATAGCAATCAATGAAATTATAGCATGAGGTAGTGTGGGAGAACCCATAAACTTGAAATTATTTGTCTTGTTCTTTGGGAAAAAGAAGCTTATGGGAAAACCCTTCAGCTTTGTTGTCAAGGAGTTTGGAGTGCTTTGCAGCACAATGTTTACAGTGCTGGGGGTTTTGGTGCACTGGTGCTACCCTTGCAAAAACACAACCCATGTGCTCAAGCTATGAGAATGTAATATCAGTATTATTTCAGACTCACTCTTGTTCCTTGCTAAAGTTAACCCAGTATATTATCATTTAGCAGAAAAGCCTCTTCAGTGCCCAATAAACAATGGTGAGTTTTAAGAAAAATACCATAGCTTTCAATTTGAGGATGCCTTTTTACCTTCTTTGTGAGAAAGTATTCATCTAGGCTATTTCTTCAGATGCCCTACAGATTTTTATTTAAATTCTTATACAAAAGCGCAAGATTGGAGTAATTATTAAGACTGAAAATTGGGAGGCTACACTCATCCATACTCAGCAAATGGAAGTTTTAAATCCTCTCAAAAAATGGTGTGCTTTGTTCCTCTCACATTACAAGAAGTTCAATAATTGGCATGCTGTTGGTACCAGCTGTCATGTTAACCAGGAGTTTTAAAATTAGACTAGATGGGAAAAAACTGAGGTAAAGAAGACATCTTGAAATTGCAAGGAGATGTGGACTCTGTGATCTACCCCATGTAAAAGACTGAAGGGACCTAATATTAAAAATTACAGCACTGCAAAAGATTTGAATGTTCTGTTGCTGCAAGACATGTCACAGACACCAAGTATTAATCATGACTTTTTTAATTCTTCCGTCCTCAGTGACCCACCCAAGTGTCACTAAGGAGGGCATCTCTGAGGGTGTCCTCACCCTCATCATGTGCTCAGTCTCTCACAGAATGCACTGGCATGATTTCCTTCCTACAGCAAAATCCAGTTTGTTTCTCCAAGCTGCCTCTTCTCAGTTCGCAGTAACTGACAAACCTTGCCCTGAGTAATTTTGTTTGCCTGATATGCTCTCTCCAGGACAGTTTTCACTGGGAACCTTTCCAAGGATGTGTCACACTGAGTTCATACCTTCTACGAAGATATGAGGTAACTATTAAAATCACATCACCACAGCTGCTTCTTCCTGTATCAGATTAATAAGCACTGTGCACCCTATCAGACTCCTATCAACTCAAAATAGAAAAACTGATCAACAAGGTAAGTATAAAGCAGAATTCTCTTCAGGACTATAGGAGAGCAATTAGGAGCAAAATAAACAATGCTTTTAACTAAGCAAGGAGAAAAGAATTTGAACAGTGTGACTACAGTGCTAGTTTCAAACCCACATAAGCAAACTGGTACAAGCCTCTCCATGAATATCAGTGAGTGATTAAAACCTGCCTCACAGACAGACGTAAAATGCAAGATTGCCCTTCCTACAAAACCATAACATTTTGATAAACTAAGTTGGTTTTAAACTGCACCTTACATTTAAAGGGTAGTTCTATTCACATTTTCACCCACAAGCAAATCAGTAGAAGTTTTCCAGTGTCCTTTATCCTTGGACAACTGTTTTTTCTTATTTGTGCTGTGCAACTACCTATGTAGGACTGTTGTTTAACACAATATCAATTGAACTGCCAGAACTTAAAATACAGAATGAGAACAGCTTTTCAAGCTTTTCAACCTGAATCATTTCACTGATCAGTTTACAGTCAGCCACTTATAGATACCATAGCACAATTGAAAAAAAAAGAGTGAACAGCAGTACAAGTACTGGAACAACTGGTTCCCAATCTAGACGAAAGCTGATGGTGGATAAAGAAGTTACACTTCTAGTTCTCTGGCTGTAAGCTAATGACGAAAGACCTCCAGTGGCACAACCGAGCAAACACAGATGTTCCCCCTTGCCCCTCTCCTGTTGTGCCAATGAAAGTCTTTATGGGGTTTCACTGAGCAGCAGATCAAAAGAGCTGATCTGTACCAGGAGTAATAATTTCACTCTGACAGGGTTTTTAGCACCACCAGGAAGGCAGGGCACTCCCATAAAGCTGTGTTTCCATTAACATCCCTGCCTCGTCAAATCATGTCTTCATGGTGAACTTCTGTGTATCAATGGATTTTCAAGCAAACTGTGATCACATTTCAGCATTTGTCTTTAATGTGCATAGCAAATAAATTGAAATTAATATTACAGTAAATATTGCTAAGTAAGGAATTACATCCTCTATCCACGGAACAAGTTTAATGTCTCCTGTAGACATACCCAGTCTTTATCTTCCTCATGAAATCACTAATACAAATACTGGTCATAAATGGCCTGTGGTAACATCAAAAGTGGTAGTAAGCTTATTTAGCCTCTGTCCTTGAGAACCAGATTAAATCTACCTGTTAATTTCGAGCAGCATTAAGCAGACATAGGCTAGGCACCAAATTTTAGTTATTAGTTTAAACTGGTGTCTACGCATTCATCTTACTGACAATGATCTGTGTGTTTAGATCTCAAAAATCCTAGTTACATTTACACACTTCTAATTCAGTTCAGTGTACTGTGGTTGGTCTGTTTCTCCTAATTAAACAGCCATCACTGTAATGTGAAAGAAATTAAGCTTGCAGAAGTATGAATTTTTTACAGCTGGTCCATTGGTGATGGTCTCTAGGGAGCAAAGAGCAGATCTAGAAGGACAAGATCAACATGCAGAATGCATGTAGAGGAAATCCAGCAAGGGCTGTCTGGTTACCAGTCTGTGACATTATCTGGAATTTGCAATAGAAATAAGAACTATTTTCCAGGCAATGATAAGATAGAGAATCATTCTATAAGCAAATCTAAATTTTATCTTTCCACTAATTATCTTTGTTTTAAAGGGGAAAAATCTCCATTTACTTTACAACATCCATTTGTTATTTCACACTTAGCTCTGCATTTCTTTCAAAGTCCTACAGCTAGTTCTAAATACAGCACTTCAGGTTCTCAGCACTAAGCCTTCTCCAAACCCTTTATCTCCCTATTTCTATATACTGATACAGAAAGACAAAGGTTGCCCTTCTGTGTCATGCTGACACTTCAATTTCATGATACAGGGGATTTTGGCAATGGAATTCTTCTCTGCCCTGTCAGTCACTTGTTTTGCTTCGCAATGACACAATTATTTGCACAGGGTTTCCAGAGGTACACTAAGCTAAACTAATAGCTCCCTGAAACTGTGAGGAGGTCGTGCTTCTGCTTGATATCTCCTCCTAGCTCTGGTACTCAAGAGACCCTCATTTAAGCTAATTTAATGTGCTAAAATGACACAGTAAAGAACAGGGTTGGATAGTTTTCTGCTGCTCTACCTAGTGAGCCAAATCTGCTCACAGAAGGGTTTCACAAATACTGAAGCTGTTGTCCAGGACGGGGAGAGAGCCAGTGCAAAGCACAGCTGAGCTCAGAGAAGAAATCAAAACCTCCCCCCTTCCACAGAAGTAAGCTGGTACCCTCTCTCCTGATCCCTGTTCATTTGCATTATTTTTAACCTTATCTGGTTCCCTTGATCCAGTTCACAATCCCCAAACAGTTGTGTCAACAACTGAGTGAGTGACAGCCTGAGTGTAGAATTTCTTCCATTAGTTTCTCTCTAAAAACCACGTGTTTGTCTGAGCAGTATTTTGCTTCAGACATGTCTATTAGATTCATTTAAATCAGACTATGCGTGGAGGCGTTACCATGCATGAAAGATGAGAATCTGGTGCATTCAGCTTTTATAATAGCTCTGTTAGTCCACTGTATTCTCTGCTCTTCCACAATAGGAAGAATAACACCATATATGATGGGCAGCTGTGGTATATTCCACAAACACCTTTTTTCTCATGTTCATCTTCTTACTTACCAGGTTTAGTCTCCATATAAATTTCAGATAAGCTGGCATTCCTTATTATTCCTAATAAAGTTTCACAGATTTGTACTAAAGCTGCTATGACAATTCAGAGTTCATCTCATAATCATTCCAGAACAAGGTAAATCTGATCAACAAGATAAATATGATCAACAAGAGAGGACCTAATTTACCAATAAGCTGGCTTCTATACTTGTTTAAGACCTCCTTAGCTTCAGGGATGCATTTCAGAAAAGCACTTTCAGCTATCAGAAAGTTATATAGTGATAGGCTGTATTTTTCAAGTAGCAAGGTAAGCTTAATATTGTACTTTGGTTGATCGTCAAGGCTGCAGAAGAATAAGAGGGGTACACTTACCTGACTAGGATCTTCTGTGACTACAAGAGTTCAGGAGAGGATGCTTCAGCCAAAGTACAGCTGAGTTGGGGTGGCAACTTTACCGACATTTAGGAAAATGCCTCAAAGACCAGCCATCAGGACCCCAGCTGCAAATACATTCTGCAAATGTATAGCTGTAACATGTAGTTAACTATTTGAGTCCTGACTGTGACATTTATTCATCTTTTTCCAAATGCAACAAAGGGTTTGTTTGGTGTCTTTTCGCCTTGCTCAGTGTTGGGAGAAATTTCAGATTAGTCTGAGAAACACTGGGCACTTGCATTTCCCAGGGAGTGAAGCCATGGACCATGGATCATGGACCCAATGTATTCATCAGAATCAAGTGCTTCCACTCAGCACTTCCTACAGCCCATCTCCCATCAAGCTGCAATGGGCTGACACAGTGGCAGGCAGAATTTTCTTCCTTCAAAAGCAGCAGGACAGCAGGCAAATGACTTCCCTACAGATATCATTAAAATGAGTTGCTTCATCACCAAACTGAAAGCAGAGCAAAACTGGATATATACAGAAGAAACCACCTTCTCTCAAAAATCTCAGTGCACTAAAAGATCAGTAGATCTTTCTAATGCAAAGCCAGTAATTTAATTTCTTTAAAGTATTCCCACTCAAACATCTATTACCACGACGTTAAAGATCTCTGTGAGATTAATGTGGATATAGTTTTTTAAAGTAAGAACTAATGGCCTGAGCCTGAGATTGTCAAGTAAAGAGTCAAAGTTTCATCTAGGTTTTGTTGCTACATTTGTCCCATTTCATTTTCTCTGAGCTGTAAAATATAAGTACACCTGCATCTACAGCTACTCTAAATCAGCTGAAAACTCTGGCCCAGTACCTAACAGAAACACTGCGCAAGGTGATCCTTTGTAATGCAAGGTAAAGACTGGTAATACTGAGTCATCTGCCTACATACAAATTCTCAAGCAAGTCTGACTGATACTGAAATTACAAGACAAGGCTAGCAAAAAGTTTGAGAAGTAAACTGAAAAAATTGAGAAGTAGTACTGTACGCTGAGTCATCCCCATCTCTGACCGCCCAGCTGAAAGGGCACAGCAACAGCTGAGGTGCAGCTGTCACTCAACACAGTGATCAAAATGCAGATTAATAGCAGACCTTATGTGACACTTACACTTTATCCTTTCAGGGTTTCACTGATTTTAATGCTCATGTATGTGGGATTTCTGAGAAGCTGAGAAAAATATTGGATATTCATTCAAACTGGCATATATATATGGTTATATGCTTCCAGAACCACTTTATCTTTTAGGGGAGCAGCTGTGATCCTCCCCATTCCTGTCCTTAACCCACCCCTGCTTTTCACCCTTCAAAGTAGTAAAGCCAGTCCAGTAAGCCTCCTTTCTGCTTAGTGCTTCTGTGAACTTTTTAGTCAGACTTGCAAATGTTGCTGAACATGACCCTCGACTCGCACAAGACTTTTCCCAACTAAGTTACTGCCATTCACCAAGCTGACTTGTTCTTCAGCAGAACCCTAACACAGCCATAGTAGTAAGCAATCTTGAAAAAACAGCAGCAAGCCATTCCTCCAAACAGTGTAAAATTCTCAGTCACAGCATTCCAGACAAAAAAAAGAGCATGATCACAAGGATATAGCTAACAAGAAGACCAAAATCCACCTAATAACTGTAAGAAATCATATCTAGAAGAAAAGAAGTATGACTTAGGTGAGGCATGTATATGCCTAAGAGATAAGGAAGCAAGAAAGCATTTTACACTATTTAGCCCAGACTAGAAAAAGAACATTTCTAAGAGTACACTTGCTATTTTCCACTCTTACATCCCACAAACAGCATCCAGTGGGATGATGAAATTAAAAAGGTGTGGCTATTGTTCTCCTCTACTGTCTCTGTTCACAATATTCTAGCACTGGCAAGCACTAGGTACAGAGGAGGAGCAGAGGCTAGATATCAAAAAAGTTTAAGAGTTTACAATTTTTCCCTTCCTGTGACTTAAAAAGAAACCCAGGAGACTTGTTGTTGTCTATCAACAAACTCTATTTTTTCATTATATAATACAATATCTCTGTGGCAACACCAGAGAAAATTTATAGTTGTTCTTAGTATAAATATGATGGTTTTCTTTGGTTTATGTAGTCACTGAAACAAAAGAAGTATATACTGGACCTGTTTATCTAATTGCCATTGAAGGATTAGCAATCACACATGCAGAGATTGTTAAACTTTTTTAGCACAGGCTTCAGTTTTGCTTCATCAGAAATTTGCAAAACTCTTGTCAAAATCATGTTGCTCCTGCTTTGACTAGATATAATGATATTTTCACAAGGGCAAAGTTTAGATGGACAAAGAGATGAAACTATAAGGTCACTTCAGTGAGGCAATCTGAGCTGGAATGTATATTTTGAATGCACAAATCTGTAGACTTTGTACAAGGCTTTCCCCTCAGCCCTGCGCAGCCCTTCGAACAGCGAATATCAGCCTGGTGACTGAGGCACAGACCACAGTCAGCCTTTATTCTTGGCTTGGATACAGATTTGTTGTGTGACCTTGATCAACTAGTTTAACCTCTGCATTTCCTTATCTGTAAACAAGAACAATCACCATCACTTACCTCATCAGCTTAATTCAGGAATACTTGTAAAGAGCCTTGAGTTTCTTGGCTGGCTGTTGCTATAGGAACAAGAAGCAAAACTACAATACAATTATGATACTTTTATGATCCCAGTCACCTACAAAATATTTTGAGCTCAAAATTGTGCTTTGGTTTAACTTTCAAATTCAGTTTCCCATACATGAGACAGATATAGGGAAGATTGAGGAAAGGAGACTCAAAGCTATATTCCCCTTAACATAGGTCCAAGTGTACACATGTACCAAGCACACAGGTAGGGTGACCATGCTGCCATCAACATTTATTCCATCTGCCCTTCTTGCAAGACAACTGCTAAGCACTTCTTAAGAGAGTTAAGACATCATATTATAAATTGCAAAAGCAGATGATAGGAGTTTTAGACAGCCTAGGAGAACCACACACACTTATCGAAATGTATCTAAGTGGGTAACAACATGGCTTCATAGAAATGGGTGAGTGATCAAAGCAGTGTTAGGTTTCTCAGTAGTCCAGTTCACACAGGCATAGCACAGCCAGAAACACGGGAGACTTCCCTCTCTGTGTCAGTCAGTGATATAATTCACACTGACAGCAGTCAGTGAAGGTTCAGTGACTAACCGACCAACTCAGAATTAAAGAAGGAAAACTGCAGCAGGTCTGTTACATCTCACATTAGTCCTCTGCCCAACCGGTCCATCTTTCTCCTGAGCACATGGAACTTCCATCAACGCACGTTCAAAAGAGACCAGTAAAGTTGAGACCATCATGATCCAAGGAGATACTTCTGCATAGCACAGGTGCCTGTACATGCCATTCATGCACCAAAGTCAGTCTGTGCATCACCATGGTACTCCTTCTGCCTCAGAAATAGGCACTAAATAGTTGGAAATGACAGCTAAACAGAGCTACTGCTTGTTGCTCTTCCTCAAAATTCGACACCGTTTGAACTATAAAAAGTTTTAATTAATCCTTGTCAATTAAGACATGCATTTTAATGTCACATTTTCTTTTATATGTTGACATTTGTGACAAGATTTCTAGAATAAAGTTTGTTTACTGACAGGCTTCCTTTGGGCTCCTTCCCCAGCCACCAACATTGCAAGCAGACAGTTTAACAACAACACTGCAAGTTTGGAAGTGCTAAAATATCTGCGCTCAAAGCCTGCTTTAGGATCTACTAACAGGGATGTGGCTAAATCATCATATGGCTTAATTTATTGACAGAAAAGCCAGTACAGAATTTATATGGTGAAAGAATGTTTATGTACAAAACAATTTATATGGCAAATCATTTTAGCTGATGCAGATTTAGCCACACACTCACTGTTAAGGTGTACAAGACTGTACCTGCTGCTGAAGTTTGAAGGAACAGCATATGTCATTAGGTGGTACCACAGTCAGCAAGTATTCCCGATGGCTGAGAAACAGTTTCTGAATCAAGATCATCATAAAGTACAAGATTCTGAAGTTAAACCTCATCACACACCTAGATATTATCCTACCACTGTGAAGAAGTCGTATCTTTTTTTAATTATATACAATATTTTCTTACAGTATTTATTTTAAATTCTATTTTTTAAAAAAAGAAATAATTAATTAAACCTTTTTCATAAAGCCTTCATAAATATTTTTTCTATAGTGCTGTAACACAAGTGCTTGACCTAATGCTCCTTTTTTCTTAGATTAGACCAATAAAACCTTGGCAGCAGTTGCTGGACACTGGTATAAACAGCTGGGTTTCCTGTGAACCCAAGATACACTTTGAAAAAAAAGTCTATTGAAGACAGTTTTCTTTAAGACCCTTATCAAAATGCTCATCCTGAATGTCCCATTGATGACAGAGTCCATACACATTGGATGGACCTTATGAAAAGGCATTTTTGGAAGCCAAACTTAGTATGCCAAAGCAGCATCTTGTATTATTTTGACTGTCTGCCAACACTAAGGCTTGCACAAAATGATGACCTTCAGTACCTTTGCTAAGGAACAGTGCAAATGACATCAGCAACTAAACTCTGTTGATTAGCATGAGATTTCAGCAGGTTTAGCTGGCAAGCTCCTGTGAACTTGGTTAACATAGTTGGGGTATTGTCCGAAATGTCTCTGCTGTAGAGTAACATTGTACGAATCATCAAACACAGAAAAATAAACACACAGATATGACATGTATAGAAGTCTATGTTGGTCATTTTATATCAGGCAGTATATCTTTGCTTTCTTTTGTGGCTTGATTTAGACTAATCCACAAGCCTGGAATAAAAAGAATAACAAAAGACTGTTCCTTTAGTTAGATAGTCTTGATTGCTTTTCTCTCACCAAGGGAAAAGCAGGGCAGAATAGATCTTCCTCACTTGATCCTACATAAGCAAGGAGAAAAAGGATAAGTGAAAAGAGGCTATAAGCTCTCCTCTTGGGATTCTGCCAATTATTTTTCACACATAAGCAGTTAATGGAAAGACCAAAGCCCAGAAATTTTATAGCCTGGATCCCACTACTTCCACTCCAGCCTATAAAACCTTCCCATTACCACCACAGAGATTGCCTGTGACTGACCCTATGCTTTTAGCATGGGAGGGGACTTCCTTTTTTCCATCATTTTTTTTCCAGTTGTTTCTGACAAAAGTTGGGTATTTGGTCTCTGACACTACTAATTAAACATCAGTCCTGTTTACAGTGTGTCAGCTCTAGGCTAGAATAAAAGCAACAATTAGTTATAGGAAGGCCCTATAAAAATGTTATATGCTAATGGTCTCAGGTTATCTCAGCTTTTACATGTTCTAGAAGGTGGAAGTCTTCATCTCTTCCAGCTTTCCCCGCCCTACTGCTGTTTTTTCCCTCTTTAGGCTTTCTGTGGCCTAAAGCACTTAAATACTTCATGTAAGTGCTCATGAAAACTGCCATATTAACACCTACTCCACCAGCAAAGCTGAGAAAGTCAGCAAAGCTGTGATTATCATCCCTCATGTAGTTAAGATGCAAGAGCAGTGCAAATAGGAAAGCAAGAGAATGCTTTAAAGAAAAATATTGTCCATTAACATTGTTTACAGTAAGCCAGGCTTGATATTACTACAGAAAAAATTGCTAAGAACTAGAGTGTCTCCAGGTTCACCAGCAAAGTTACTGTGTCCACTGGGTAAGTGAGGAAGGAAGAGGAAAGGATCGTAGAGATAGGGCAAAGCACAGCAGACCTCAGGGAGATAGGGAAGCTGAGTGACACTCTAGTCCTCACAGTATGCAAACACCTTTTCTCCTTTGGAAATCCAGAGAGAACATGAGCTATTCCTGCCTTCTGCTCTAAAACTTCTGCTCCTGAGCCGAATGGTAGAGCTCTTGGGGTTAGCTCTGACAAGAGATCAGTCATCACATAAGCACTGCCGAGTCTTATAATTACTGTGTTCACGTGGTCACTGTGCCTTATTGCCCAGTTATTTCATAACTGAGTGCTATGTACCACACCAGATCCAAGCACGCAGCTCTCACTGACTTCTAGAGCTCCCTTTGGGCATAGGTCTGTTGGAATCTACGTTTTTCATTACTTTATTTACCTGATCTGCAAATATTTTGGAGAACGCAATGGTACTTTTGAACATTTGCTTATTTGCCTTGTCTACACGTTGAAGCTGTACTTACATATGTATTTCTTGCAGGACTCATTCATGAGGAAAACCATACAAGTTTAGAAGTTAATCATTCTCCTGAATGTCAAAAGCCAGGGCAGATCAGGATGTGCATTGTGTTGGCAGTGCTGCAAACTGGGCTGGTTTAGTATGAATAGTAAATTTCCTAGCCTCAGTAAAACTTTTAGTAGTTTTTGTAGCAGGTTAACGACTATCCATGGATATTTGCCATAAGTAATTGCAAAGCACAGAAAAAAACCTGTAATTACTAAGAAAAAAGTGGTTTACATTTTCAATTCAATAGAAAGAGTCCAGTGCCTTCTTTTAGCTTTCAGCTTCTGAGTAAAACAGATATCCTGCCTTTGTCAGAAACAGCAGTGATTTCAAGAACATACTGATCAGCACATTTTATATCCCAAATGTTCCAAACCAACACCTAGTAAGATTTTGTTATGGCTGCAAGCTGTAGAACATGACTGGGTAGCTTACACTACAATAAGCTCCAGCTGCAGCTACACAATCAATGAGGGCAAAAAGGCAATGTTTAGGTGCATAGAGCAGTGTGGCAAAGTATGCTTTAGCCACTCACCATCTGGTAGACAAACAAAAACAGCCTTGTGAGCCAGTCTGTTGACTGGGGTGACTGGCATGCTGACACACATTCTGCCATTCGGGTTTTGAGGACCTCAACATTTGGCAAGGGCAATGTGAACACCTGAGAAAGAAGTTTTTCTCAGAACACAGACTATTTTTTCATCCATTTTAGGAAGATAAAAAGCAGTGAGATCCTTACAATAACTCTTCAGAGATAGCCACTTTTGCATCAGTCACTGGTGAAAGCCAAGAGAAAGGAATCACTCTTCTGGGCTTACGTTTATCCAGACACCAATATTCTTTCCTCATCCCACCTCTCTCATTTTCTTTTGGTTATAAATTATGAGATACAAAGCACATGTAAGCTACTTAACATTCTGTTTTTCTTGTCTGCTCCTCTGACCGCTCCTTCTTCTGTCATCCCCAAATTTTCTTCTTGTGGTTGCTTACAGAGTGCAAGTAGAAAGTAGGTCAGACAAATGGGGACTGTCAGACGCCTAGTTTCAATTTATGGACATGTTGTTGTCTCTGTAGAACCATAGCACTGATGTTACAAATCCTTAAAAGTTTGTTTTAGCCTGAAAGGCTATTAGATTTACTTCACTGGCAAAGGAGAAGGCTTTCTGCAGGAATTTCATCTGATTAAGTCAACAGAGCTCTGCCTGCAGAGCATAGCTTCCAAACATGAGGCTTCATTTTGTATAATTAATTCTTTACCTCTTCTTATTCGTAATGGAAACACTATGAAATGCCTAAACGACTTAATAGCTGGGGTTTATTTTCCTTTTTTCCCTCACCTTTCCCCACAGACTTCAACCCCAAAGCCTCAATCAGTCATTTTAGTTTACAATCATAATACTGGATACACACGCTTCACGTATTGATACACTTCATACGGCCACAAGACAGTGTCCCATCATGCAATAAGGAGTGTACACCACACTGGGTGGTGCTAATGGCATGGGAGTGGGATTTACAGCTCTTTCAACTCCTCCAGGAAAGCCACCACCAGTCAGCTTATAATGGCAAATAAAATGCTCTGACATAAGCATGATTGAAGTTGACAGTGGCCCCCCAAATATCAGCAGAGTTTACAACAGTGTTGACAGTTTTCATGAATTAATAGCAAAGCAAACAGTATCTGCTCCATTAGTCCTGTGGTCTGGTAAGGCTGGAATGACAGTTTTAATACTTTGTTGTCAAATCACCTGTCAGAACAACTGTCTGTTGCCTCTAGACTCCTGCTACATGTGCTAAACATGGTACAGTAAATAACTGTAGGTTGGTGCTTTCTTAGACTGTACTATTACATATTACAGCAGCAACCTCAAGTAATGCTTTACTCTAGTCACAACAAAACCCTATTCAGATTTATTAGCTTAAACAAAAGGGTAACCACTTCCTCTTGTTCTCAAAAAAATGCGACAATACAGTAGGGCAGAAGTGCAAAGAAAAGAAAGTTCCGAGTGGTCAAAAACATACCAGTGGTGAAATTTTAATGCCACTAAAATCCATGGCAGTTTTTCTATGCATTCGGTGAGACCAAAACTTAACTGCGTATGTTTGGTTTTGTGTTACTCAGTGAAACAAATAGAAGAGATAGTGGTTATTGTTCCTCCCATCCATACAGAAGCCCTTAAGTGGTGGCAGGCCAACAAATGAAAATATACTATTAGATTGGGATCAGAAGTGGGTAGAAGTCAAAGTATAAATTTCTCCAATAATCTGGTCCATTCCCTTTGGAAAAAGGTCCCTTGGGAAATGTTTTAACTGACAGGATACAGAGTAGCTTTTAAATTGGATGAAATTTATAGGGAATAGAAAACTGGACTCCTCCCCATCTATATTCTACACATTATGCCTAATGTAAAGGCTTACCTATCCCACTGTTAATTTCCTGTAGATATATTCAAAACACCTATATTTGAATACACTGTAAAATCTTAGCCTAAAAAATTGTGTCTCTCCCTTTTTTGAGAGGACATTGAAATATCTACAGTGGCTACTACTTAGAATTTCTTACTGCAAAAAAAATATTACTTTAACTACTATGGGTCGGTAGGGTCCATCTGTCCTGATGGATCTTTCGCCTAACCAGGTGAAAGTTAGGTGTCCATTCTCACCACCTGTATAGGGACTCTGTAATATGGGAAGAAGTTCTGTGACTTAGATGGGGTAAAATCCCCTATCATAAAACGATGCCTAAGAGGAATGACAACTCTTGAGGGCAATTCAGCCCTTCTTTTAGAAAATATTTTTAAAGCAAATGTTGTTGTGATTAATCTCATTAACTTTAGGACTCAAGCAACTCATGAATCCAAGAAAGGCCATGAAAATGAGTGCATAATTACCATGTCTAAAAAAAAGCCCAGTTCTAAAACCATTAAGCTGCAACCACTTTGCAGCAGCAACTTGTCACTCATAAACTCACGGTACATGACAGCTTTTGCATCTTATGCTTTATCATGACACCTGGGTATTTCTAGTTTATTGTAACTGAAAATGTTCAGTCTGAAAGCCTCAACAGTGCTTGAGGGTATTCTAAAAAATTCTTCAGTTATTCCACAGCATTCAGTTCAGAAAACAGGATTAAGTGTAGAAGTCATTTAGAGATTTCCCAAATTCATACGGCCATCCTAGACAGTTAGACTATTAGCCATGTTTCTTCAGCAGCTATTAAGCTTATGGTTGTTAAGATTTTCAATACTGTTCATTTAGTGCTTCCTTTCTGAACACAAGTATTTTTACTATTCCAAGGGAAAAAATAATATATCCAGATCTCTTTAGAAAGTACATCTCTAGTGGCAAGAAATTCAATGAGTGCCACAGATAAGTAAGTTAAGAGCTTACTTATTTTGCAGTAGCCACTGGTTCTATACACATACCTCAAAACTTAATTCCAATCTGTTGTTTCTGATCAGTAATGTTAGTGGTATTACTTTGCTGATACATTCAAAATTTATTTCAGTCTTCATCTAGTTTTAGTTGGAACTTGGACTTTCTTTCATAAAATTTTGGACACAAAAAATCGCAAAATATGCCACCTATATTAAGTATCTCAAAGTTATGGTAAAAGACTGTGACCAAGAGAGAAACCCATTCTGCTTGGTGCTAGGCAGTCTAATAGGGCATGCCTACATGTCCAGCAAGGCATGACTGTATCATGTGAAGGTACTTACAGGTAGCCTGCAAGCAGTGTAGCACTGAAGCTATGGAACTTGGCAGAGACTGCAAAACTTGCCTGAAAAGCAAATTCAAAAGGTTAATCTGTGTTGAATTCTTCCCTGTTGAGTCTATACTGATAGAAGTATTTGACTGATGTTAATTAATATGAGGCTAATTTAAGTATTTCTATGTAAGATAGAGTGATAATGTGATTGCTACGTAAATATCTTTGTAGGAAGACATGGTACTTTCTTGTGGTTGCCAGAATTAAGGAAAGGTAGCGTCAAGAGAAAACAGGGACATGGTGAAGACAGGTGGCTTCCTTAATTTCCTGATAAAAATGGCATCCATCTACAGATACAAACTGCCTGGCAGGAACAATAGCGAATGGCTACAGAAACAGATAATTTCTAAATTTAGCCTCTATATATTTTGGAATAAACATCTGTGGCTAGAACAGCCCAACATACCTCACTTTCCTTTATAAGCAGTGTCAGCTTCTTCTCAACTTCACTTCCCAAATTCACCCTCCCATTTCCTCAATCTAAAAAATGGAACTAAGAGCAACTCAAAAGTTAGCAGAGGCAAAGGGTGGCGACAGTGTTAATGATGGATATTTGCCATTTTATCAACTCACTCTACGGGTGAGTTGAAAGCTACATATATGAGTTATTTCTCTCAAAGTTCCACTTACTAATCTTTTCTGCTCTCCTCACATATCTGCGCTGCTGATTGCTTAAGTCATTTGGAAGATGACATCAGACCTTCAGCATCAGGAAATGGAGGCATTAAGCAGTAGCTGACTGCTAGGTTCAAATAAATACAAGAGGTCTCTGTAATAGTGATGCTGTTACACAGTTCTCTTATTTTTTTGTTTCCAAACACAATCTTCTGATACATTTAACATAAATATACAGTGGTTAGTTTTTCAGCTCAAATTAGGAACTGAAAAAGAAAACAAAGACGACAAAATTGTGAATACACAATCAATTAAAAAATGCAACTTCCGAGGCTCCTTTGCATCTTGATTTTTTTGCCAAGTCTTTCAACTGATTCAAAAAGTGATAATCAGCTCTTCAGCTGACTATCTAACACTCCATATTTGAAAAACAAACTATGAAAAAGTAAAACTGAAAACATTTTTAAAGGACAGATTAAAAGGAACTATTTCTACAACAAGTTCACAAACAATTCAGAAGGGGAAGCAAGTAAAAGAGGACAGGAAAGGATCAGAAAGCCATGTTCAGTGTTTTGATTTAACAGTAGGTTGGCTACTTGTGCTGGTTACTTGGTTCTCAAAGGTAGGACAAACTCTTTGACAAGTCCCCTATAGTGAAAATATGGTATTTAATGTCTAAACATACAGTTCTAATGCTTAGGTGTAGAAACTAGATGCTAACTTTCCATACAAAGGAGCTCAAATCTAGAAGTTCATAGCCAGATACACACACCAAAGTTCTTGAAAGTCTATTATACAATCTGCTTGTTGAAACTCCTCTGTATTGCCACAGTAATTCAGAAGGGTACCAGAGAAGAAAAAGCCTTATTTGGTCATTAAGGTTTCAAATTTGCTTCTGTTGCCACAGCCCTAATTCCCACTGACTTCTGCTCGGAACTGGAGCAGATTCAAAACCCCTAAAAATCAGCTGCAATAAGGCTCAGTCATGAATAAAGTAGCTGTGTTTAACTCCCTCTCTGAACTGCTGAAGTAATCTAACACCAGATGACCAAGTTACATAATTTCAAAATAAATACTGGGTGATTTTAAGTTATTTTATCATTTAAAGACTTCAGTCACAGTAGAAAGGAAGAGAAGCAGGACAGAAGGTAATGATACTGTTAAGATTAACATTTCAAAACAATTAATTGACCCTAAAATCCCAAGACCGCTCTCAATCCATTCTCCACACTGTATTTGTGCTTAAGACTATCCTGAACTAGACGCAAGACCTTGCCCTTGGCCTTGCTGAATGGACCCATCTCTCAAGCCTGTCCAGGTCCCTCTGGATGGCATCTGTTCCCTCCAGCATGTCGACTGCATCACACAACTCAGTGTCATAGGCGAGCTTGCCGAGGGTGCACTCAATCCCACTGTCCATGTCACTGACAAAGATGTTAAACTGTGCCAGTTCCAATAACAATCCCTGAGGAAAGCCACTGGTCTCCACTTGGACATTGTGCTGCTGACCACAACTCTTTGAGTGTGACCACTCAAAGGAAATAGAAGAAAACACACAAGATGTCTTCAAGAAATTAAATTCATTGCTTCAGAAGCTAACCAGGGCACAGTCTGGCTGTTCAAATCCTGGAAAAGGGGATGATCAGCCAGTTGTATCTTTTCCAACAGTACCCACTGTGCATCTGACAGTGTGAGACTACTTCCCTAATACACTCAAAAAACTTTATGCAGGAAGATAGGTTTAAACACTGAAAACTCTACATATGGATGAGTTTGACCCTTTATTCTGGAATAATCATTAGGCAACAAAGAACTCCTAACCAGGAAAAATAACAGCCAGCAGAAGTCTATGTGCATTCCTGCTCTGTCAATTCCTCTGAGAACAACAGGGGCAAAAAACTGGGAAAGTCAGAACCATTCCTCCAAGTGACCTAAGTTCTCTCTTGGCCTGCTGTTATTACAATAAAAGGAAACTTATTACAACCAGCTTTAGTCAGCTAGGGCACAGGTTTTTAGAGCTGAAAGAATTATCTCAGGTTTCTTTTAAAATCAACAGAGAAAGCAGGCATCTAACGAGTGATTCAGCTGTTTTATTTGAGACAGTGGCATTGAGATGAGAAAAACTGTGCTTCAAAATGAGAAAAAAAAAGCCCTACAAATGCCTGTTTCCCTCCACACACAATGAATTAAGTCCAGATGAAGAACTGTCTGTGTTTAGTACGATGAATCCCACCCAGTAAGCCCATGGCATACATACTCTTAGAGACCTTTTGTCATAGCTGTTACAGTTTCCATCATTTCCAGACTATCAGGCAGCCAGAGTGTCTCCACGATGAGCTCTAGATGGACAATGGAGCGACAGATATTCGAGGGTATTCTAGGATTTCTAAGCTATCAGATCCAACTGTATGGATCTGAAGGGTACACCTTCCCACATAGAATACTCTGCATTGTAAACAGGAAAGAAATAGATCCGAGAAGCTCTTTTTTTTCTACATTGTGAACATAAACTCCCTTTCTTGCAGAGTCTTATAAAAAACTGAAAGACTGAAAACTGCAACAATGTATGCTACAAATTTCAAAGGAAAAAGAAGAGGATACTAAGCTGTATTCTTGATCAGAAAATCAAAATGCTAGCAACCCAGAATCTACAACACAATATGAAAAATACTCGTCTTTAATTGAAGACCCACATCATCTTCTCATTCCATTTTATAGCAGCATTGAACATCAATAGAGAAGATTTGCTATGAATCTTCCTACTCAGAAGCAGCTACAGATGTCAAGGAAAGCACTGCCCATATTGCAAGCAAAGTCTGATTTCTGAAAATCCAGCTTTATGTTATTTTTTATTTGATGGAATTTCCCAAGAATTAATTGCTAAAAAAATTTCTGCATATGTGATAACAAAAACAATCACTGTCTGGATAGTGCATACCATGACAATGCTCTTTTTATGTTCCCTCAAACAATTGGTACACATGGCAGATGGAACTGCCATATCTCTGACTTCAGCAGTTAGCACAAACACCTTATTTATCCACCTGAATAGGTCCACAAAGGATATTATAGTGGCAGAAGTTATGTAGTACACAACATGTGGCATTCACCCTCAGAACCATTTCAGCAGCAGAAAACCCAGCTTCTCATTAGACATTGTTACTCTTTGGTGTTCACTCATTCTGGGCATCCTGGTTCTTCTTATAGAATGTCTTGTCCATCCTACAACAGACAAAACCATTCCACTTATTAGTATAGCTTCACTATTTTACAGATAGCTTTGAGTACCATATTTAATTTGCGGCTCCTCAACACAAGAAAGATATTGATGTGCTGGAGTGAGTTCAGAGGAAGGCTACCAATTTGACTGGGAGACGAAGCACATGATGTACACAGAGAGAATGGAAGAACTGTGTTTGTCCAGTCTTTATAAGAGAAGACTTGGAGGACACCTAATTGGACAGGGATCTGAGCAACCTGATCCTTTTGAACCTGCTCTCTGCAAGGGGATGACCTTCCAGAGGGCCCTTTCAACCTAAACAATTTTATGATTCTATGATGAGAATGGGAAAATGTGGAGAATGCTAAATACAGCCTTGAGGAAGCAGTTTCTGTGGCTTTAATGCACAGTTCCATAATTCTTGAAAGATATTCAGTATTCAATATTCAGAAGCAGTCTCATCTAGTTGCATGTCAAATAATGGCATCTTAATATATTTGGGTCTCCACATAGACATCTCAGACTGCCCACAAACCTCATCACCCTTCACAGTAAGTGCTGACACAGCTATCTTAAGGACAAGGAGCCATCTTATCTGCACAGACAACAGAATTAGCCAGGCACACAGCCTATCCACAAAGCAGTGAGGCTGCTCTTGATAACCTTTAAAATTCCAGCACTACCCAATGTTTTTCCTGCTGGAGAATTGGCTGTTTTCATATGCCCCCAGATTCAGCAATAACAACCCCCTAACAAGTGCAGAATGAATAGTTAGCACATTTGGCTTCAAGACGAGTACTACACAGCATTATAGACACAGTTACCAAGATCCTCTTACATGCTGCATATATTTTGCCAATACAATCTGAAGCCATGAAGAAATATACTGCCAACAGAAGCAACCAAATGTGAATGCATTCTGCCAAAAGAACTTGCTATCTCCACTATGCCAACAGACTGTTTGCCAGCTAGACCTCATGTAGATAAGGCCACAGATTTCCACTGTCTTTCAGACTCTCTGTCAGATTCCAGTATTAAATGGATGGATTAACATTTTGCAAGCAACAAGGTGACACTAGTTATCTTCATAACTGTTTTTAGTCACTAGTCAATACTAGTCAGCATGTCAATTTACACCATTGTCTGTACTGAACCTTGTAAATACAAGGCTGCAAATATCTGCAATTGCCTAATGAGATACTCCATATATGTGGATTTACTTGAGAAGTCTGTGAGGTTTCATATGCTGCTACCTATATTACAGGCTTACTACTCCAGCATGTACACCCAGCAGACACTCTCTGGAAGTAGCTTTACAGGCTGTGCACTAGTACAAATCAAAAGGACAGATATAATGTGCTAACAAAACTGGTCATTGTTTATGTTTCACATTAGGATTTTGACTTTTGCAGTCCCAACAATAAAACTACCTTGCTGGAAAACTAGGTGGTGATTCAGGGTATTTGAAAGTTCTCTGGAAATATGTTTTTATTCCTGTTTACCAACCCAATGAATAAGGAACTTTGTGGGAATACACTTATTCTGATTCACCTTTTTATGAGGGTTTGAAAGTCTGTCCAAAGAAAAAGAAAGAGAACAGAGTAAGCATAATCTGGTGCTGAACCATAAAACAGATTCAGATGAGGCATCTGATTTGCCATTTTCCCAGAAGATATAATGTTCGACATCTAATTTACCAGAAATGTTTTGTGTCTTGAGCTTCTTCTATCTTCAAGAGAAAAGATAAACATTAGAAAGTACTTTAAATTTTCTAGTTTATTAAGAAGGACTTTAATAACGAAAAGATATGGGAGAGAAGACATAAATGCTGTCAAACCAATAAGTTAGCAAAAGAAAGCTACAGTTACCCTTGGAATCCTTCCTGCAGAAACTGTAGTACATTGAAGAACCTGTAACAATTTTGGCCACACCTTTTTTAACATAGTCATAACAAGACATCTACAGCAAAACAAACTAACAAAGCAAACTTTCAGTTAAAGGTAACACTCTAACAGATTAGCTTCACTCCCTCAGCAGAGAATGTGAGAGATGAAGTACAGGACAGATAAGTAAACAGATTACCAAAGGACTATATGACAGCAGTCAAATACTGTGACGGTATATATAGAATAAAATATGGGCTCTATTGAAATAACAGAAGAGCCAATGCCTGTCTTAACGTAGCAATAGAATTTGAAAGCAGAGAGAAATATGAAGTTACATAATTATAGATCCCATTTCTTACGCCTATACTAGGATGTAAGCAAAAATGTAAAAAATTCCATCATGTCCAGCAAAGATACTGTAACAATGTCATAGCAAAGTTGACCTCACAAGCCACATGGGCAAAATCAATCAGTTGGTCTCTGTGATAAACACTACACAACATTTACAATTAGTATTAATACAGATTAATGAGAATCACTGGTATCCTGTAAGACTGATACCAGACAGACATATTGAACAGCAAAATGGTTCTGTCCAGTTACAGTTAATCATTTCCACCACAATAAACTACACTGAGATTCAAAACCCAGGAAGGCTCTCACCTTCCAAAATCGATTCTCACTTAGATCAAATCAAAACAGAAATCAAGTTGATTGAGATCATTAAGAGAAAGAAAAGATGTGAAAACAACTGCTGACTTAGAGAACCTACAGTCTGCCACCTCGAAGGCAGCAAGATGTTTCAGGAATCCATGTTCATAACACGGCAAAAGAAATTCTGCTCATTTTGGGAGAAAATCTAAGAGAAGATACTTCCTTGGTGCATAGGCTGAGGCTAAAAATACGACATATTTCTTAGGGTAGAAAGCTTATCAAAAACTAGGCTGGACATCATGATTATCTCAAAGACATTCAATAACTGGTGAAGAAACATGAGGTGTCCATCACCAAACTGCCATTTACACATATTAAATTTCTGAAGGTAACAATATACTCTGTAGTTTTAATTCCTGGGAAAATCTGTATTTAAAGGGGATAAATCAAACTTCATAAGGAAATTTACCAAATACCATTGCCTTCTGCGGATCTTAGTTCTTTGAGAGGATTCAGCAGAAGAAAGCAGACTTTTAGTTTCTCTCCAAGTTTCAAGTTGTAGCAAACTAGAATTTTGAAGTAAGTTTTCTATTCCTATGATTTAATATCTGTTTGTACAGATGACTGGGCAAACACTTGTAAAGGCCCTAGGCAATTAGTAAATATGTTTATGGAAATATTATACTTAAAATGTAAATTGAATCATATTTATTATCTAAAGTCTTTCAAAAATCCTCTTTAACCACTCCATTTTACAAGTTAGAGAGAATTTTGCTCTTGACTTTCATGGTTATAGGATTGGCTCATCCTGACATGAATTAAGACACCCTTCTATTAAGGATCTGTTAGAGATGCACACACTCAGTAATATTTGCACCCTCACTGAAATAATTGTCCTTTAAAAAGAAGTTACCACACAGTCATGTGGAGCAGATAAAAATACTGCCAAAGTAAGTACAACGTAAGCCAGCCCTCTGACTCTTCACATTTTTCAGCTTTGGTGTAGTTCTGGTTTAAAAAATGTGGCTATTCAAGTTCTGTGTTGTTTAGAGCAATAGAGATGGATATTCTTCCCACCTACTTATTCTTCCCACTTTAACACTGTTGTGAGGAGGTATTTCTGATATCCACCTACTTCAGAGAGAATCTGGTCTAAAGGCTTTTTAAATCTCAGTACACTGAAAGACATATTCAGATAACTGTTATAGAGAAATCCTTTTGCAATATCTGCTGTTCATGGTTTTACCTATGTCCCACCAACAGACTAGTTCTGATAATCATCACTCTAACCACTATTTCTAGGACTCATGCTCAGATTTTGGAATAAATGCTAAGACCCCTCTTCAGCCAGGTCTAGCTAGAGGCTAGCTAGAACAGCAAAAGGCTAGCTAAAACAGGTGGTACTAACTAAAGAATTAACAGGATGACTCAGTACAGTAGAATTAAATCAGTTCAATTTAAAAATAGCATTTCCACAGTACATAACACACACACACAAAAATTTATCACTTAAATGTTATCAATGACTAGTATTTTAAATCAGAAGCAACCTATAACTTTTATTTTGGCTGTAGGAAGTAGGTTTCCCATTATGATCTCATTAAAGTCCAAATAGGAAATGTAGGATGGACGGGAAAAAGATATTTAGAAGAATTCTTAGTATGAATGTTACTTTAAAGCTCCACCTTCTTTGAAATACTATTTAGAGAACAAACCGAGCAGGTGCAGGTTAATTTGAGATTGAGACAACTAAGGTCCTTCAGCACATTTTCTGGACTGGGGTTGGGAGTATAGTGATGGTTTATGTAAATCTTGGTGGATGTTCCTTGCAGGATAGTAAATGCAGAATCTCTAAGTCCTATCAGCATTGTATTGAGTAGACAGCTCTTCTTATACGAATTTTGATAATCAAAGCTAAGCTTATCTATTGGGTAATTATCTCTTTTAATTTTTTTATTCTTAATTAGAGGCATTTCTGAGATAGTGACGGTGTGTTACCACTTCTCATTTATGCCTCTGGTGACTGAGCCAGGCTAAGGGTGAACTCTGGCTTAATTAATGTTTTATGGCCTATTCTGTGAGTGTAGACTTTAACGTTTCTCAGAGTCTACAGGATTCCCCTTCTGTTTTAAGCTTTTCAGGGAACAGGGTGTCATAATATATGTCTGCACTACTTTCAACTAAAAACCTGTTTAGGCCTCAAGACATCAAACTCAAGATGATATAATTTGAGCATCTGAACAACCTGAACTGGATTTGTAAGCTTTTTTAACTCTTACTAGAAGGAGTGCCTGAGACTGCCTTTTCTTCCACCATTAGGCACCTCAGCAGGAAGGACCTATTTTTACTGAAGAATAGTTTGTATGATTGAGAACTACTAAAATTGTTTTCTAGTGTTAAAAAGGGTATCTATGGAAACTTCACTAAAGCTCCATGTGTTAAATAAAGAAAACTTATAAAGACATTTGAGAAGCTGTTCTTAAAATATAGTGGAGTAAGCTTGAAATATTATTCAAATTATACAGAAAGCCTGTTTTAAAATTACATGCTACATACAGCTGTGCTTCTTTAGTTTTGCTTTGGAAAGATGAACAGTGTTTTTAACACCTGTTCATGCCTTGTAGCATGAAACTGGCAGCACTGGATTCTCTAAAATGCCAAGTTCTGTTTTGCCTTTTAAATAAAACACTTGGGTAAAACTTTTAAAGTTTGGGTTGTCTACTAACTTTGATCCACATAAATTCTGACAGTAAAGGATGAAATATTCTTCTTGTAGTATAATTACACATTCTTCAATTAAGATGCGACTTTACTTGGCATTGTCTTAGACTACCATCATTGTTGCTTTTTCATACAGGCATAAATGCATGCTTAAACACTTAAACCCAGAAATTTGACTTCAGTGTCATTGGTAGATCACAATTAATACAGGAGTACAGGACATGGATACCCTAAGGCTCTTTTAGAACTGTATGGAGAATCAAATATAGCTCTGCATTACGGGTCTAGTTACTTTGACCTCACTACAATTATTCCCTCTTACCATGTGGTTTCTCTTCCTGTAATTCAAATATCCAACAATCCTGTTACCAAAAGTCATCTTTATCCACTGGCAGAGAGCATTCTTTTGTGGTGGCATTGTTGACAGCATACCAAAAATATCTGGGAAAAGGGCATTGATTTTTTATTTTTCACCACATTCAACTGTTGGAAATAACCTAATACCAATAACAGTGATCAACTTTCTCTATACACTAAAAGTAATTTGTTGTAACTATTGATGCCTTAAGCCCCCAATGGTTTTTTTATTTTTCTAATATTGGTAAGACTTGTAAGTTTTATAAGTAGGTTTGAAAAGCAGAAACCCTCCCTTCTTTGTCCCTTGTCCCTTTCCCTTTCCCTGTAGCACCCTTGTTTACACATTCCTTAACCCTCTTACCCCATTCTATGCTCCCTATATCAGCCCTATTCCTGAATCCAATAGAAATGTTTAGTCTTTTGTCAAGGCAAGGCCTAGACAGTTGACAGAACAGCATATCTGGGCCTAAACCACAGAATGAAGTCAAGAATTAGGTAACTATGTACCTTTTGTGCTCTGATGATGGTGAAGATGATGAATGGAGGGTCCTGAAATGCACCCCAGACCCATTTTAAGGGGGTGGACCCCGGGGCGGACCAGAGAAAAGGCCACAGGGTGGATACATCTGGGATTGGATGGATGATGTTATAAAATGTAACCTCTCGGGCACAGGGGCAGGTATACGCGCACGTCTTGTAACATCTTAGCCTTGGCAAATAAACCCTTTCTTATCTCACCCCTAATTAACTGCTCCGGAGATTTTTTCAGCACCTAAATCCCACGGCATCACTATAATACATAATTTTATTAATTAATTCTATTCTGTATCCTTCTACATCAATAACTTTAAAGGCAACAGCTGTTAATGTACAAGCTGTTGCGCAAAATATTCTAAATGATTTGTGGAATCAATTCTTCCTCTGAAAAACATAGCATCTTTACTTTTATCCTTAACAGAGTTCTATTTCTGGTTGCCACATCTCCTACCCTCACTAATTTCCATATGTTATTCTACTTTGTCTCAGTACTACTAACAGCTATTTCCTGACAACTTCTTGAAACTCTTTGCAATCTTAACTTCAGTAAGGCCTTTGACACTCTCTGTTTAACATCCTCACAGAAAAACTGACAATGTATAGGTTATATCAGAGGACAGTGAGGTGGACTGAAAACAAGAATGGCCAAGCTGAGAGGGTGGCATGAAGTCCAGCTGGAGGCAAGACAGTGATGGTGTCCCCAGTCATCAGTACTGGGTCCAGTATTGTCTAATACTTTCATTAATAACTTGTACGAAGGGACAGAGTGCATCCTCAGAAAGTTCACAGATAACACAAACCTGGACAGAGTGACTAATATATCAGATGGGTGCACTGCTTTCCAGAGCAACCTTGACAGGAAGGAGAATCAAGAAGATAAAAACCTCATGAGGTTCAACAAAGGGAAGTGCAAAGTCCTGCACATGGGCTTTAATAATCCCAGGCTCCAGTACAGGCAAGGGGCTGACTGGCTGGAATTCAGCTCTGCAGAGAAGGACCTTGGGGTCTTTCCAGCCAGTATGTTCACCATGAGCCAGCAATGTGCCCTTGCAGCAAGGAAGGCTAAGAGCGCCCTGGACTGCATTAGGAACAGCATTGCCGACAGGTCAATACCTTCCCCTGTATTCAGCCCTGGTGATACATAGCTGGAGTGCTGACTCCACTGCTGGGCTCCTCTCATGGTTTAACCCCAGCCAGCCATGAAGCACCATATAGCTGCTTGTTCCTTTCCCCTCAGTGGAATGGGGAAGAGAATTGGAAGAGTAAAAGTGAGAAAACTGGTGAGTTGAAATCAAGACAGTTTAATACAGAAAGCAAAAGCCACACATGCAAACAAAGCAAAACAAGGAATTAATTCACCACTTCCCATGGTCAGGCAGGTGTTCAGCCATTTCCAGGAAAGCAGGGCTCCATCACACACAATGGTTAACTCGAGAAGACAAACACCATTACTCCAAACTTCCCCACCTTCCTCCTTCTTCCCCCACCTTTAATGCTGAGCATGACACTATGTGTATGGAATATCCCTTTGGTCAGTGGGGTCACCAGTCCCAGATCTGTCCCCTCCCAACTCTTTGTGCACCCCCAGCCTCCTTGCTGGTATGGTAGTGTGAGAAACAGGCCTTGGCCTGCTGTGTCAGTACTGCTCAGCTGTAATGTCCCGTTTATGTCCCTGTATCATCAATGCTGTTTCCAGCACAAATCCAAAACACAGCCCATACAGGCTACTATGAAGAAAAACTATTCTATCCAAGCCAAAACCAGTACAGCTCCCCAGTGCAAGACAGATTTAGTCCACCAAAGGGCAATTTAGGTGATTAAGAGGCTGGAGCATCTGACGTGAAAGGCTGAGATAGTTACAAGTGTTCAGCCCAGAGAAGAAAAGGGTCAGGTGGATCCTATCCATATGTATAAATATCAGATAGAAGTGAATGAAAAAGAGGGAACCAGACTCTTCTCAGTAGCACTCAGTGACAGGGTAAGAGGCAATGGGCACACATTAAAACACGTGAAATTCCATCTGAACATTAAACCATTTTTTTTACTGTGTGGGTGATCAAACCATGGACCAGTTTGCCAAGAGAGTTGTGGAGTCTCCATCCTTGGACATATTCAAAACATAGATGGACACAGCCCTAAGCAACCTGCCATGGCTGACCCTGCTTAAGCAGGGATTGAACTAGGTGATCCCCAGAGGTTCATTCCAACTTCAACTATTCTATGAATTCTAAAACTGAGATATTGTTAACATTTTCATTATCATATCTTCTTATAAAGCCACATGAGAACAGGACAGAAAAGGATCAATTGAATCTCCAGGTTGTCATCATTTCAATGTCAAGGTGTTCCATTCTCACACCTCATAGTTGAAGGTTAGGTTGTTTTAAAAACATTACTGTAATTTATTTTAGCTTAGTTCACACCCACATGTTCAAATCCCCACAATGGTTTTCAGTCTAACTGTATTTTCCCCTCCCACATATTTATAGAGATGTGAGCCTATTTAGCTTTTATGAACTCTTATAAGATACTCTCCATTCCTGTGATCAACCTCATAGTCTTTCCCTGCACCTGCTGGGAAGAGTTTTAATTCACTCTTCATGAACATGGAGCAGCAGAATGATACATGCTATTCCTAAAAAAATTATATTAATGCCTTCCTCTCTATACTGTCTGTTGTAAAAAATTTCCTCACTCTTTGTAGCAACAAATCTTTTATTCATCTTGCCAAACTAAATTGGGGAAATTAATAAAACAAAGGACTCAGGTGCTTACTTGCACTGTGCTTACAGTTCACACTAGTGTGACTAACAAATGTGAGGCCCCTTTCTGCATTCTCATCACAGTCATAGGGCTATGTCATGCTGGCTGCAGCCATTTCATTAAGATCTTGCTTCCAGGCAAGGATAAATTTAAGTCTTTTTATTACAGTTGTATTTCCATCCATGCACATTCTCTGAGACAACAGACTGCTTTTCTCAAGAAATCTTCAGCAGCCCCTATAAGATGCCTTAAGAAGTAGAAAGATCTTAGCTATGAGAGGATCTAATTCAAGTTAGTCCAGCACATATCAAACTACTCAGCAGAGAGTAAGTGAGTTTGGCTTCCTTTAAACAAGAGGAATCATGCCTATGAGAAACATTTTCAAACTTCTTCTCTATGTGTACCTAGTTCTCTCCAAAAAGAAGAAGTAGGGTCTGGGTTAAATTCAAGACTAGGAGAAATGACTTAGGCTCATCAGTCACTCACAAAAATGAGACTTCAGGGCTTTGAAATCTACATTCTAAGTAAGTTCCTAAATTAGAGAATACACTGAAGCAGAGTTTCAGCAGTAGAGCAGGCCATTTGATAGCCCAAAAATAGCCATTAGCAAAGCAAATATAACTCTTAAGAGATGTAATCTATTTAGAAGAACTTTGGAAGGTAGGTGGTGATGGAAGGAGGGGCAAAGCTAATGTAGAGATGACTTATAACTTATGATGTAAATGAAATACAATCCCATGGCATCTTGAAGTTTGGAATATATTTGTTCATGAGATATAAGCTCATCATCTTCTACACAGAGATAGGACAGCCTTGTAATACTACATTTTTCTGCTCACCATCCCTAAAATTTTGGAGGAAAGTGAGGTAAGAGAGTTATAACACAAAGCGGGAGAAATTACTCTCTTATACTGAGCAATTTATACTGTGCAATGCCAACACAACTGGCAGTTTTGTGCTCTTTCCTTCCTTTTGCAGTTACACTTTACAATAAGACTTTGTTTCTGTCCTGACATTTATCATGTCAGGACAGCCATTAATATGTGAAAGCCCTATAGGGATTTTCAAATTCCTATAACTATTACTCCTCCTATCTTGGACCAAATTTCTTTTCTTGGAGCAAATATACGATGTAAAGAGTGGTGGAAGGTGATATTTTTTTGTTTGAGTGTAATAAAGTCTACAGAACTAAAAGAAGCTGAAATCTAATTCCCATTTTCTAGTTTTTGTAACCACAATTCCACTCTCAAATATTTTGCCACTTAGAGTGACTGTGTATGTTCATAGGAGGGAAGCAAAAGGCAATCCAATATTAGATAGACTTACTGTAGCTAAAATTATAGAGTAAATATCAGTTCACTGAGAACTTACCCTCAATTCATTAGCAAATGTTATCCTCAGTATCTTGATATATATACACTGCCATGCATTCTTCTAGTTCTCAGCAAAATGGATTTGCCTCCTGTCTTGTGTATGATTGTATATTTGTACTCCATATGAATACAGTCACTCTAAAGAAAGAGACACTTACCCTTTGGTAGAGATTATATTTTTAGAGTGTCAGTTATAAAGATATACTAAAGCAGTAGCTCCCTTTTACTGGATAATAAACATAGCCCAACAGCTGAAAAGATATACTTACAATCTTCCACCAGAATCCTCCCAACCCCTTACAGCTAAGAAAAACAAGTGGGCCACTGCAGAGTGTCCCAGAACTATTTTGGTATTGGGGAAAGTGCAAGTTCCAAAGCAGTACGGAAAAATGCCCTGCCAGCTGCTCCCCTCTCAATTCAAATGTAGGCTTAAGCATCTTCCCTGGTCAACTGGCAGATAAAAGCACTTTCAGATAAGTTGCTTCTACATCATTAGTGCCACATCCATAGAGATTTTTGGGCATCTAAAGGCTTAAAGATTCAAATGAAATGCTGGAAGCTAAACAAGTATAACACCTCGGCTGACCTACAGTAACTGGCTTGTGTAAGTCAACAAAAAAAACGCAGTGTAACTCACAGCAGCTCAGCTCCCTTCACTGGGGAGTATGCTCACTCAAATTACTTGTGTCTGCCACATACTAAAGAGGACAGAGCATAGAGACCTATTCAGGCACAGTAATGTTACCTCATACCAACTGGCTCTGCTCTGAGCAACATTTGTATTTATAAATAGAAATCTGCTTTCAAAGCTCTGGCACCTGAAAGTCATTGGTGCTTTAACTCTCACCAGAGATGTTCGCCAAGTGCCAGACGTTCTACCACCTTGCATGCCAAGATCTTGGTTTAGCTAAGCATTTCAAGGGCCCATCTCATGCCTACTGATCACAAGCTATCAGGCCTGTGCTTTGTCTGCTGATCAACACAATAGACAAGCTTACAGCACAAGCGCCACACTAAGACCAGATTAAAATACTAGGTATAACACACATTTTTACTTAGAAACACTGCCAAAGCAGAAGGTGTCATCTCCTACCTTTTCCATAGCTGTCTAGAGTCTGGCATACTAAGAGACTACTCAGCTGAAGGGATTCAAACCCAGATATAAGAATTGTTCTTGGACACATGAGGGCATTGGTTTCTTTAAAAGCGATTTATAATGAAGTTCATTCTTATAAAGAAAAGTTTAAAAGTGTGAACATCCAGTGAGTCCAAACTTTGGAAGCAAACAAAAGCCATGCACATGTGAATTTTTTCCAGATCTCATTAGCTCCTGGAACCTGATTCATATATATGGCATTAATGACACTAATAACAGGCGACACAGAGCATGCTGAAACTAGTTTAGCCTGGAGAAGAAAAAGACAAAGAAAACAGCTGGATGGTCTATATGAACTGCACATAAACACAGCTTCTTGGTCAAGCTGAGTCTAAGAGCCAGACAGACACAGTCTGGTTGCTGGTGCTGCAACATTAGCACTTCCCTGTCAAGAAAGCAGCAGTTAAGATTGAGCAAGTAGTCATAAGATGCAACATCACCTCTTTCATCTTGACTGTTTTGTTTCTTCAAATTAATGCTTTTCCTTGGTATTAGAATCTCCTCTTTCTTCAGAATGAGTTTAAGGCTGCTTGTAAGTTGCAGCCAAAGGTAGGACTGAAGCTGACTTACCCCAAAACTCAATAGCTATAAGCAAAGTAGCTTCAGCTACCACACAGTACCAGGATACTGCCCAGATCTATACAGCTGAAGCTAAATCCAATGTTCTTGTAACCTCAGTGCTGTTGCCTAGGCTAGCTAGATCAGTCTACAAGTGTTGCTGTCACACCTTTAACTGTAATGTAGATACAGTCACAGGTAGTTGTCATTAGTGCTCTGAATTCATGTAGACACCAAAACTGGCAATTTTTCTTCTCAACTATTTGAGACACTAAATTTTTGTGAGTAGGCTAGGTTTTATTAGAAACTGTGGATCACAACTGGAAAGCAGTGACATGAAAAAGCTGAGAAGCATCCTGGGAACTACATCTATCTCAGTGCAAACTGCCAAACTTCCAAGACATCCTGAAGACTGCTATTTCAAACTGAAGAGATGCTAGACATTCGCATTTTGATTGCCTTAATGCTCTTATGAACTCAAGTTATACTACAATTTAAGCAATTGTGTAGTTAAGCTGTGAGAAATTTAAGCAATTTAAGTAGTTAAGCTGTGAGAAACTCCTATTAGTCTGCCAAGATTTATATTTTTTACTTTTTCTGAAAGCAATATATTACACTATAGCAATATCTAATTCTTCTTGCAGTACAGGTATATATTTAAGGTAAACTATAACATATTATACAGACCTGAATAAACCCCACTAAGAAATTGTTTTGAAAAAATACTTTGGTGATCCAAGCATCCAGGAAAGCCTAACAAAATGCTAAGACTTAAAAATGTCTTAGATTTTCTGGGATTTTTATCCTCTATTCAGTTTCAGCTCTGATGCTTTTACAAGCAATAATCAAGAGACCATGTTGCAGATGGAGAGGGAAGAAGCTACAAAATAGAACAGCCACCTTCCTATCAACTAACCCTGAGCACACACCCCATGCAGAATGGCACTATTGGAAGAATTACTGCCTCCCTATCACCTTTCACACATTCACATCTGCTATAATAAAAAATTGTTTCAAATATATTCAGGCTGTTCTCAAGGGTTTTGCTTTTTTGTCTGCCAAAAAGCAAATTCTATGTTAAGTTTCCACCTCAAGATTGAAGGCAAAGGCTGGAAGCTTCTGCTACAACTTCCATATGCAGAATCTCTTGTGTGGGCAGCTCCACAAGAAGCTCTTCAAGGCAGACTGCAGCTCAGAAGACATTGATGGCTGTGTTTGCACAGTGTAGTGACAGTAGATATAAACACCAAGCATGTTTTACATTTCATTTCAGAGCATGTGAACTACAGGCATCCAGAAGATGGGACATAAATACTGGAGAGGAAAATCCAGAGTCACTAGCTGTCACCTCACCTTTGCAACAACAGTAGCTATGAAACATGCCACCACACAAATGCAGGATTAAAATCTTTCATACCTTTTTTTTTCCATAGGGTAGAGGGGGACTTTTAGACTTAATTGCACACAAACATATGATAAGTCAAGAAACAAGCAGCTTTCTTAAATACAAATGCAAAATCCATACTATTGATTGCAGAAAGGACTATCTTCTCAAGTTAAAACGTGAGAAACAATATCCACCATGAACTGACATCTGTGGCAGATACAGAATCAAAATAGAGACAGATGACACACAGAAACTAAGGAGTCTTTGTTGTGTGTTACTGTCAATGGAAAGCTCAACTTGATTGTCATAAAGAAGAAGCTGTCAGCAAACTCATCGTGGATGGTGGCCTGAGGGCTGAGTAGCACCATTCAAACAATGGGTAGGACCAACACGAGAAAGGAAGTGGAACCCAAAACATGCTGTTTGATCCTATCCCATCTGTGGATATCCCAGTAACATTTTTCTGCAGCCTAGCCAAAAGCCAGACCCACATTTGCAAGTGCCCTTAATCACCCAATTCCTACTGATTTCAATGGGAATCAGGCTCCCAAATGCATTTGTCAGAGCAACTTTACCACCTCCAACAGCAATGAGAAGCTTTCGTACAACACTGTTTCTGCCTCAATACCTTTTCAGGAGAAGGGGAAAAATACGTGTGCATCTTAGGCATGATTCATATCTGTTTTGCAAGGAGATAACCACACAGCTAGCACAAAAGGATACATCAAGAAGTATATAATTATGTATGGCTTTTAATATTAAGTGACAGCAGTGGCTGGTTACCACTACATAACTCTTTCAGAAACTCCAACAGCATAGTCCAATATTAAGGAAATTCCTATTCACCTTTCTTTCACACATCTTTAAAAACTAGCTTTAAGGCTCTGCAATTGTGTCATGTTTACCAGCTCTTTTATATACAAAATGTATTCAGGTACAGTTGTCCTGGCTGTCAAGCAGTTTGATTGCATCAGTTTATAATACTGCAGTGGAATGTATTTAAGGTGACTCTCTTCAGAGTTATGTTCTGTTAACATTCTACCCCCATTATGAGAGAATACGACTGAAGGAATAAAGAAAAATAGCATGTGGCAGCTATTGCCAAAATAAACACATACCACATCTTGCTCTGAAACTCTGCATGCTACTCAAGTTACTTTAAGAGTAAAAAGAGGTTTTAACAAAATCAACTCCATTTATTGCCTCCTGGGATTTTGGGGTTTTTTTTGCCTGGCAATGGGACATCCTTGTTGTCATTACAAAGATCTAACAATCATTTAAACAAAAAAAAAAAAAAAAAAAAAAAAAAAAAACACAGCCCTGCTAGAAATTATGAATGTCAAAGGAAATTGAGAATGGTAGCACATGCTGAGTCTTGTTCTCCAGCACATTAGCAGAAACACGTTCCAAAAACAGGTTTTATCCTAAGAAACCCTGATTAGGGGTAAATTCTTCTTGCTACGGAAAAAGAGAGAAATGTGCAAAATGATAGCCAGTATTTACAATACTTTTAATGCTCAAATGGTTCATGGACATACCACCACAGATATCACTTATTTTTGCATGGCACAGTGTCATAACAGATCTTCAGCAGTGACAGCTGACTGACAGTTAATCTCCTTTTGCATAAATGAGACACACCTACTGATCAGACTACACTGCTCCCACAGGACAAAAAGTAGTCTTTCTTTCTAGAACAAGGACTTGGAAAAGTAGGACTTAAAATGTCATCTGGTCCAGTCCTCTACTCCAAGGAAGAACTCTTGGGGTTTAAACAGTATTATGACATTTTTGAACCTGTATCTAGAATAGCCTATATCTGATGACTAGAAGATACAAGTGAAACCAAACCTCCTCCGCTCCAGAAGAGGCTTTCACTCTGCAAACTAATTATGGAAAAAAATATGAAGAGTGATACTCTAGGAGCTGCACTTGAATTACATAGTTTGATCTGTGGGAGGTTATTGTAAGTTGAATGTTATGCCTTGAAAGTGATGCCTTTAGTACGAAAATTCCTGAACACAGGAATGCCTAGGTCCACAGGCCTTGCCACTGGCTTACAGTAATTTGGTACACTGTAAGCACATCAGAACAGTTACCAAAAATTGCCTGATAAAACAATACAGAAAAATACCTACCTTATTTTCTTTATCTATTAGAAATTTTGTACCAAAGTACTGATATTATTAGACATGTAAACTGATACATTCAGCTTGCAGGTAAGCAAGTGCTCCTTTCTCACCAATAAATAATGAGAATTAATGTTGTTTAATCTATCAGGTGATACAAGTGTCATCTAAATAACTGAATGTTTTGTGTTCCTCCTGAAAACAATGTGATTTTAATCCTGTTTATGTATGATGCATGGAACAAATTTGTTTCCCTTCTGAAGACTGTAAAAAATTTAAAGCTAAGCACATTTTTAGAGGCGTTCTCCTGTTTAGTCATCACATTTTTGGAGCAAAATGTTGCCTCGTTATTAAGAAGGAAATATCAGAAATACAATATGCAATGAGGTTCCCAGAATGGTAGCTGACAGCAGCAGCAACAAAGTGCTTTCACTGATGCAAAGACCAAAAGCTTAATTCACACGGGCAAAGGAAATAGCATTTTCACAAGCTGCAGCTAGCATGCACCATAAAAGCATCTTTGCTCTCTTTTTTTGTGCCATTCCTATCTGTCTTTCCCTTTCTTCATACCCGCCTTTCCCCCTCTATTCCATTATTCTTCTTGATGCTCACTCTTATTACTTTATTTTTCAGAAATTCTTTCTGTAGTTCCACTCCACCTTACTTTCAGATCAGAAAGTAGAACTCTGCCTACGTATTCTCAAATGATAACCATTTCATTCTAGAAAACAGCTGAGAAGCAAAAGCAAAAAAAAAAAAAAAAAACAAATCAAAATCAAGTTAACTTGCAATTATTTCAGTCTTCTGCACAGAATTGGGCAATTTGAGGTGTTTCCGCTGATGGAAGATGGAGACTTTTTAAAGGAAAGTTTAAAATTTTTCTATACTATTTCAAAACAAAGTAAGAATGGTTAGCTTTTCTCTACCCTTGCAAAATAATTATCTAGGATTTACAGAGGCCACTCTGGCTTAGGTTACTGTTTCAAAACATTCCTTGCCAGTAAAATCAGTATCATGGCTAATATGAGTCTACTTACGTGACTATTGATGAGTCACTCAAGTGACTACTTAAATTATCTACTTAAGACATTTTGATTCTCATTTCTGCATAAGATTACTATTAAAGTAATAGAAATAATGCTACTTGATAAGTCAGTGATCCTGTTGTTTCCAGGAGCACCTGTAAAAAAACAAAATCCTTCAAAGGATGTTGTAAGAAGCCCTGATTTGGCAAGTTTTGGAACTGTCTGCCCATGTGGGAATTTTCTTTTAATTACAGTAAATTAATTATTTTTACATTGAATCCTCAGACTTGATTTCAGTTATTCCAAGTTTCTTCTTCTATATCTGTATAGCAGAATATATTATCAGAGACCAATGCGAGAATGTTGGGAATGCAAAATTTAATTTTGTTTGAAATTTAATAAGAGATCCACATTTACTTTTAAAGTAAAAACTCCTCTGAAATACAGATATAGAAACAATTGGGGTAATATAAAACAGTAAAAAAAATGTGAGAAAACCACCATGGGCCTAATCCTCCAGGTTTTCAATTATGACAACAAAAAATACAGAAATAGAACTGATTTATTTTGTATATGGAGTTGGGGAGTGGAAAAGTGCTGCCAAATACTGAAGGCTTTTAGGTGCAGCAAGACACAAATTATGCTTCCAGAACATTTCTAACTGCATCTATTTAATTTTGTACTTATAAGTCTTCTATTCCCTTCAAAATGCATACAGAAAATACTATTACACATACTAGCACAAATCAAGTTACCACATACTATAAATATTTTATCCAGCACCAACAGAGTAAGTACAGCATGGACATCAAATTATAAAAGTCATCAAGACCTATAATAAGAGATGAAGGCAGGAAGCAGATCCTACTTCCCATCTCTGGACTGCACTATGAAAATTTTAACCAGGCTAGTTATGTAGTGGGAGGGATTCATACAACAAACCTATATTAAGCTAAACAGCCCACCAAAATGACACACAGAAGGAAGAAAATAACTGTCTGACCACTTCTGCCTTTTTCTGTCCATAATTCAACCTCCTATGCTCATTTTTACAGCATCTACTAAATGTCTTGAAAGATCTCCTAAAGGGCAATGGACAGCATTAACACTAATCACCCAACCTGGAGAAGGGGTTTTCATAGATGACACTGTACCGTTCTGTATGTTTGTCTACTGAGACACAATAACATATTTCAACAGAGTCCTTGAATATATGTTTGAAGACTTGGAACCTGTGTGAAGGAAAAGAAAAAAACTGCACACCTTTTCCAAGCTCATTCAGGCTATCTAGTGAAGCTGTTTGGAAGTGAAGGAAGAGCAATGAAGCATTAAAATAAATGAAACGTAAACAAAACGCAAATGAAATACTAAAAATATAAATCAATTAGCACTTTCCTGGTTTGTTTGTTTGGGATTTTTTTGTGGTTTTGTTGTTGTTGTTACAGTCCTTGGGTTACAATCAACTATGATAAGAGTTGAAGTAATCTTTGAACCGACCAGCCTTTTCACACAGCGAAACAGGCCTAACTGTCCTTCTACTAGCAATGGTTATACCTCATGTTAACTTCCTTACTGCCAGGATAACCTTATCACTGTAGAAATAAGCAGGTATAAAGGGAAGAAACAAAAAGAAGAAAGGAACCTGGGAAACACAGCATTTTTTAAAAGCAAGGTGACTCAGTGTACATTCTGTATGCTTTCCCCCCGTCCCAATATTTTTACATATTTAAGTACTGTATGAAGGAGCACTTTTTTATTCCTTTTAAGACCTAAGGTTCCAAACTTCAAGTCCTGTTCCCCAGGACTCCTTCCTTGTTTGCAGACTTTGTTACAGATCTGCTTGGTCCTCCACTACTCCCTTCTGTCCAGCCACTGAGCCTCATTTTAGTTTTGGGGGGTTTAACTGTCTACCTGAGTAGACATTGCCTTTACTGCACTCTTTGCTATGATTCTGACCCTTGGATGAGGCTTTTCTTTACCAGATACAGTCCTCACTCATTCTTAGCACCTCAGTGAGGACCTGCTCTTTGCTTGTACTCTGTAGGTTAATCCAGCTACCTACTACCCCTTCTCAAATTTAGTTTTTAATTTTTTTTGTGCTCTTACACAGTAAGAATTCATTCACACAAATGGCAGTTACCCCTATGCTATAGCATCCAACTGTGCCTTTCTCTGCCCTTGATAAATATGTAATGCCCCTTCTGAATACCCAGGAAGACTCACCCACTTGCTGGCACAACCCTACACACGTGCACTCAGGTTGGCTCCACACATTGCCTTACCCGTGCTGTTTCTGAGCACGTTCTTTTCCCCACACTCACTCAATCACACCCTCTTCTTCCTTTAGTACTCTTAACCTCTTACAGCACAAAGATATTACTCATAAAGCTGAAGTCTCCAAGTTATGTTAGATGTGAATGTTACCAAGTAACAAGGTCAATGTGTTTAGAAGCTACCTTGTGGCTGCAGAAAGAAAAGGTAAAGTGGAGTGTGCATTAGTTAGTGGCTTATGAAATAGAACCATCCAATGGCTCACCTGAAAAGACAACATGAAAGAACATCCTGTTTGAGTTTGTATTATGCCCACATTGAACAGATGCTCCACAGTGTTCTTATGATGAAATAACATTATTTAAGTAGCTGGATTCATAAAGCATTACTCAAAAATAAAATATCTGAAAGTATAAATTCTTTACATCATTTTACATTTGAAACTGGCTTTAGTATTTAAAGTCTATTCACTGAGAAATGGAATGAGGTAACATACTGTACATCAAGTTAAAGCTCATAATGTGCCAAATGCTCGATAGCTATAGACATGAAAGATGTCTTCAAATATCTGCCAAGAAAGTAATGTTATGGTTGCATCTGTAGAAGTATACAGTCCCTAAAATAAGCATGAATTTTACAGTACCCTTAAAAATCAGTCACCTGAGGCAGTTTCTCTGTATGAATCAAAACCATTGTACCAGGAAAGTCAGTAAAAGAACTAATCTTACCTTAAAACAAACTACCATTTCTGTATAATACATGTACATTATATTTAAAAAATGTTGAGGATGGGTAGTGTCAGCATCAGTTTTAACTTTGTGTAGTAAAGTACTTGTACTACATGCTCATTCTTTCTAATTTAGACTGTATTATATAAGAGGCCTATACATTGAGTACAACTGAGGACAAATCAAGTGGCAGACATCTCTTCATAGTTAAAAGGGACTGCTCCAGTGTTGTTGAATCAGGAAAGTGTACCAATAGAGTCCACACAAAACAATTAATATGTAATTATTAGCAATTTGCAGTGGTCAAGAATGAAATAGTTTTCTGATCTCTAATACTGGGGCAACACTTACACATCAAACTCACAACACTCTTACAATGCATAATACCAATTCCACAACCGTATCTATACAGATCACTTTCATATACATGAAAGCCCCAAAAGACTTCAGCAGACTGTTGTCAAAGATCATCTGGCAGCAGCCTAGATATGAATATGACATAAAACTGATACAAAGGGGATAACAATTCCCAAGGTAAAAAACAAAAAAGATAAAATATAAGAGGAAACATCAGTGTGATAATCAGAGAAAATCAGAAAATTAAGAAGAAATTAAATGAGGGATTAAGGGATGTTTAAAAGCACATGCTTGGCATTTATATTACAGAATTTTAATTTGTGTGGTTTAATTTATTTATTTTACTGAAATTTGTTTGGCGTCACTTATGATGCATCTGTAGAAATTATCTGAACTTATGCCAACAATTTTGGTCCTACTATAGGGGAAAACTAGTACCCAATTGCAAAGTCCAAGTATTCAATTGCAAAATCTGGTTTCAGCCACATTCCAAGGCAAGTATTTTGACTCTAATAGATGATTTTGAAAGACATATCACCACTTTCAATAGTGACAAATTTACAGTTGCAAATACAACTGATCTTTTAGCATTCTCATAATCAGGATATCATTTGCATAGACTATGCCTTCTAATCACCCAAACTAAGTTTGTCCTCAGTCAAATTCTAAATCCTATTCCAAACTTAATTTAAACCATAATATCTTCATTTCTTTTAAAACTCAAAATGGCAAGATTTGTAGTAAAGCACTGTCCTTGGTGGATCATTCTTACTAGCTTCCTGCCAATACTACCAATGCATAGAGTATGTTTAATCCATGGTATCTTTAGCCTCTCCCTAGGATTAGTCTTCATGATTCAGATAGAAGGAAAGTGTGACAAACACTGAACCACAGAAATCAGGTCTATAATTATCATTTAAAAAAAAGTTGGTTTTGATATGTTTTATGTTTCCAGTAATGGATTGCTATTGACAGAATTTTCTTTCTTATATACATACAAAGATGTTTTATCTAAACTCTTAAAACCAGTAACAGTAAGGCTCAGGAAATAAAACAGAAATCAAAAGGAGGCTCATCTTTTTACATCCTGTGAAAAATGTTAAAACTGGCTAGTAAAATAATAATTAAGGTGTTCCCTAAACTCTTATCTCAGAGTTGTACTTTAGTATATAATTTACATACACATACCTTAAGGAGATACACTGTCTTTTAAGAAATTTTACTTTTTTTTTCTTCTACCCTTTGTTCACAGTGAAAATATTAAGCACTCATTCTGAAGAATCAGTTTTAATTTAATCATTAATTTTACTACTTTATAAGTCATTTATCCCAGTAAAAGCAATATTAAAATTTATATTAAATGGAAAATGAAGCTTTTTAAAATCAAATTTTAGTTCTAAATACGCATAAGACTGCTAAAACTTTGTCAGTACTCTACAGTCCCACTTGACCTGTTGAGAATGAGATGGACCCAGCACCATCCCTGAAAATTCACACAAATAAGGAAGCCTTGAGGTAAAGCTGAAAACTGTATGATATATATAGAGCTGCAATGCCATCATGTAAGTCAAGTAAGATTACATGAACAGTTCTTCAGTGAAGTTACAAAGCTTGCACAAGCATGGTGGAAGGATGAAATTTGTTGCATTAATTATTTAATTTAATAAGACAACAAATGAAGTAATATAGCAAAAGTAAAATAATAAAAAAAAATAAAAAGCAGTTTTTAGGTGATTCACATGGCCATAAGCCGAAGAGACATAATCTATCAGTGCTAGCAATAGACAAATCAGATAACTCCTAAAACTATAACAAGACTTTTCTCTTCTTCCTGAGAAACACTGAATTACCACAGTAGAAAACATTTTTTAATTCCATGAAGGAATTTGAAAGAGTTGGATTTGTTCCCAAACTCAGAAAGTAGGGAACTTTAATAAAACAATAGACAGATCGAGTCTTACTGTGGTTCACCTTTAGAAGCAGTAACAGTGGAAAAGGTATTAATTTACAGCATACTTATCCTAAACACCACTCCCATCAATATTTTAACAGTCGTCACCAAAAGACCAGTAAAACCTGAGCCTCATTACACTGAAAGATGTGAAGCTGTTAACACACATCTCAACAAGAAGTTGAATTACAGAATCAACCACCCCCAGGCTTTGATTTGAAATTGCCTACATTTATTATCTCTCAGGACATAGTTCAGTAACCATTTACTCAGCTGCTATCAGGAATGACCAGTAGTTACTATAAAGTAGTAACTAACGCCCAATATACTAACTTTGGGAGAAATTCCAGGAGGAAAACTTGATTTTATTCTGTATAACTGCATTTTTTTTATTTATCTTCCTAAAATTTGGGAAGTTGAAATTACTATTAAGGAATACTATATCACTGGTGAATGCTTTTCAAGACTAACTGCATACATATATTTGACTACTTTCATACTAGTTGTATGAGGGGAAAAAAAACAAAATACAAAAAGGAAAAAGTTTCAACAGATACTTATCAAGATGTGCAATTTAAATAATTTACAATTAAATACATGTAAATATTTAATTAATTAACATAGGCTGTTCAATAAAGAAAAGCACTCAGAGCACTGCTCAGAAAAACAACTAAAAGTTCTCTTCTTGACTTTTCCTAATTTGAAGCTTACTGAGTCTCAGTGACCATTCTGATGATCTTCCTCAAGTACAAATTCTATCTCACAGGCCCTGGAAAGCTTTCTGAAGACAGCTTGTCAAAATAAAGACAATTCCTCAGTAAAACTTTCTTTTCTAGGGAAAAAAAAAGAAATTGAAGGCGTCCTGTCTAGCTCTAATAACATATTTTTGTTTGAATCCATCCCCCATACAGATACCATTTGATTGTAGCCATATACAGAAAACATATTCCACCTGCGCAGAAGCTGAGCAACAGAACCCAAAGCATATGGAAATCACTAGGCTTAAATACAGAGCCACCATAGTGATTTCCTACTGCTGCCAACATGTACATTTAAATGCAAATCTTCTGTTTGCCCACAGACTGTCCTTGCACGATTTCCTATGTGCAAATACAAAACAAGCACACATCTGTGCTTTTGACCTCAGCAGAGCCCTTAGGAATAGCTTAAATGCTACCTTCTGCTGGCCCTCTCAAAACTAGGAGGGTCAACTCTTAAATTGCAAACAGCTCCAATGCATATATTTAGTAACAATAGAAGAACCACAGTCTGAAACAAAAGCACTGAAATAAAAGTGACAATACCAGGCCCCACTGTAATTTGGCTCCAAACCTAGTAATGCATTCGTTCACCATACACCCTCTTTAAAAACAGAGCAATGATCAGCTTACATGTGTGGATGTTTTCAAGTAGCCCATAATCAATCTTAAGAGTCTTGTAAAGGGTCATGTAGATGATAATGACTAACTGTGATTAACAATTTGTGTGCTACCTATTATAAGTCTACTCCACTCATATCAACCTACAGATCTGTGATTATTTTAGAGGTATTTTCCAACCTAAATGATTCTATGACTTTATCATCTGCTCTTTTTTAAAGGTAGCTTCCAATAAGAAATATTAAGCCTGACTAAATGCATAAGGTTCAAGAGCCAACATTTTGGAATGAAGCCGTCACAGGAAAACAGTGGAGAGGGTTCAAGGTTTTTTATTGCCTTCTCTGCCACCACACCTTGCAGTAATCACTTTTTCCATTTACCTTTGAAATTCAACCAGACATAAGAGCAAAATTTAATCACTGTTTACTTCTCATGCAGAATTACCTTCAGTAATTATCTCAAGTATTTCCTGGACTCAGGTACACAAAATAGCTTACACTCCTGTTTAGCACAGTTCCTCACAAAGCGTAGCTTGGTCAAGTCTCCAGTGTTTCTGCCACAAATTGTTATGTTTTTCTACAGTCAAAAAAGATGTGCATTATCATACAAACTCTTCTGCTAAATTTATGTAGTGTCATTTCAGAAATAGATAGGCTCAAATAGTCAGTAACTTGGCTACACAAACATAACAAAATAAACATAATAAACAAATGACCTGTTCAGTGGAATCGAGTACCAAGTCTAGCCAAGCAGACTTCCGTTAGATTAAGAAAGAAGATTGCTTAAATGACATTCTATCCTTCTATTTTTCATGCATCTGAAAATAATACAACTTTTTTTATTAACCTGGCTTCTAAGAAGTAAGTTCTGCCAGAGAGAGCTGCATAGTTTTAAGGTAAGGCCACTATCAACTCTTTGCCTCAGCCCACTGCTGGAAAACATATTCCACAGTAGATTTAGCCAAACAGAACATGAACTATCTCTTGGCAACTCGGTTCATGGTCCCATTTCCTCTGTACCTTAAACTAAGACTCTGGAGCAGCTGATATTTGTTACAGGTTTGCTGCTGCTCTGGGGGTGATATCTTAACCACAAGTAGACCTCCAAAACTATATGAGTATTTTCTCAGCTTTGAGTCAGTGAAGTCCTATTTTTCCAAGAAGCCCAACTGCTCAAAACCTAGGCATATTTTGCCGTTTTTTATTCAGAAAACTGAACAAGGACCAATGAAGAACCTACTTCTACTACTACAATCATCACAGAGCCACACTTCTAATGTTCTTTGCACATAAAGCAGGATTTCACTGCAACCACTGGAAGGCATAACTTTACCATAAACAAGACTAGTAAGTCATATAGTCTCTCCAAACTACATCTACTAACACTAAAAATAGTCTACTACCAGAATTAAATCAAAACTTGAATAGTGTTACGGCAATGAATTTGTAACTAAGGAGGAGAAAATACTAAGGACCCAAATGTGAAATGCATATTTCACGGGAAGAATATTTATGAATATAAAACAATGGGAGATCCCATTGACAAAGCCCTACTCTAGAGGCTTAGAAGCTTAAACCTAAATTTAAGATTACATAATCTCAAAGAAAATCTGAAATACACAACCTGATCTTAATTCATACTTACTTATTTCATAAAGTCTCGACAAATCCTTTGGGTTTTATGTTGACTCTATGACAGAGAGAAAAGAATTTTGCATTAGTTTAAAAAAATTTTCAGGTACTTTTGATGAAGTTGCGTATCATCAATATAGCTTTATTGTAGAAGCCAAATAATATATGCTCAACAGTTATGTAAAGTACTACTTTTTCTATCTTGCTAAAAGAAATTCAATTTTAAGCAAATCCAAACCAATCACAATTCACTGAACACAAAAATCACAAAAAAATTATGCAATTCTCTTAATATATAAAAAAAAACATGCTCAGATGTCTACTTTCAAATGAACATAGCTTTTATTTAATTGATTTTCCCTTTTAATTAACAGGTGACTATTATTTATCCCCTTTTATAAGTATTTGATACTAAATCTTTACTGGCAGGATCACTTTTACCAGACATCAACGCAATGGTAACTTTACTTTTAATAAAAGTCAAGATTATAAAGATGGATTGGCATACAGTAATAGTGCAATTGCATATGGATCATACATATTGTTCAATGATAATAAACCAAAGGAAAAGATACTTGTTGGCAGCTGTAGCAGTGCTCTAGATTAACCTGAAAATTGGGGAGCCCTGTGGATGGTGAATGCAATCCTATCATAGTGAGCACGCACATTTATTCTCTTCAAAGCGCAGCTTACAAAAGATTCAGGTGAAAATGTGACTCTAAGGGAAAAGACAATGTGGGACTTACTTTATAAAAGCTCCTTTACACAGAAGTACAATTTAGAAATATGTAAGAGTTCCATTTTTTCTCCCTGTTCAGTGTTTACCAGAAGAGAGTTCATGCACGAATTGTCAAGCCTCTTGCATATTTTTTGGCACTTAAAAGTAATGCTGGCATTTTCATAACTGCTAAATCATTAGAAAGATGATATTTCAAGTCTGTAAGGAAGTTAGCTTGGTACTGTTCTCACTTGCATACTTACCTAGAGTAATATTTTTCCTGCCAAATAATATAAAATCTCAGAAGAATCACTACTCCCTTGGGTAGTAAATCACTTTAAATAAGAACTAACACAGTGAATCCTTATTTGTTCCCTAAACCAAATGTTCTTATATTCAAATATGTTTAAGATTTTTTTCTAGGTTTGGGAAAGGTGCTAACCAGGCTGGTTGTCAGGTTAACCTTTCCAACCTCAACACTACAGTTACTGCAAATTCTGCTGAAATGGTGACTGGGCCTATAGCTGCAGGCAGTCTTTCACCCAGCTACAATGCAGCACTAGAGGGATGTATTCTCAAGACACTGTTTACTTTTTGTCCTAGTTTAGCTGTTGAATACCAAAGAAATGTTATAACTGTGACAGAACAAATGATCATCTAGAATAATTGTAACTAAAGACACTGGTTTCCCCAATATAAAGTAAATAACTTGATGTGCTATTTGCAGAGGTGAGAAAAAAATTTAAGTATCCATTCCTCTTCAGAGCAAATGTTAAGTAGAGGATTGAAAGTACCTCCAAAGGAAATATTTCTTTTTTATAAACCATCATAAATTAAGAGTGGAAAAGAAAGTCACATACAGCTTGCCAGAACGTAGTTATTGAACACTCTAGTTTCTAATCTCGGCAATAATGTAGGTCAAGGGAACTGGAAAATCTAATTACTCTGTAAATTTTTAAACCTGTTTCTTTCTTCTCAAGGAAAAGAAAATTGTTCCCTCACATTTAAGCAGACTTCACTTTAAAGTGTAACTACAGCTAGGTGGAAAGCTATTTTTGCCTCAATGTAGAGGTTTCTGAACCTCTTTTAAAGTAACTTTGCATCCTGCATTGTACACTCAGCTCTGGTTCACACTTGTACTCAAGGTATTATGAGTTACATCACAATTACTATAGCTAAAATTCAAAATCCAGAGACACTCTTCAAAAAACAAACAAACAAACAAAAAAAACCAAAAACAAAACAAAAAAACCCCAAACAACAAAAAAAAAGTCTCTGAATAAAATAGATCTTTGGTACCACACTGTAGCAGTTCCTTTCAGTAATATATCCCATGCAATCATAATCTGATACCCAGTATTCATACACCGCATTAACAAAATACAAAGCAATGCATCATTACAGAACTATTATGAACACAAGTATCTGATAGCATTGTAAATATTATTCACTTATTAGTTGACTGTTTCACACAGTTAATGCTGACTTCAGTGTATGCACAGACCATATAACTTAAACTTACAAGACAGAATAATTTTGAAAAATACAAACACCTTGAAGATTCAAGCCTCCTGATGACTCTAGAAACCAAGGACCATTTAAGAATCACACCTCCAAACAAAAAAACAAAATAATTTCAGGCATTTACAATGAATCTCAACTTCTCTCTCCCAAAAAAGGAAAAAAAAAAAAACAAGAAAAAAAAGGCTGCACCTCTCAAAACAAAATCCCTCAAAGTTCAAAATACAATAGGTCCTAACACTTCACTTCTTAGGATTCATCTATCATTATTTTTTTCATGTTTTTCCATATTCACAAAGTTCCATTTCTTCTATTCTGTTAAATAAAAGCCCAAGTACATATAGGCAGAAGTTGGGGCTTTCACAAAAACAAAGAAGGCCCCAGTGAATTGACAAGCCATTGGAATTGTTATCGTGTTTGAGAATATGTGGACTGGAAACTGTTACTAAAGCTAGTCTACAAACTGGCCCATCTCACAAATCTCCATCTTCCAGCTCTTACCTCTGAGCTACGTGACGAAAGTTTCACAACAGACAAATATGTGTGTTGTGTTCGGATTTGGCAGTCAAATGTTTTGTTTGTTTTTGGGAGGTGGGAGGGGTGAGTTGTACAGAAGTGGAAAACCTGGCCTAAGGCAATCTGATCTTTGGACACTGCTCTCATTAAGTATAAATCCTACTTTCGAACTTACTCCAATTGCATAAGAGGTGAAGCCTCCCAAACAAACAAAACAAAACATAACAACAGCAAAAAGATAATTCAGAAAGATCTATATTGAAGACTTAAAATGGGTTTATCTTAAAAGGTAAAGCCTGAAGCAGTAAGCCTAAGGAACAACCCAAAGTAAAATGAGTTCTATCATGACCTATTATAAAAAGCAAGATTTTTTTTGCTATATGCATTTGATGAATGACATTTACTGTTTATAAAGATGTGTCTTTTAAACTGCATGGGAATACAGCAAACCATACCAGATCCCCTTTTCTGTATCATGGATGAATTTAAGAATCAAGTGTCAAAACCATTCCTGAGCATTCTCAAAGCTTTCAGATGTCAACACCATAAACTTTGAACTAAAAATTTCAGACACTAATTAGGTACTAGTGGTTCTTCCCTCACAACAATATCAATAAAAATAAATAAATAAATAGATTTATCCTGACTGAATAGATCCATTAAATTGTTAAAATCACACGTAGCTTGAGGACTGACTCATGACAAGTAGTAATAAATGAGACTTGGATCTGCACTGAATGAGGAGAAAAAAAAAAGATATCTTATCTGCCAGTCCATCCGCAAAGTGGAAAAAGTGGCAGGGGCCTTCTTAAAAAGATATGTTTATACAAGTGATTAATGTGTAAAGCAAATTAAAAATTGAGTTTCTTAATCTTTGGGTGTTTGACTTTACAGCTTAATATAACTTCACCCAAAATAACGTAACTCAATGAAATTGTGCTTTCCTTTCTTCAACTTCTACGGTTCTTAAGCGTGACATTGGACTGAGTTATCGCATTTAGTTCATGTACTGAAGAACAGAAGGTCCAAATTTCACTAAGAACCAGAGCAACTAACGATGATAAACCTATGCACTTCAATGAACCTATGCACTTCAATGCATGCCACAAACACCATATAAAAGATCTGACTTATTCCAGATCAAAAAACTGCCAAAAAATAACCCTGGGATGAAAAAAACAAGGAGGATAGAAGTTTAAAACACATTGGTCCACTCTAAAAGCACAAAAGAGCCTGCTAAACACCAGTAAGATTCAGATGAAAGAAGAAGTTTATGAAACAGTTTGGATGGGTGATTTCTACAGTCACACATCACCATAATAAGGACACACTACCTTCCATCTGCCAAGACAACTGAGCAATCTTCCATGCACAAGCACTAAATTTGTTGAGGGCTACTTGCAGTTGACAGAAATGTGGGTGCATTGAAAAGAGTAGCATTTCCTTGTTTTGCTTTTGGATTCGGTTTCGTGGGATTATTTTTTTTAATGACAATGAAAACACCAGGGCTTTCAGCGTGCCAGATGATAATAAAGGTATAAGGATAGCAGATCTTTTCCTGGCTTGCTGGCAGCACTGGGAAAGCCTTTTGTCTATCCTCAGCTCCCAAACAGCGTTATACAAACAAAATAAAAAAGGCGTGAGCTGCCCGCTTTCCCAGCCTGCATACACCCTATCTTCTAAAAACACGTTATTCCAAAAAAGAATATAACTTACACTGCCAAAGCTACACTCTTATTACGGCACTTGAGCCACGTGCATCCCCCCCGTACCGAGCAGATCCCCCCCGTACCGAGCAGGGAAAGTACACCTAGGCCAGGCTCGGTGCCACGGCAGCTGCCGGCACAGAACGCATCCGCCCGGCGCCCCGACAGCCGCGCCGGGCACGGGCTCGGGCCCCACGCAGCGCCCGCCCCGCGTAGCCCCGCGTAGCCCCGCCGCCGCCGAACCGCACCCGCCGTGACCGGGCCTCGCCTCCCGCCCCTCCCGCCGCCGGCCCCGCCCGGCGCCTGCGCGGAGCGGCGCGGCGGGCGCAGGAATGCGCGTTACGGTTAAATAGTGGGGGCGCAGGGGCGGCCGCCGCGGGCGGGCGGGGGCAGCTCGGGGTTCCGGGGGAGCCTCCATGGCGTGGTGCGGCTCCCGGGGCGGCGGCGGCGGTGGTGGCAGCGGCAGCGCCAGCAGCAGCAGCGGTGGTGGCGGCGGCGGCGGCGCGGCGCTGTTGTGACAGCAGCTTGGCAGCTGGGGCTGGCCTGCCTCCTGCCCCGCTCCCGAGCGGGGGGCCCGCGCCGGTGTCCCGGGGGCGCGGCGGCGGCGGCGCTCACAGAGAGGAGCCGTGGCAGCGGCGGCCGGGGGCAGCCGGCGTGTCACCGCCTCTATGATGAAATTCAAGCCGAACCAGACGCGGACATACGACCGGGAGGGCTACAAGAAGCGGGCGGCGTGCTTGTGCTTCCGCAGCGAGCGGGAGGACGAGGTGAGCCCACCGAGCCGCCGCGCGCGGGGGGCGCCGCGCCCGGCCCGGGCCAGGTTCCCGTTCCGCCGCCACCGGCGGGACCCCTTTGTCTGGCCGGGAGGCGCGGGCGCCTGCCGGGGGACACCCCCTGCGCACACAGTCATGCCGGGGCTCCCTCCGCCCCGAGACGGGGAAGGGGGTGACACGCCAGGGCCGTGCGGGTTCCTGCCGGCCGGAGCCGGTGGCGGGCGGTCACCGGGCGGTCCGGTCCGTGCCGTGCCGGGGGCGGGGCGGGCGCGCCTCTCGCCCACCATCTTGGGGCGGCGGGGCGCGCGCCCACGTGCGCGGCGCCGACTTCGTGCGCGGCCCCGGCGCCCCTCGGCAGGGAGGGGCAGCAGGGAGGGGCAGGCAGCTCGCTCGCTCCCGGGACACGACACGAAACGACACGACACTGGCTGGAACTCCAGGGTTATCCTTTGTGTGCCCGCAACGCGCGGAAAACCGGTTAATGTATAATGGCGCGCGGAAGGCAGGGCTGGTGTGTCACCCTGAAGGCGAACTCTGTGCCCCCCATGGGGTAGGATAATAAAAAAGTTGTGCTTGGAAAACTCTGTTTTCCCACCAAGAGAGTAAAACAGGGCTTGGAAATATTTTGTCAGGATGCTCGGTAGCCGGAGGGGTGGTGTTGCGGGTTTGGTTGTAGGAGGTAGCACTCACGCGGGGTTTTATGTTGCAGCAGAATCGGGAGGTGGCAACAAAGTTGCCCCGTGTTCCGAGCCAAGGTCAATGGCACTGCCCCTTATCTGGGTACTCGGCTGATGGTTTCATTGCAAAATTCGTTTATAGGTGGGTCTCAGGCTGGAAGCATACCACTTTTTGATTTCTGTTTTCATTTTGTTGTTTAGTAGCTATGAAATAACTACAAAGGTTAGGGCTTGGGCTTTTTTCTCCCCTTTATCTATATGCTGGAAGATGTTGGTGTCCTCTCCAAGCTGCCAATACGGCAGATGTCTTGCTTAAATATCTACTAAGCAATATAATGCAGCAGGGAGAGGCCCGATCTCAAAATACGGACACTGGGGTTTAGGCAGAAAAGTCTGTATGGTGTTCTAGTATATGCCATTCCCTTTGTGGTATAATTACAGCCTTGGGACCATGCTGATCAGCTTTTCCTAATATTATAAGGGAGAAAGGCCCTCAGCAGGAATCTTGCAAGGTTTTGCTATTGGTCTAGCTTTGCTTTGGTTTCTGATACTCCAGCATGCTTCCCCATTTATGTGACTTTAGTATTTATTTTTGAATGCTACTCCAGCTCAGACTTATTTGGAGTTCAAACACTTCAGCCACTGTAACAGCTTTCTTGCACCAACTGAAGTTGGAAACTCATTGTTGAGGTCACCTTTGTCAGTAATTTCCATTCATTCTTCATTTCCTGATGTAGCTTCATGTTATTCTCCTTTCAGTCTTGCACTGGCTGCTTCAAAATACTGTTGTGTGTAATAACATCCTCTGAGGCTAAGGATGATGGTAGCAGCTTTGCTGGGCTGTAAGAGTGGGTGCAGACACTTATTGGATTAGAGTCCATTGTGGTATTGCAGATAGAGTACCTGTATGGCTGGCGTGAGGCTGGGCTTTGGCATCATGCAAGTAGACACACTCAAGGGTGAACTAAATGGGATAACACCTCTACGTGTGTAGAAACAGTTCAAATTGCTTTCTGACAAGTTATTTCCAAGCAAGCAGTGACAACAGCTTGAACTTGCTTAGTAGCTGTTTCCTAAGTGCCAGCTTCACTTGTATCAGTACAGAACCTATTCCTTAGAAGTTTGATGCCTGAATGCTGTTTGTGATTAACTTGAATCACCAGCCACGTTCCCCAAATTGGCTGGATAAGGCTTGCTTCTGTGTTCTTGAACACTGTTGTCCTGGTAAGTTTCTGTGTAGATCTACTTCAAACTCCATGTAAGTATCTTCAGGGTTTCCTTTCTAAGTCTCTAGAGATTGTACCACTGACCTGCATCTCCAGAGTCTTAAAGTGCAGGATGACTTCCAGTATGAAGGAACACAAATGTGGTACCTGGGTGACTGCAACAAGAGGGGAGCAGGAGACTGCTGCAGAAGCTATTGGGTGCTGGGGAGGAGAAGAACCACAGGGCAGAATAGATTTTGTAGTTATTTTGATTTAGAGGATTACTACCCCATAAGCAAATAGTTGCTTGACATTAGAAGAGAGAAAATAGAACAGACAACTGAAAGCAATTTTTAGCAATATATTTCTTTTTAAGAGTCTTAAAAGCAAGAAATCCAAATCCCAAGTTTTTGTTTTTGTTGTTGTTTTTTTTTAAACTAGAGATACTGTCTGCAAGACTCAGTAGCTCTTGTTCTACTTTTTAGCTGATTAGTTTCTCTCTGGAGGAATGAGTATCTACAGCAATCTTCTGATACAAATCCTAGAATTAACCTGTCTTTCTAGTTCCATTCTGACTGTCAGAAAGGCCAGTCTGTATCCAGTTGTGCCTGTGCTTTAGCTTCTTTTTCTCCTTTCTCACAATTAGCTTTCTGACATATCTGTAGACAGCAGTCATTCCTTTCTTAGCATTTTTTATGAACTTGAAGTCTTAAAACCTTCTCTTAAAACTGGTTTTCTCTTTCGATAATCATGATAGGTCTTGCATCTCCTTCAGTTTGACAAGCATATTTTTTAACGTGGGCAACACTTGTGGTCACTTTAGATAGCATCTCACTGTATTGTGTAAAAGGTTACTAATACTTCTCTAGCTATAGCAGGAAAAAAAAATTTAATAGGACCCATCTTTGTCATGATAGTATAGCTGTCATGTAGTCTTCTTGTGCTCACTGGTGATATCTAAGTAACTTGTTCCCACTTTTTGAACTCTCAACTTGGACCAGAAATTCACAGTATTTTGTTCTTAACTGAATGTGATCCTTCTTTTGCAACTTCAGCTTGATATCCCCTGTTGATATCATGACTTATGGGTACTGCCTCTCAATTTAGAGACCCACATTTTCAGTAATAGCTTTTTATGCTCATTGACAAAAATTGGGCAAGTTACTAAAACATTAATGTCGATTGTTCATCTGTCAGAATCTGCTTGTTATGGCTTCTTGGTCCATTTTCTAACCATATTGCACTTCTTATGCTACCTTTGTATCTTTGCTGATGCCAGTGTTACAGCTGAGTTTTCTGGACAGTGAAGTAACATGTCAGTTGAAAAACTGTGGTAGCAAAGGATGGGTTTGACCAAACCCATCTTTTACATTCCATTGTACATCCATTTATTCTGTTATTATTATACATCTATGCATCTACTTATATTTGTTTTCTGTTTTCTTATTTATTTCTTAATTTGAAACATGGGTGGGCTGTAGAATACTGCTGAGGCAAAAATCAGTCTGGTGGTTCCTGCATACAGTTTTAAATACAGCCACTGAACTCCTACTCTCTGGCTACAGCATCCTGTCCAGTTAGACTTACCAACTTTGCTTCCAAACTTAAAATTGTTAAGTCAGTTCTCTTGAGTGTTACAGGCTGGAAACTGGTCTTGCCCGCAGTCCTGCAATCTGTCAAAAGCCTCTGCTTTGTCTTGAGAGCTGGTATTGTAGCCGAAAGTACGTACCTGAAATGATTGATGGTTGTGCAGATACACCACTGTGAAAGTCCTCCCTTCCTGTTTCTTCATCTTCAAGTGCCTCCACACGTAACACTTTAATGCTGTATAGTCCCGTTTGGTTTACATTTTGTAGCCTTCATGGTGTGATATTGTATGATTTAAAAAGAAAAATATCCTAGAGGAAGCCCAGATAGTCAAGTAATGTGGCCAATAGCTTTGGGTTTTTTTGAGTGTTATAGGAGATCTTAGCCTGCTGTCATTAAAGTGTTGCCCGATTTGGTCTCAGTGCTGTTGGGCTGAAGAGAGAGCAAGATGGCTGGATATGAGCTTAAGTGCTGGCTCCTTTTGTTGTTCTTAATGGAAATAAAACAGTAATTGCAGGCATTATCTGCCCTTTGAATGAAGAAAAAAAAAAAAAACAGAAACGAAGCAGGAGAAATCCCATGAAAAAATGAAACAAGGCTATGTGGGCATGAAGTGTGTGGTGGCTGCAGGCTTTTTGCTTTGAACAAACAAGAAGCTGTTAGATGTGTGCAAAAAGCTGATGGTATTCAGCAGGCTGGGATGGGCTGGTGGATCGGTATATGAGGAAATGCAAGTTTCTCTTGAGCAACTAGGAGTGGATGGCAGCTTTAGAACAAGCCTGCTGGAGAGCCCCTCTTGGTACTGTGAGGACCAACTGCTTCCACAAGTTGGAATTGCTTATGCATTCCGTGTTCTGCAAACAGTGGTTTTACATAAAATGCTGCTGTCTTGGGGTCTGGGCAGAGGGTAGACAAGGAAATTCTTTCCTCTCAAAGCAGAGAACAAGACAAGCCTTTAAAGCAACCAGAACAAATAGTAATAAACATAATTTTTCTAGTAATTTGGATAACTGAAATAATTTTTAAAGGTAATTTATTTTTTTTCCCTATCAGCTACATCTTACTTATACAAATTAATGAGCGGTTATTTTTATCTTGAATATAAACCTTGAGTGCGTTCTTATTATTCTGGCATCTGTAACACTGCTTTATGTAATCAAGTATGGTATTGAAAGCCCTACTTTAGTGTTCAGCCAGCAGTTGCTAGTGGCATATCTAAAATAATTTGATATGCAAAGAAAAGTCTTCAAGCTTTTCAATTTTTAATTTTGCCTTTGTTGTTCAGCCTTGTACATGAGATGAAAACAGATGGCAATGGTTTTCTTTTACTATTGAGACAGTGAGGAAAAAATTGTTATACACTTATGGGAAATATAGATTTTATTTTTTTTTCCCCCTGTAGCAGGGCATACACATGCATGACAACTATTGCCTCTTAACCTTGAGTTAAAAATTATAGGCTCTTAGTATTGTAGCTCCTTTATTGAAGGATAAAGGAAAAAGTAAAGTGTTATTTTTATGTGCATTGGTCTAAATTGTCTGAAAACCAGAAAGACTTGTTGTAATGCCATCTGATCCATAAACCAGGGCCCAGAAGTATGACTTGGCTACTCTGGCAAAATAAGGTGTTCTAGGAATTATTGTAAATAAACCTGCACGGTGATGAAAAATATTTCATACCTTGCTTGGAATTTTTCATTTGGTTTCTTTATCCTTCTATGTAAGCTCTCAGGTGTAAACAAACAAATAATGTGTGCTTTAAAATAACATGGGGTGTGAGTATTTAAGGCCAATATTTAAGGCCAGCCTGGTCTTCGTAGTGATACAGATTACCTGTGATTGTCTAATAGAATATGGGCATATTTTAAAATACCAGAGAATACCTATATCAATATGCATTTCAAATGCACTGTGGTTTTTACTTGTTCTGTCTTATGTCCCTGCCCTGCTAACATATAGGAGGAGTAATTGACATAGGATAATTGCTGTCTTATATTTTCCTCAGCATTTTCTTGATATTTGGACATCATCAGCCATGTGGGGTGAGCAATATGGTCTAGTGGAAGGTGTCCCTGCCTGTGGCATGGGGCTTGGAACTACTGCATGATCTGGGATGATCTTTAAAGGTCCCTTCCAACCCAAACCACCCTTTGAATCTATGATCTGTGTGCTGTAGGGGTATACCAAGGGGTATAGCTTGGAAAATCAAGACCTATAAACAGCTTCCAAAATGGCTCTTTATGATGTGTCTACAGAGACACTGTCTGCTTATGGTGTGTCCCCGCAGGCTCGTATGGGGTTCTGCAGTGGCTAAAGCTTGTGTTAATGTTAAGAAAAGTTGAATGTTACGTTGCTATGGTAGGATTTATGTCAGGTAATCAACTTAGAATACAAGACACTTGTTTTTCCGTGGAAGTAATAAATCCAGCTTTCTGCAGGCATTGCATATGCACCTTGCTTTCACGTCAGAATATTTTTAGACAAATTGCAACTCCTTGCAGCAGTGGAAGCCTGCAGGTTTGGCACAACTGTGGGAATTCATCTGTCCACCATGGCAGAAAGCTTTGGTCTTCATTCATGCATCTTCAGATACTGAAATCAGTCAACCATGACCTATTTTTATTGTGAAACATCAATTATTTTTTTCCCATACCTATGGTATTACTTGTCTATGCCATATGGATGTGTTTAATGGGGTGGATAGTTGCTCAAAGTGGGCTGAGGAGAGAAGGAAACATGGTTGTACTTGTCTAACATCAGGCTAAGATGTCCTGCAACACACTTTATGTCCTATTTAGTAGATGCTATCACTTTGAACTAGTAATATTTGTGTTTAGATAATTGAAAATATGCTTATAGCTTACTCGCACCATCCTAACTTTACTTAGAGGATTTAAACTGGTGGCTAAGTTTTTGTTTGAATTGCTGCAGTTGGCTCGGTGGTTCTCAAAACTTCCACATTACCAGTTTCTGTGAAATAGCAGAGTGGCCAGCTTCTTCAGAAATATATTAAAATCATAGCTAGAGATAGGTATGCCTATATACACACACATATATGCATACATATGTCTAAGTAGGGTTTGTAGACTTGTTTCCTTAAACATCTTTTGTAGATATGTGAGTTCACAGACCTTAGGTTGATGTGTATTTTTTTTCCAGTCTTGTTTGTAGAACACTTGAAAAGCTTATTTTAATTCAGTGGCTTTCTGACTTAGTGCTTAAGCACTTCAGTGAAACCAGTCCTATAAAACTAAATACTTTAAAACAAATTTTTGTCTTCAGAGACGTATGGTTTTTTCTAAGTATCTCAAAGACAGAAAAGGCTAAAAGATAACTTGTACTTGTCAAGAAGTAACCTTGTCATGTCTTTACATGTAGCTGAACCATTCTCAAAGACCTGGAGCTCTTGTTTCTCACAAGTGCTTGGAAGCTGATCCCTTAGTCAAACAGATTTTGTTGCTGAGTAACCAGTAAAGCCCAGTTCTCCTGCTCAAGATTAGACCATGGTTTCAAGTTAAAAGAAACAGACAGCAATATGAGTTTTAGCTCTACCCCTGTTGCATTATGTGTTTTCTCCCTTGGTCTGTATTAGCAAGTAAAGTGGATTAGCAAGTAAACTGGCCCAGCGTGAGAAGTAAAACTTTTTTTATAGGCACTTGTGGGAATTTCCTTGTTTGTTTGCAGTGGTTTTTTTTCAGCCAGGAATCTCCTTTTGCCATATGTCTGGGTGCAAGATCTGCATCCTTCATCACACCATGAGACCTGTTATATCTGATTCTCCAAAGCATACTAAAGCTTAGATCTTATGTTACAGGTGACTTGAGTGTTTGTTGACAAGAGGAAATGTGTTCTGACTGGCATGCCATAGTAGTATAGTGCTGTCTATTCCTGATATGAACACTTTAGCCAAAGAACAAAACAAAGTACTTTAAATAGGCAGAGGAAGGCACTCAAATTCTGAATCACTACAACATGTTATCCAAATATGTGAATTTAATGTGAATTAAAAATTTTAAAATAATATAATTTTATTTGTAAGTTAAAATCAAAACTTCTTCTGAAAAAGGCTGATGTTTCTCTCCTTATTGCCATATAGCCATTAAAGTCAGATCTCAAAGGAAAATTAATTTCCAGATCTAATTTTGAAGTATTATAAAATTATATCTGTAATTTGATCTCATTCATCTTCAGAGTGGGGGTAAAGTTGCACTGATTGATGTCCAAGCATTGTGCTGCTACTTTACTTTGAAAAGTGATCTTTAAGTAAAGTTGGGAGGATATTTCAGACTTTAATATATTGTGTAGACAGAACCCAGTTTTCTGGGATGCGTTCACGATATTGTGCTCAAGTTAACGAGTGTTACAGAATTAATGTATTGCTGGTTAGCCATTCCTCTGCTCTTTTGCCAGTTCCTGTTTGTTTAGGCTAAATTGTTTTTTTAACCTCTGTCATAGCTGGGAACTGTTTTTCAGTCTGTTGTCTTTGAAGTACTTTGCTAGAGGCTCTTGAACTGGCTTAGGCTGATCTGAAATGGGGTAGTTGCAGTTGTGCTTTTCTGCCCCAGTTTGTGCAGCGCTGACCCTTGAATGGCTGTGTCCTGATCGGTGTTGTGTGCGCAGGCTGGAAACTAAGCTTTAATGGACAAACAGTTTTCAGCCAGATCAGCTTCCTGAGTTCATTGTGCCATTGTAAGGGAGAAAGTAAAGATGTTGCAGTCTTGGTTTTTAAAATGCTGTGAAATCTGATCCTAAAGGGTTTTTACTACTTTACAATAACTTTGCGCACCTTATATCTCCAGGTTTAAAAAGTAACTTTGAAAATTTTTGCAGTAACAAATGAGGCTATAAGCAGTCACTCTACTGAGAATATTTTTAGGAAGGCAAATGTTCCTTACTAAATGCTGTCTATGTGGCATTGCTATGGCAAGCTGTAAAGCTCTATTGCATTTTTCAACCTTCTGGTATCCAAAAAGAGGCAATGGCGTTCTAGGACAAGGATACCACGTTAGCCTATAGTGAAACTGAGAAACTGTTTCAGAACTACTGAGGCAGTGATTCTTAAAATAGCAAAAAGTGTTAGATAAAGGAAATCTTTTAACTACAGTAGTACAGTAGCAGGTTGACATACGCTCTTTAATTCAAGATGTGTGCTTTTGCCTAAGAATTTATACAGTGAATTCTGGAAATGTGATCCAGTGTTTGTAAGAGGTGCTTTTCCTTGCTTCTCAATAGTGTTCCTGTGTTGCAGCATTCAGAGTAGTTTCCCAGTGCTGTTTAGGAAGCTCCTAAGCTGAAAATAACTGGAGGTTGAAAGTGTTAGGGAATAATAAAATATTTACTGTTTGTATTCTTCCCTGAGCATCTGTTTATGGCCATTTTAAAACAAATCATAGGGGTTGACTGATCCTTTTGGCTGCATTTGGATTAAAGCATCTTTCTGACTCTTTTAGATGCTTGAAACTTTAGCAGACCAACCACGTAGGCTGTTTCCACATTAAGTGTGTTAAGTTAGATTATATTAACCTCCATCAGAATGGGTCCTATTTTTTTTCTCAGAGTAGGCTTGGATGTTTTCTCCTCTTAATGCTTCTGATGCCTGTGAGGCATCAGGAGCATCTTCAGGATTTTGACACTGTTTTGTACCTGAGAGGTACCTTTTAATGCCTTTTCAATCTTTCCTATATTCTGACCAGTTAAAAGCTTCTGAAATGATTTGTGTGTACTCAGGTTTGCAGACTTGGGAGCTAAATCCTTTGTCTTCCCTGCACCTGCTTTCTCCTTTCCTTCTCTGTGCAGTGTTTAGTAGTACACCTGAGCAGTGTGGTGTTCTTTGCAACTGAGTCGCACATGCTCAGTGGTCTTTTGGGCGCGAGGGGTTGATTCATTTCTCTTGAACATTATTCCTTTTAACTGCCAGTTGTGCCATAAAAAAAGGCAGACTTGCCTGTCTCCATCAGGTAATTCAAACAGCAAACTGGATGTAGCTAGTGAGAGTGATGTAAGGGGAAAAAATGGGTTGTGCAGTGGGGAAGAGAGGGATAGATGTAATTAGGCTGGGAGTGGAGAACTTACTTCTGATGAGAATTACTGTGGAATTGGAATGATATGTTTTCAACTGTAAGCTTGTTTTTCCTTTTACTTCAGGTTGTGGATGACTTTGTTTTGAAGTCAAAAGAATCCGGGGGGGAGGGGGGGAGTTTGTTCTGTCTAGCAAATTTCAACTTTAACTTGTTTTTTCATGTAAGTTGGTTTTAAATACAATTATTTTTGTAAGCTATCTTGTCCTACAGTTAAGGAAGATAGAAAGCAATGATATTTTATATAAACTTAAACCGTATTCTGCTTCTCTAGTGCTTAATAGGAAAAAAATATAATGAGGAATAGCTTGTGGTTGTAATTTGTGCTACTATGAGCTGTTGCCATTTTGGTCTTCTGGAATATATGACTGCTGTTTCACAAGTGTTTTTGACTTGAGAACACTAAACAGGCCAAAACTTTTGCATCTTTAGAAATTTTCAGTTGTTTGTCTGCAGGCTTAGCATTTATAGTGACCAAGTTCCATGATGCCACCTGCACTGTAATTACCTTCGGGTTTTTGGTTAACCATATCATGGTTATGCGTATCAATAGGTGCTTATTACAAGTAGGTGAGCTAGCAGTTACTCCTCCTCACTGCACTCAAAGGTCATTGCTATTTCTGAACTTGAAAGCAAGGTGGAACTTGGCAATAACACTTAGTGGAAGAATTTTTCTTTTGTTTCCTCTTTGCTGAATTTTGCAGCTTTACTTCCTCACTTGGCAGCATTATGGAAAATTATACCTTTACCTTAGTCTTTGTAGTTAAATAAATAGCAGTATAACCAGACAAGCAAATTTGATGTCAATGTCTGTAAACTTTTTGAACAAGAGTTATCAAGAGTAAGCCTTTTTCAGAGACATGAGAGAGGCACTGATCCCTAGCAACTAATACAACTCAAGACACCTTAATCCTTTTTCTGCATTTGGTGATACAGATTTATCTGCATGGGATACAGATTTATCTGCATAGGAAGAACTTTTGCTTTTTTCTTCTGACCCTAATGAGGTTATGATGTAAAATTTGGTGTGTATAAGCCAGACAAAATGCAGGTGTGTGAGATTCTGCAGTCTTCTTTTTCAGTAGACTACTGTAATTTGTGTGACCATGAACCTCCTCATAAAAGACTGGATATCCAGGCAACCTAGATCTCTAAGTTTGATTATCTTCTATTAAGGGAAGATGAACTGCGGGATTTTTGCTGCTGATTTTGTAATTCAGGATGTCTCTTCTGGAGACTTACAGATGGAAAGACCTGAAAACTACATTCACTACATGGAATGAAAAACAACATACCGAAACCAAAAACTTGGAAGTGATTGCAAGACTGCTTGATACTGTGTCTGATACTGCTTGATACTGTGTGGAGTGCTTTTCAGCCTTACTATGCAATCTTGCAACTGCCAGCTGTCAGCTCTCAGCATTTGCAGAATCTGATTACCACCAAGTATGTTTTTGATAGCATACCCCAGGATAGATGCTTCATGTCCTGGTGGCTTCACATGATAATGTTAATGGATAAAAAAAATTGTGCATCTGAAGGTCTCAGGGATATATCTTAGTGTGATCCCTTGGATTCTGTAAAAGCAGAAGGAGAATAAAGCGTAGAAGGAAATATGCTTGAGCAAATGATTCGGTTCCAGGGTTAGTGGAGATATGGATAGTTGCTAAAATGAATTCCCAGGTTGTAATGCTTGGGAGTTCATTGTATATGTAGCTGTAGAGCCTATCTACAAGAGTTAATGTATTTTAATGTTGATTACTTGCTAGATTTATTTGTTTCTGCTTTTTAAAAGGGTAATTTAAAGCTAATAGATGTACAAACCCAGCTTGATAGTCTGTTGATCATATTAGCAGTAGTCAACTACTATATATAAACACATAAAAGATTCCTGGCTTTATGCTACACTGCCAGAATGAGAAACCTGATTTATCCCATAGTAGCAATTAAGAATTTTATGTTTAGTCTTAACTAAAAAATGAATGCTGATTTAAAACTGTTCTACCAAGCTGGGAATGATTTAATGTGATATAATATCCTTTTGTTAATTATTGTTGCTACCTGTCACATGACTGGAGTGAGTGCTAGCTTCATCAGCAGAAAATAATGTGTAATGCTTATATCTGGACTCCCATAAGTGAATTCATAACTTGGATTTTACAACTATTCTTTAAGTACTGCTGACATGGTGGTTCTTTGTAGTGGTACAAGTGCTTCACCTAGATGGTCAAAATTTTTTCAAAAATCTTCTAAAATTTCTAAATTTTTCTAAATTACAATTAGTAGGGCTGTGTATGCTTTGGAAATCTTTTGTTAATGTGAACGAATCCTAGGAAATCAAAATCTTTGGCTGTGAAGATCAAGTTGAGGTGCATTTGTGTCTAACCTTGTTGCTTTTGCTGACTACTCCTAGGTTTTTAGATAGTTGAGTAAAATATCTGAGTTGACTGAAAGAAAACCAAACATTTGGATCAGATGCTAAGAATGCTTCTGTACTAACTCTGCTGTGTTCCTTATTTAGCGTAGGAAAAAAATGGGGGGGAAATTAGTACAGTGGAGAATCCTTCAGTGTAGGACTAATCTTGACTGCACATAAGGTAAACATTACAAGATGGTACCTATCAGATAAGGCTCTTCCAGGTGCACCTCAGTATGTACATGCATTGTTGCATTCACAAAGTATGCAGTCATCTTAATTACACTCCTCAGTTCCTGTAGGTGAACCTACAACCTACTTCCATGAGTGCCAAAGGGACATAGTATAAGTGGTAATCATTTCACTGTTGCTTTCATCAGGGAGTCATTTTCCTACTTAATCCAGCAGGGGATAAGTTTAAAGTCCATAAAGGTAGTTGGTGAAGACTGGGACTGTCACTTCAGTTTTCTGCCACCAGTTAAAACTTTAACCTTTAGACTGAGGTCCTTTATGCTAGTCTTTTAATTGCTGTTAAAGATTTGAGCACTGACCCTGCCCTTATACTCCCCACAGTTGTCCTTTGACTTCAGGGGAGAGTTTATATAAGTATTCCCTAGAATATGAAGCATTTTACTACACAGATGACTGTGTCTTACTAATTGGGATGTGTCTCAAATACCAGTTAAACTGTTTATTTCCGTGTGGTCCTGAATCAAGGTCTTATTTTCATCAACTTCTATTGCAAAATTACTCCAAATACAAGGCATTTCAGTTTGCTGGACAGGTAGATAAAATCTTTTCAGCTCTGAATATTATGAAGGACAGGTCCTATAGACAGGGGGTTTAAATTAGTGCATATCAAGGATAGGACCAAGTTAGAGTCAAATTAAGTGAAATTAAAGTGTCTTGGGAAAAAATTTTTTATTAAATTTAAAAATCAAATTCAACGTGTTATGGTTTTTCCTCTTACATAAATGTTTAAAAGAAGCCAAATTGGAGAAAGGCCGATGAAGTGCTCTCCTTGTATTTTAGTTATGCAATATTGTAAGCGTGTCATGCTAACGTAACACTTCAGTAACATAAAAGGAAGCTCGTTTCAGACTAAAAATTAGAATTATTTTCAGAAGTCCTTTTTTTTTTTTATCCAAAAGATGACATTCCAGAAGAATTAGTTACACTTCTATGTGAAGTTTAACTTCATTAATATCTTAATTTTCATGCTTTGCCATCTATATGATCTGAAGACTTGCTCAGTATTGGAGAGTTGTTACTAGATTTTTGTTGTATGCCTTCATTCCTGTGCGTATTGTCTTCTGTATTTTTCACATTGTGTCTAAACATCCAATGAAAGTGTTTGTACAAAGAGATTGCAATGACATTGTCTTGACTAAGTTGTTTTAAAAAGACTGGATGTTAATTATTTCACCTTTTTTACAACTACTGGTTACCTATTATGTTTCCTTTCTAAAGTCTGCAATCCACCTGGCTAGGTGCATAAGTGCATTGCTGAAAAAGCAGATAGTAGGAATATTCCTGACTTGTGAGCTGTATTTAACAATCACTTGCAATTATTTATAGGTGCTGTTGGTAAGCAGTAGCCGATACCCAGATCAGTGGATTGTACCAGGTGGAGGAATGGAACCGGAAGAAGAGCCAGGGGGAGCAGCCGTGAGAGAGGTGTATGAAGAGGTAACAAAAACAAAACAAAGCAAAAAATCCATCTGCTTTTTCCCACTGCTATCTTCAGATGGGAACAAAGAAGGAAGAGGCAACTGCCTCCTTTATCCAGTATTTGACTGAGACCTATGTGGTTGTCAAATTCAAAGAGCTGTAGTTCTGTGTTAGAACTGGGGTATAGTGTGGTGAGGTGAACTAATTAACTTAGCTTGCTTCCCAGCACTCTTTCATTGCATAGCTAAATTTCTGTCTACCTTTATGAAAACACTTAATGGAAGTGGAACTGTGACTTTATGCCAAATGACATATTCTAGTAGTGTAACATTTCTGTGTTTGTGAAGCAAATGTTTGAGTTGCTAGAATGGACTGAAGATGAACTAACCATCAATGTGCATCTGCATAAAAAAGAGAAATAAAGAGAGCCTTGAGGACATTCCAAGCTAAGCAGATTAGAAGCAGATCTATCTGAGCAGTTGAGAATTTGTATATTTAAGATTGTTTATCTATAAAGAAAGCACCATAGTTTGCCTTTCTGTCTCTGCTCCTATGCCTAGGCAAAACAGAGCTTTAAATTGTGATGAATTCAGGCAGTTTCCCACTCCAGTACAATGCTTAAATTTCAAATTCAAAATTCTGGGGTTTCATTTGCTATTTATTTTTCCTAGGAAAACTGTCAAAAATGTTAAATGTTACTTTAAGCCAAGTAAAACTGAAAGAAAAATCAGAATGTCATACTTGTAAATAGGAGGTATAAGATTTTGCAGAAAGGGGATGCATCCTGGCAAGTGAGTGAACCACAGGATTTCTACTAGTCTTAAACAGTTTTCTCATCCCAGTTTGACTACTGCTATTCACAAAATACATTAATGCTCTTGCTAATTAGTATGTGGAATGATATTTTTTTTATTAGCTGTGCTATCTAGTGGTTTAGTTTGGTTAGCCTTAAGACTGGTTCTGTTGTGTTGTCATGGCTTAGGAACTTGATGTAGATGTGACTTACACCAAATGCTGCCTGCTATTCAGTGTCAAAATGAGATCTCTGAACTGTGAGTCAATGATCCTCCTCCCATCTTATATAGGGAACAGACTAGTTCACTATTCAGTGCTCTTAGCAGCTTTCATGCAGCAAGGTTAAAGCATAAATAAGCCTCACTCAATCAAAGTTATTCTGGACAGTGTTCAGTTCTGCTGGAGGAGCCAATTTAGACCTACACAAGACATACTCAGCTTCCATTTGAAAGAGCAAAGAGTTAGGATTCTAGGAATGAGTTAGCAAATATTTAGGCTTCTAAGCAGTAGTAGCACCTCTGGAGAAACTCCAGGCACTTCCCACTGCCACAAGTTCAATGGGTGTGATTAAAAAGCACAGTCCTGTGCTCAGGTTTCTTGTGAACACTAGTAGTTTTAATTGCTGATCTGACCTAAGGCATAGCCCAAGATGAGCGATAGTAAAGTGCCAACTCCATGTCAAACTAGAGCTGACTGAACTATAGTCATACATTTGAGTTTTTCTCTTTGATGGTGAAGAATGGATGATCTTGAAGGGACTATGCTTTTTATGATAATCTGGAGTACAACACAAAGTGCCTGCCATGTTCAGCCTTGAGCTCTGCTTGCAAGCACATAAAGACTTTTCAAAGGCTAGAGGCTTTAATAAGCAAAAATCATTTGGTGACGTTTGTTCTACACCTTCAGAGTTTCTGGGGTTTAATAGCTTGTGTAGCTGATCAGCCTTAAAAGCTCATGCCTTAAATTAAAATATTCTTGAACTACATATTCTTGAATCTTAAGTGCTTCCACAAGATTGAAAAGTGCCATATTTAAAGAAAAAACAGGTTTATTTAGGGTTTTGAGCCATGAAAATTCATACTGACCTTTCTAGAGGTAGATGTCCTTTCTATTTTTATACTGAGGTCAATGTCACCTGGCAAGCTGGTTACAGTACAGTGAACTGTTAAGAGTTTTGTGAATGAATAAACTTCAAAGAACACAAATTGGCACTGGTTTGACATGTTTCTTCAGTATTGGGTCATGCACAAACTAAGCATTGGTTTCTATTAATTTATTTAAATGGATAAAATCATAGTTTTATAATGGCATTTCTGAACAATAGGAGTGCTGATAGCCCACTGGCTTTGACACCAACAGTAGTGTATTTAAAATCTTTGTTTTAAAACTCAAGCAAAGATCAAATCTACATGGACAGCAGTTGTTTCATAGTCTCCCTGTGTACATGACTCCAGATTTTTTTTTTTCATCCTTAAATTCTGTTCATGTTAGTGATATGGGGTTTTACCTCTACTGAATATTTAGTATGTTTCATTTAAGTTTGTCTGACATTTCATAGGTTACAAGAACTTGACAGACTATCTTAATTATTTAGATACAATAAACATTTACAAACCTGAAAGTGAAGTACCAAAATTAAGTTACAGTATAAAGCAATCTAAGGGTATTAAAGGTATTAAACCTTTTCTAAATGAGGAGCTACTCTGTTAATGAATTTGTAACTTAGTCTTTAATTGCATAGCATGAAAGATGAAAGTAAGTTGATTGCACATGCACTGTTAAAAGAAAAATGACACAAATGAGTGGCAAGCTGATGATGTTCAGCCTTGTCAATGGAGGAGCACCCTCTCACTCCCTTTTCTTGCTCCATCTCACAAAAAACACTCTTGCTTTGTTTGTACTTAGTGGTATATTGAAATGCCCACTAGAAAATATGCAATTTCCAGACCTGTGTGAATATAGCTTCTGAGAAGAAGAGGCTGATCCTGAAGGTTAATCTGGTGCAACAGTGAAAATGGCAGTAATATTATCTAAGACCTCTCACAGGAAATAGAGGAATCGGCTCCAGTGAGCATCTGATGTTTTAAAAATGATTGGATGCTACAGAGTAGGACTAGGTAGACACTTCAGGAATAAATTAACAAAGCACCCTTTCAGCTGAAAGATTATGGCAGATACAGTGAAACACTTTGTTTTATAAGAATATGCAAAAAAGGGGCAGGAATAATCTTGCACTGTGCTTTCAGGAGTGTAACCATTAAAGTACTATCCGACACATCCTAGAGTTAAAAATAACTCAAATTTTTCAGATTTTAAGCAACTTTTTGCCCTGGTAGACTGTTAGCTTAAAAATTAAACTGCAGCATGACTCTTGCTCCATCTACAGGAAAAAGGCAAGTCTGACGCACATCTGAGACTGTAGTACCTCTGGAGCTGCCAGCAGGAATGACCTCCAGGCCAGAAAGATTATGGGATGAAGTGGATAGTTTTCCCTCTTGTGGTTGGATTTAGACTAATGCTAAAATATATGCATGAAATTCAGATTTGAGGTCTTATTTCCATAGTACTCAGACTTCCTTAGGTAATTGTTCTGGGGAAGTGTAGCACTTAATTTAACAGCTTGCCTGTCAGAAGTAGTGCTGGGGGGTTTTCAGAGTTTTCTCCCAAAGTTCAGACTTCCTCACATGCTTATAGCAGCCTATAGGTTTCTGTTTATTTGAAGAACCATATTTTAACAGCCATGGGTACATAAAGACCAAAGGAAGAAGTATGTTTTTATGGGAGGCAAAATGCTTCAAAGCCTAGAACTTAACCAGTGCATTGGATTAGAAGCTTACTAGTGGGAAATGGGGAACTTCATTTGACATTCTGGCGATAAAGCTGAAGTGTTTCTTGGTCCTCTGGCATTTAAATTTGACAGTGATCTATTAAGTGCTTTTGCTAACAAGAAAATTTCCTTCAAGTTCTTATTGTAATGTAGTTCCTTCAAAACGTGTCAAAACTAAGGTACTTTTAAAACTATGAAGATTATTGAGTTGAATATATTACTTTCAGAAAAAAATAATGGGATTTCTAATTACTTTTTTCTAATACCTTTTTACACTTGTGGGTGTAGAGGTTTTCAAAAGACACTGCTGTTTGCAGGAATTATGCTACATTTTGGAGGCATGTATCCTTGGCTAGAGAGTAACTAGACATCAGTGACAGTAATCACATTTATATAGTAACATCTGGTTGCACCAGAGCTTCATTACAAGCTTTGTGGAGTTTTTACAGTTAATGTAATGGAGTTCTTCTAATCACTTCATTCTGAATTACTCAGCTAAGAGTATTTGTTTAAACAACTGATTTCCTTGGAAGGAGAAAGAACAAACTGTTAAATAAATTCCACTTAGAGTAACATTGATAAATTCACATTGTCACTATGGGGTGCTAATAAGTTGAAAAAACTTGTATATGAAAGCTGTTCAGTGTTGATAAACTTAGCTGGTTGTGGTGGTTTTGCCACATGTTAAATACTAGTTGTCAGACTCTCACTTAGCAACTCAGAGAAGCCCTATTCTGTCTGTTGATGATGATATTTTGTCCTTTCACAGTCCTGTTGCCATAGACCTGCCTTCAAAAATCTTTGTAATGTAAATAAGGCCTTGGCCAGGACTTCTAAAAGGGTTAAAGAATATTAAAAGTTTGAGGGGAGGTTGGGATCATGGACTGGGGAGGCAGTTATTTGGGTTTGAGGTGAGGAGTCATCATTTTTTTTTTCTCCCTCTGAAGGAGCATAGTCTCCTTTAGTGCAGTTTCCTAGTACTTGGAAAAGCTTATTTCAACGTTTGAGAAACTTCAGAGTCTGTACTAGCCTTGCTGTCATGCTTTTATGCCATATATTTAAGCATATTAAACAGTCTTGTTCTCTGCTGCAACTTCAGGAGATAAATGAAGTTACAAAACTTGAGCAGCTAAAGCTGCACACTTGGACAGTTAAAGTATAAAAAAACCAAAAAACACTAATCCCACAGATTCACATGTACTTTTGATGGAATAGGATAATGGGAAATTGCTTTTTCTAGTTGTTCACTTTGCCACAATGTAGAAATCTGAAGGATATAATAATTCTAGATAGTGCTGAATGAGAAAAGCAGAAATTGAGAACAGAAGCATAAGTTTGTAGTCTTTTAGGTTCTGCTTCTCTTTTTTAAAAGATACTCTAATGTTGAGGAAATTAGGACAGATTAGTGAAATTTTAATGTTTCCTCATCATGTTCCTTTAGGTTTATAAGTGATTTTTCATTACACAGTGTAAAGCACAAGCAGTCTTTAGTACCTGTTGTTGCATAGCTTACTCTTTCAGACCAAAATAAGGGCCTGCCACTTTTCTAATTAATGTGCTGCCTAATCACTTATCCAGCAGGTCTAGTTATGTATTTCAGCTTCATGAGCTCTACAGGTCATCACAGCAGACAAACAGAATATTGTACGTAGTTTTGCATTAACTTCTTGTCTAGCTCTTGCTCTAGATTAGCAAAGTTTGAGTTGCATGGGCTGAGATCAGACTTCCTTTATCAAAATGGCTTAATAAATATCACCAGCCATCTGCTTTCCTTAAAAAGACAGTCACAGAAAACATTCACTTGTAATACTTTGATTAGACTTATTGCTAAAGCCTGTCCAGTGATTTGTCAGAGGTACTCATTAAAATGTAATTAAGATCCATATGGTTCCTTTATATAAAGATGTAAGACATCAATAACTGTTTCTGGCTAAAGCTGACAGCAAAGACTAAAGATTAGAAAATGTCATCTTAGTGCTAGGAAGCCTTATTTTAAATATCAGTTATACAACAAGCCAAAAAAAAAAAATCTAAATATGGCTTTGTCTGCCAGTAGGCAACATATGCCTTTGTGTCTCAGGCGTATGGACTGAGTTTTGTTTAGAATTAATGGATGATCATAAGCTATGTGTGTTGGAAAAGGCATTATATATTACTTTTAGAAAAGCAAACCTTAGAATCTTAGTAGAAAGTAATGACCACCTGAACTGGGTTGATAAAAATCACTAAGCACAGGCTGATACACACAGGGATTGTTTTAGAATGCTGGAGTAAAACTCTGAATTTAAAGCCTTTTGTAATATTACTAGCTAGAAAAAGAGTTCAAAAATGTAGAGAATCAGGGATGTAAATTTGGATTTCAAATTACATGCCAAAAGCTACACTTTTATATGAAAACCAGCACACGTGAAATCATTATGCTGCAAGATCCATGCAATTACCTACAGTTTAATTTGTTATTGTATTGTGAAAACTTGTACCTAAGTTTCTATGTAAAATAGCAATGGAGTTTCAAGTATTGTGTCTCTAGATCAGTTATTATACTACTTGAAATTATCTCTTGTCCTATCTACTTTCCTGGATTATTTCAGTATTGGATATCATTTATCTATTTAATAAAATACAGTACACAAAGAATGTGGTAAGTAATACAGTATTTTGGTCGGGATGGAAAACTTGAAAGATTTATGCATTCTTTGATCCACTCATTAGGACAAGCTTTTGTACTCTACTACTTGTAAGTACTCTAAATCTAGAAAGTTCAGAAGCAGTACAGCACCATCTAATTAAAACACTTGCTTAAATAGCCCTAATAAGGAGGAGCATGCTAATTAATGTAGGAGAATGGTACTGATGTTTTAGTTTTTTAAATTAATACCGCATGCTAACGCTTTTTCCTGTTTGTTTTGTAGGCTGGAGTAAAGGGAAAGCTAGGCAGACTACTTGGGATATTTGAGGTGAGCTATTTCTTTTAAGTTTTAAAAAACAATGGGTTTTTGTTTGTGTCTTTTTGTGAAAATTGATAAACTGCAACATCAGACTTAAGTTCATTAGTATTACATTCCTATAATTTTGCAATGCGACTGGACACGCTACATTAGACAGGTGACTGACTTCACTTGTTACGCAATGTATGAAGATTTGAATAGGAAAATTTCAAAGTACTTATACCAATTTCACAGAATCAGAATCACAGAATATTCTGAGTTGGAAGGGACCTAAAAGGATCATCTTGTCCAGCTCGTAAGTGAATGGTGTTATTAGCACCATGTTCTAACCAACTGAGCTCATCCCAGAGTCATTTTGGACCTTTACTGGAAAGATTAAATTAGTACTTGGACAACACCTAGATGTAAAAAAAAAAAAAAAAAAACCTAACAAAAAACCTCACAAAACCACAAACAAACAAAAACAAAACAACAAAAAAAACCACCAAAACAATAACAACACTGACAGATTTAAGATTTTTAAATTATCACGCCTGCCTTCTTTGGGGTGCTCTTTTGACTTTTCCTCCCTGGTTAGATTTTGCTGAAACAATTTAACCCTAACTTTCACACAGCTAAATTGATGGGTCTGTATATGAAGTGTATCTCATTATGGCTTTGATTCACTAAAAAGGCTAAGGCTTTGGATAACAGATAAATCTAACCTTTAGCAATCTATGTAGTTCAAAACTTCTATTTCGTAGTGTAAACATCAGAATCAGAGCTATTAACAGCAAGAAGAAGCATGCTAGATAGAACTCTCTTTTAGTGTTAGTGTTGCCCACTTCTGCTCAGGTTCTAGACAGAAGTAGACTGGTGTTAGTAATCGTCAGCTCCTAATACATCCGGTGTTATGATGTTGTGCTGTATGGTAAGTGGAAGTCCCTTAGTCTCAGTTAGGTACAAATCTTCACCCAGCTTTCAGAAATAGTGTATTCCTGACAGGGATTTCCTGTCTGAAATATTACTTAGTCAACTACTTACTAGTTGATACAGTGATATAGGTGTTCCCATTGTGAGAAGTATGGAAGCCATGACAAGCTGGAGAAGCTCCTGTTTGTAGTTAATAGCAGTCACCTTTTTTCTGATGTGTTTTGGGTTTGAGTACAACTGGATGGTCCTATATATTAACTTGTCTGTGTTTTAATTCTGCTGGTCAGTCTGCAGAAGTATTTTCCATTTCCCAGCTCAGACCAAAAAAAAACGCAGGATACCTATCATGTTCTTGCCTTTAAACGAGGGCTGCAAAGGATGGTGATTCATTGGTAATTAAGCTGTATGTTCTTCTGAAGGCATCAACCACCAGCTAGACCAGAAGAGAAAAATCTGTGTTATGTCACTTTTTTAGGTTACTTCTAATTTAAATCAAGGCCCTACTTCAGTTTCACAACATGGCCCCACAGTTTTTAGTACCGCTGAGGAGGCCACACCTTGTGACTTGGGGATGGAACTAAGCAAAGATGGAAATCAATGCTGCTGCTGAATCCTTCTGTTGTAGAACTACAGCCAGAAAGGGTACATGGTATAGATGTATCTATTCCATGTAATAGTGATACTAACAAAGAACTCTCTTAAAATTTTTATTTCCTAGTGAAGCACAACAGTCTAAAACTATATTGAGCTTGTAGTGAAACAGAGTTAAGTAGGAACAAGTAGAGGCACAAGGAAACAACCATCTGTAAGGGGAGCTAGGCCATAACATCTCTTGATTCTTAATATAGTTGTAATTGTAGATGTTCCTAGGTTTTTTAGGAGCTCGGCCCTTTTCCAAGTAGAAGGATGGTTTGATTAGTCAGGCGGCACCTCAGACACTGCCACTAGCCTGCTTTGGAGCTAGCAGGGAGTTATGTCCATGCCAGCCTTGTATGGACTTGGCTGCAGCACAGCAGCCTTGCCCTGAGCAGACCGCCTCTGTCAGTCTGTGTTTGACCTGCCTTGTGCAAAACATGTGCCTTCTAAAGAGGTGTTAGTGCTGCAGTTGTGGCACCCACGTCAAGTGAGCAAGACCTGGTAATGATTTTTGCACTTGTCATGAGTGCAAGCACAGCCTATTTAATTTGCCTCACTTACTGAGTGAAACTTTGTAGCTAACATTGTGTAGATGACCTGGATGACCAAGAACATACTTTGGTCACAACTTCACAATCTTCAAAATTGTTTGCGTTGTCTTTGGCTTGGTTGGGGTTTCTTAGCCTAATAGAACAGAATAGCTGTTTCAAATAAAACTTTTGTTTTCCCATCACTTTGGGTCTCATCAGTACAGAAGTTTGTTTAGTTAAAATAAAAGCCAGGTTTGCTGGCAAGTATCCTTTACAGGTAAGTAATTTTTAATCTTATAGTTGTGGTAAGTCTGTCAGTTTTGCTGAGAATTAAAACTTCTACTTCTAATATTCAAGCAGAACCAGGATCGGAAGCATAGGACATATGTTTATGTTCTTACTGTGACGGAAATACTGGAAGACTGGGAGGATTCAGTTAATATAGGTAAATTAATTCTCTGTCCTCATGCTACACTTATAAACGTATTAAGCAGAATTCTTTCCTTTTTCCGAAGCAACTTGTATAATTTAGGGGGAGTACTAATTCTGTTCTAGAAACTGAAGTTATTGGATGCTGTTCTTCCGCTCTTTAGTACACATATAACTAGGGTTGCTTCCAACACATTGTGTTACTCTTATGTTATATTAGAGTATTCTAAGTATTATGATGGAATAAACATCATTATTACTTCGAGACACAGCTTATAATTTTTTTAAAGGCCAAATACTATACTGCTAAATTGTTTTTTCCTTAAAAAGTAGAATGTTTTGCTGTCTGATATGCTTGATCTTAAACAAGCAGTTTATATATGTTCAAGCATAGTACCTGCAATGTTGTAAAAACAAATGAAAAATAGAATTAATCCCACTTTTAATAATACTGTCCTTGACCTTGTCTGTTTTCAGAGACCTTGAATTTTGAAGGACTGACTTGTAAAAAAAAAAAAAAAAAATGGTCCTAGAATGATCATAGTAGGATTAAGTCTTGAAACTTTATAATATAAACATATTTCTGGTATAAGGTGTATTATTTTCTAAAACTTATGCTAACCTCAGTAAGTCCATACATGGTTATATATGGAGATTTTTGAGTATGTAACTCTGCTTTTGACATCAGACCATCATTCTTCTGTAACTTCATGCATGCATGTTCAGTCTAAAGACTGGTTTTCCGCTAGGCATGACAACGTAGGAAGGCAGTATCAAGTAATTTAAATTATATCATCCTTTTCTCTAATGACTAAATGTGGCTTTTGGAGCATATGAACAGTCATGACTTTCTGTCCTGCATCTTCTTCAAGAGTGTTATCTCAAAGGCTTTATTATGAATTGCATTTTAGTAAGCTTGAGTGAATCTCTTGCATTCATCAGTTCTTTCAACGTCTTTTCACTCTCTTTTACTTGATAACCTCAGCTTCTAAAGAACTGAGAAAAAGTGAATGACTAGATAGCAACTAATGGTGCTGTTTAAATTTTGTAACTCTGTTCTTCCTCATTCAGGAAGGAAAAGAGAATGGTTTAAAGTAGAAGATGCAATCAAGGTCCTTCAGTGTCACAAGCCTGTTCATGCAGAGTATTTGGAAAAACTGAAACTGAGCTGTTCACCCACCAATGGAAACTCTGGGGTTCCCCCTCTTTCAGATAATAACTCCCTATATGTCACTTCTGCACAGACTTCTGGGTTGCCCTCTACTGTGAGATAAACGTTTGGATTACCTTTTTATTCATGCCATCACGTCGGGAGACATCTGTGATCACATGTAGGCATCTGTATAACTGTCCGTTCTAAGTGAAATATGTGAATGTGTCATAATGTCAAATTTATTTGAACGTGTTTTTCTTTTTTAACAATGTAAAATAGTATTTCAGCAAACCAAAGCCATATAGGGATTTTTTTAAGATGCCTTAATAGGCCATTTAAAAAAAACTTGAGTATATAAATTTCCATATCTGCTAAAATAAAATATGCATCTCAGTGGTGTTCAGCTTATTTAAGACTTGTGAGTTTTAGTCAGTAGTTAAAGCTTGAGCAAATAGTCTTTTACTAAACTCTTATTTGGTATCCACAGATGAAGTGCTAGGATCTTAAGCTGGCAGTAATTGAGTAAATGGATGTGCTGAAGGGAGAGATGCATAAGGGTGACTACAATAAAGCACTAAACCACATTCAGCCCGTCAAGAGCAAAGGATACCGACACTAAGCACTGCTTGCCTCAGTTATCCAAAAGGTTGCCTTGTCCTATGCAATCTTCATGTAATGTATAACTAGAGCAAGAAAAATAACTTTGTCTTGCAGCTACCAAAACTTGGTCAACTGATGAACTGTGAGAAGACTTGTGTGAAAAGCATTGTAGATCCCTCTTCCACCCACTTTTTTCCTTTTAATATTGATACATGTTTTGTTTGTGGTATAATTACTCTGCAGGTTCCAAAAACTTTTAATCTTCAATTAGAAGCATCTCATGTAGTGTTCCTGCAGTCTGTTACAATTTTAAAATGTTTGGAAGAAAGTAAGACTTAGCCAGGGGGCACCCTTACGTTACAAAGGTGTCTATTAGCAAGCATGTGTTGAGGTGTCTTGCCCTGCAAGGAGCTCGTAATGCTACGTCCCAGGCTTGGGACAGGATACTTATTACACTAGTAGGGAAATAATACTCCTTTGTCTTATTTAGAGGGTGGGTGTGCTGAAAACCCCAATTTTAAGTTAATTATTAAATTCTTCACCTCTAGTGTTTTAACATCAATTTCTTTAGGTTCTTCAACTAAAAGCTGGCCTCTTGATTAAAAAGTTAGTTGGAATAAATGAGGTACAGCTGACAACTACCCTGTTCTTAAATATTTTTTCCTCTTCAGCCATAAAGATGAAAATTAAATCCACTGTTGGTCTTAATGTTTTTACCATAGGATTTCTCTCTCTCCATATGTGTGTGTGCATGATTTCTTCTACAAGAACACAGTCTAATTCACATGAACTTCCTACTTCTGAATTTTTTCTAGGATGTAAACCCAACTGTACCTCCTTTATATCCAGCCAAAACAGAGGTTGAGGTAGACCACTACCTCATATGTGAAGTTAATTCTGGGTAAAGCTCATTCTCTTATATAACATTTGAACCTTTGTAAATAGTCCACCTAGTAAATAGTGAGTGTAAAATGGAAAATAAATGTAATTTAAACCTTTTGTTACTCAATACACAAATGGTTAACTTCTACTTTTTTAACACAAATTGTGGAAAATGCTGCTATGAATTTTTTTGTGCTGTTACACTTTTTTAGGAAAAAAAGGTTGTTGCCACAAGTTACTCTTAGAAAACCAATTTTGTGCCATATGTAAATGCAGTGAAACTAGGGAGACAGATGATCTGATCTCTTAATGCTGCTCTCTTTGAAGAGGCATAAATACTACTGACAAGAGGCATGAGCCACAAAGCTGAAGACTTCTGAAATGGCAGGTAGGATGCTCCTTTCCATCTCTCTTAGCTCCTGGTCCAGGTCACTTCCAGAACTGGAAAGAACACACAACTGTTCAGGTGCACCTAAAGGTGGAAGTATTGCCAACAGCTTATCCATCCTTTCAGATGGGAGGAGGGGGCCAGGGAAGGAGTGTTGCTATTTCATTAGTGCACACATGGGTATGCCTGCTTTACACTGAACCTAATGCAGAATGGGACACCATTTGCTCAGCTTACTACTTTAAACTATGAAATGCACTGTTTTGCCAGGTGAAACAGGAGAAGGTGGAGTTGAGCATGATGAATGTCTAATCTTCGTTAAAATCAAACCCATGGTGTAGAAGGGTACCTCTGGCTCTGAAGCTGCCTTTAAAAGAGTAAATCATTTAGCTCCCTTTTTTGATCACTTTAATGCTCACTTTTTTGTTCAGTAGTTATTTTATCACTTTAAATTGAGCAAACTTGTACAGGTTTTCTTATAACAAGATTATATTGAGTCTGTGAAAGCAAAAACAAGATCCAGAGTTTTGAGTTCTTATTCATAAAAAAATGTGTTGTCTCCATTTCAGATTCTTGGAATGAAATCAATCCAAGCTTGTATGAGATTTAGTGGTAATGCATGACCTTATTTTGTAACTCTTGAATTATGTATTTGATAATAATGTAAAATGTACAGTGTTGCTGTTGCTAACAAACTCAAGAGTTGATTGCCTATAAATATTTTGATTTTTTTTTTTTGGTCACACACATTTGAGCTGTTCAGTAGTGCCATTTTTTTTTTTTACACAGCATTTGTTGTATAAATCTCTTCAGTCTCTATGCAACCTTCAGAATGAAGCTCTACTGCTTAGTTTGACTTCTACTCCCTTTCAAAGATAAGTGTTTTGTGAATTGAAATGTAAAGTGAAAACACTTCAGTTATGCTACAGGGAACAACTGTGGTAAAGGGACAGCGGTATGGCTTCAGTACTAATGAAATCTGACAACAGAAAGAGTCTGTAAAAATGAAAATAAGAAGGCTACAGTTTTTTCTACTACCTATCAATTTAAATGTAGAAGCATTTTGTTATTACATGAATCTCTATTTTGATGGGCCAAACCTATTTCATACAGAGCAGATTTGGGATTTTTTCTCATGCCATAAATTCTGTACAATGTATCCAGATTTGGTTCTCCTGAGGAGAAAGGGAAGAGACAGGTTGTCATCTTCGTACTGCTGCTTTTCGTGACTGTTAGCTTTTGAGATTCTCATGAGTTAAGGTTGTGGTGGTATCAAACGAAAAGGAGCCTTAAAGTTCAAAACCACATGGAGCCAGAATTAAGTGAAATGGATGTGCTTTAAACAGCACAAGAAATACTGAGCTATTGCAGAGAGGCTGTTCAAATGAAAACTCTTATTTTGGTGCTTACTGCACCCTTGACTTAGCCTAGCATTGTTCTGTTAACAATGTGCTGTGGAAAAAACCTGAGGGACAGACACTTGGGTTACGAAGTAAAAACTGAAGGGAAGGGGGGGAAATTAAGTTGTAAACATTTTGACCTGCTTGCATGGATTTTCTTTCAAGATCGATGTAAGAATTTTGACTTTTTATATTCGAGAAATACCAGAATAAAATCTAAATTAGTCCTGTGGATGATGTAGTCATTCCGTTGCAAATACTCCAACAGAAGTGTTTGTGCAAAAGTCTTCATTCCCATCTAAACTTAATTTTCATCTAATGTTTCCTACTTCTTGCCTTGTCCTTGGACTCAAGCTTTACTTAGTCTGGTGGAAGAGCCATCTGATGGGCTTACCCAGCACTGCTGCCCTAGCTCACTGTACAGCTCTCTGACATAGCTGCTGCCCATAACAAAGAGATTTCTAACTCCAAATCTTTGTGCCACCTTTGTGCATATCAGTCACAGCACAGATGTGTATTAAATATCTGTACAATAACAGTGAGAGCAGCTGCATCAGATTGAACCAAAAGTCCATCTAGCCCAGTGCCTCCCTTCCACCAATGTGGGGACAAATGAGTAACAAGAGAGTATTTACCTCAGGCATCCCCCCTGTCTACCACCATTTGTGGCTCAGGATCTTCCCAAACCAGGTGTAATTTTTTTTGTCGTTCCAAGGAATAGATGTCTTAACACCCACCCCAGCTTGGAAATTGCTGCCAGAGTTCAGCCTGCTGCTGCAGACCTACCTCTTCTTACCTTGTTTTAAACTCACCTTCTTACTTGCAACACTCTTCTGGCCTCAATGCTGCTATGGCATTAAGCAAGGCACTGTCTCCTTAGCTCAAGTGATGAAACCAGCACCACATTCACATTAGGACAGTGTTCCACACAAGGAATGGTATCACCTTTTAACCTGCAAACTCAGCAATCAGGCATATCCCTGCCTGTGACGATCTCATTGCTACGGGCTATGTACCACCCCAAACAACGCTCTCAGACAATTTTCTTCATTCAAGTAAGCAGGAAATTATGTTCAAAGAGCTGTTTTAGAAGCTGGGGACCACTGAATGAGCCTGCTCTGTGATGAGTTGCTGCTTGCCTAATGGCACATACTGCACTTTCAGCAGCTCTCAGTGGTAGCACTCATTTGTTGCCACCGGTTCTGATGGAGGGACAGAACGAAGCACATACAGCAATACATGACACTAGCCAGACCATCACCTTCTGCACTTACCCTGCTCTTGGCCTACCTGGACCTAGTGCCCATTAGATCCAGACAGACTCTATAATAAGACTTGTGTCCTAAGGGACTTTTTGCTATCATTCAACTGCTTAATTCTCCTGAAAGCTTCCTTCTTTCCTCCTTTCTGAGTAGGACACTAACATAACCTGTCTTTGAATAAGGCAGGCAAACATGCAAAGCAACTGAAGGAAGGAAAAACACCATTAGAATCACCTTACTGTGTCTTACTCTTCTGAGATTAGTCTGCCCTTGGTAACTGTGCATGAGGCATGGGACTGCAGCCACCCTTACATAAGTGTACCAGTACCCAGCCTCAGCCTTCAGTGTTATCTGTATATAAAATGAGTAGCTGATGGATAAACTACAGCAGCAGTACTTCTGAAGGCACACCAGGTATTTGGGCTGAGATGAGCACATGTGCTACAGCAAGCAACAACTGAACACCACACATGAAATCTTTCAGACTTACAACTGAGCTTGCAAGCCTTGGTAGGCAGCTTGGGTAGGAAGGTGCAGATAAGGCCTGAACCAAAAATACTCCTGCAGCTCTGAAGACAAGACCCCAGCTTCCACCAGAGTATCTGGAACAACCTTGCAACAAGTAGTGGAGTCAGAGATGAGTTTCTTACGTGAATTAATTATATATACCTTCTCAGAAAAAATGAAGTAATAAAAATGCTTCTGTTACATACCACATTTGCATCAATCGCTTTATCTGGGAAAGTTCATGCAGTGCAATAGACAGAAACCACAGGTACTGCACCTTCCAGTACTCAAGAATCCTCCTTGAGGTAGAGAGTACTCAGTGTCTCAGTGATGGGCTGAACAACTCCCTAGCAACTAACAGAGCTGACTGATGCATCATACAGGTCCCTTTCCTAACACAGATCAGCCAGTGGGCAGTGTTCAGCTGACTGCTTCCATTAGAGCAGTCTTTCCCCATAGTTTTCTGTCCTGCAGACAAACACTCTACTTGCTCTCACCTAACCCCATCTAAGTGTCGAGGGGAGTTTATGAAAGGAAGCACCACAGGTAAGGCAGTCATACTGCTTGATGCCACTTTTCTAATGTACTTCAATGCAACATAACATTTAGATACTTGCTTTAAAATCTTCCTGCACACTTCCACAGGAAAGGTTGCAATAAACTGCCTACACAAAAAAAGTAGGCATGTAATTATTAACCCATGCCATGATGTAACACAGTTTAGCAAAGCTAAATCTATCAATTTGATTGCACTAGAAATTGTCCAAACTGCACATAAGTAGGTAAGTCTTGAACCAGACAGATTTAAACAGATGCAGGCCAAAAAAAAGGCGGGAGGGGAACCACACACAAAAAAATAACCAAAACCCACCATCCTTTGAGCTGTGTACCAGAGCAGTCTCTTCTGACGGGTTTTAGGACAGAGGTGTGCTCTTCTCTCTCCTTATTATGGCAGGGAGAAGCCACAGCAGTTAAAAAGTGAGTTATGAGAGAAGTTATCATGGTTATCTTCCTTATTTTACCAGATGTTAAGAACTAGTAGGAAACTCCATTGCACACTGATGGCAGCCCACTACAGTTAAATGAAGCTCAGTGTTTAAGTTATGAATAATCACTCTTCCTTTTATTTCAGTGTCATATTACATTACAGTCAAGACATGTTATTAACAAAACCTACCAGACATTTTACTTTAACCCTCAAAAAAAAATAAAAAAAAAAAAAAAGCAACCAAACCAACCCAAGAAGGAATGTATATAAATAGAGATGTCACAATTTTTTATGTCACTAGTCCATTAAGATGTTTCACAATAGTCTCGATGTGTTAGAAATACACTTTCTTGAACGCTATAGAAGCAATGTTTCACTTGGTTTAGACTAGTTAGCTAAAATATAAAAAACCTGTTCCATCAGGTCCAAATGATCATACACTTCACATCCATGAGAGAACATGGCTACACATTAAGAAACCACCACTGAATGTTTATGCAAAACCAAAAGCCTTCCAATCCCTCCTCTTGATCTAGAGGAAACTACCGCAAAAGTATTTTGCACGTGTGGCTGTAGAACCCATGCGACAATCCAGGCTCAACAGCTACGCAGTTACTACCCAAACACTAACATATAAAATGCAATTCATCACTCTTGCTCAGGATTTTAGGACATTTGACACATAGCACCAGTAATGGTAGAGGAAACCCATTTCCAATAGACACATACTAAAAACTGAGATAAAACTACTGCTCCCTAAAAGATAGTTACTTCTGTTATATCTGCCATTGCAGCTGATTAGCAAATGCAGCTGAGTTTCACATCACAGCTGGGAATACACAACTGAGGAAAAGGTTATATCTAACTGGCTTTGAAGAATTTGGCCTAAAAGTTTCACATGTTCCTCGGCATAAGCTGGAATGAAATTCCCAGCTTGACTTTATACAGGGGTCTTAAATCAGGTTTAAAAGTGAAATAAGTATTATTTAATATACATCATCTGGGTCTGGATTCATCCCACCTATGAAGTTTCATTGTTTTAAGTGCCAGCTCAGGTCCAGTTTCTCTACTGAAGGAAGGGAAAGCCACTTTCAAACAGGATGCTTAGGTGGGTCTAACTGTCCTCTGGGGGTGTCACTCACCCCTTGGGCGAGAGACAGCTGAGGAAAGCTGCATATGTGGTGTAACGTAAAGCTTTAAGAGGTAGGAGAAGTGAATCCAGAGTCTACAGCTCACTTATTCTCAGCTGCCTGCAGTGAAAGTTGTCTGCACTAACAGAAGCTATGAGACATCTGCCAGCTAAAGCCAAACACACGCTCGTTTGTAAGGAGAAGGCAGGGTTAATGGTGCTTACCCACGCTGAAGAACATGTCATGAGCCCTGAACACAACTTTGGCTTACATTCAACACAGTTTTTTTATAAGTTAGTTTGGTGAAAAAGCTGAATTCTGAACTAAGCTTCAACCATGTTACAGAGAACATTGAGGGACAATACCGGGCACTAACCACTGAAAGCACTGTCTGTTGGAAAACGTAGTTTTTAATAGATATTCTTCATCTTACATAAGAGCACAATAAATACACCACATTCTATAGAAATTCCAGATGACACGAATAAGAAGAGGTGAAAGAGGGAAAATACCAACAGACTACATAACCATACCCCTGAACTGCATGACAAAACACTCCCTACTGCAACCACTACAAGCCGTCATTTATACACTTCAGGTTGGCCTCGCCAAAAGCTTTTAAGTTTTTATTTTTTCCTTTTTTTGTTTGTTTGTTTTTGTGAGGGAGAGGGCTTGGGGAAACAAAGAGAATAGAAACACAAGAAATGAAGGGAAGCTATTAGATGGGTTCCCAGGAAAGATCCTGGGTTCCCAGACAAGATGCATACACAAAATACAAGGATGAGAAGGAATTTGTTCATCACTTTCCTTCCCTCCAATAAAGAAGCTTTGTTGCTATTTAAGATGAGCAGTTGCTCAAGTAAGTAGCTTAATAAGGCTTGTAGAGAAAACCAGTGTTATGAGGTGCTGGCTGTAAGTGGTTAAGCAGACATCAGTCAATACACAAGCTGGCTGTAACAGTGGTTCTACACACTGGTTTTTCATGTTAAGAGAGGGCAGGAATTAAAGAAGTTAGAAAACCGTGCTGCATAACATCTGATGACAATCAGCAATGAGACGTTATGTAGATACTCGTAATTAGCGCTGTCGTTTTCTCTCAACCTCCTACTTCATTCTGGTTATTTCCATGAAAATACATATAGACACATTACTAAAATTATGGTTACAATTGTTACATCAGACTTGTTTCTAAAAGTCACTCCAAATGCAATTTCATGTTAAATTGACCAGGTAAGGTCACCCACATAACACAAACTAATAAAAAAAGTCAGCAAACAGAAGCAAAAAAAAAAAAAAACCCTTGTGAACTCCACCTCTTTACTGTTTAATCTGTCAGACTGGTGAAGACAAATTGTCAACTCTGGATTCAATTTTTTTAAATACGATTGTCACATTAGAGAAATGAAAACACAGCAAAATAAACTGTACAAAGGCAAAGTAGAATAACAAAAAATATTTTACTAAAACATAAGATTTACAGGAGATTTTCCAGACAAGCCATACAAAATGGTCACAAGCTTTTTCTTGGAGGGATTTTTCTACACTTGACAGCAGAATCACAATATTATTAGTGAAGGTGGTGGATGTTTAATGTTCCCATTTTTTGTTCAAACAATGAAGCTTGTCCATCTACAGCGTCTAAGTTAGACTGGGCTAGAGGGTATATTCTAAAGTATAACTGGTTAGCTGCTTTTACCAATGCAATTAGCATCACCATAAAAAGGGAGGAGGAGCCCACAAAATTAAAACAAAAAGCCCCGCAGCTAACCCTGCCTACCTTCATTCACAGTGCTTATACTTAAACCATGACGGGAAAAATGATTAAAAGCAGAGATGTGCTGCTGCTTTCAAACAATTTCACAACAATCCGGATGATACTTCTAGCCTCTGCTCATGCGGTACAATAGTGAATTAGGACAAGACACAGATTTGCTAATGTGCATTTAATCACCAAAGGACTGAAGATGTCTGGGCTTTTATTCTGTAATGTTTCTAAGACTGTGTCCATTAAATGCAAACAAAAAAAGGAAGAGGTCTTGGCAGAACAGGAGAAGTGATGCACACTTGATGTTCAAAGCGCATTTAAATATTATTCATGGCATATAGCCTAGTCCATGCTCTGGCTGTAAAGAAAAAGAAACACATTTGAGAAAAGATGTATTTTTCAGGCTTGATTAAAGTAATTTAAAATACATATTTTTAAAGATCTCTTTTTATATCACTGCTGCAAGTACACAAAATATATCAGTTCTGAAATTTTAAAGTGCAATTTTGAATTCCAGCAGCTGTCAACTTCTGTATATTAAAGAAGCAGCCTGACAGCAGTGGATCCAAAAGTGAAGAGGCATAACATAGTAATTCGATCCACTACAGCCTGCAACAGAAGCAGGTATCAAAGAGATGTACTTTTTGGAACCTGATAATCTGTTCCTTAAGCTTTAGAGGAAAAGCAGTGATGTGCTTTTTCATTTTACCACAAATGCAAATTAGACAGGCTAACAAATTCAAACCATGAAAACTCAAGCCTCACAGGTTTGAAAACAGAACATTTAAGGCACATGTAGGGTACCTGGACTATGACAGTACACAATAATTGTTTCTGCAAGCTGCAAAGCTGCAGACATAAAACAAGAGGTCAGGATTTACATCCCCCAGCCAGTGAGTAAAAGGCATTCCTGAAACAAGAAAAAAAAAAAGTATAAGATACATCACCTGTTTCTATGGCTTGGGCTTCATTGGTCTTCCATTGCTCAGCTACATCATTTGCTAGTGGATCATCTGGATTGGGAGCGCTTAACAAAGCCTGGATTGATAGCAGAACTGTACGAATCTGCAAAGCTGGGGACCATTTATCTGAAGAGACATTTACAGCACTATGAAACACCATATTCACCATAGTCTACAGAAACAGCAAGTTTTCCGGATAAAGATATTCTTTAAACATATGAAAACTCTTTTTAGGGTCAATTTAAAAATTTCTGTACTTAATAAGATAAAAGGAAAGTAGCACACAGTAGCACTTACCTTTCAAAATATCTAAACATATTCTTCCCAGCTTGTCTACATTAGGATGGTAAATTTTGGTCATGAAACGTACTTTAGGAGCTGCCATTGGATATTCTTCTGGAAGGAATAGTTCAAGTTTAAATGTCCCACCCTCGAAGGGGGAATCCTGTGGACCTGCAATGACCACGTGAAAATAGCGTGCGTTGCTTTCATCTGGCTCTGCTTTTATCCCAGGGACTGGCTCTGCCAGCAAGCGCTGGGTTTCCTAGAAGAAGAGGAGGCAATGTAACAAATACGACCCATGTCAAATAAACATGACCTGTACAAACCATTTTAAAAATAACAAGCATTCATTCTGCCTACATTCAGAGAAACAATGACAGACAAATACCTTAAAGCCAAATAATACCTGCAGAAAGAAGACGAGGCTGCGGTAAACTGGTACTCATCTCCTTGTAGATCCCTCACCTGCTGTGTGTGCTTCTGTAGCACTCAGTAACAGATAACAATTCAGCTGTCCTCAAATTTCTTAACTTTTGGTTAAACTACTGCCAAGGTGCTATATTTTTTCCATATACTTAAAAGCACGTTAAAGAATATCACAATGAAAACACCAAAGCATTTCCCATTCTACCTTAAATAGAAACTCCTGTAAGTGAAAAGCCAAAGGTATTAATCACTCACAAAAAATGTTCAAGGTTTACTCTGACAAGAGTGAACTGGTTTATTAAGCTGAACATTTGTACTGGAATCAGATCCAACATCAAAGACTTTAAAGTGCTACTCTGCTGTAACACTACAGGTGTGTTTTAAGGATGTTTTATATATTTACACATATGCATGCACAAATAACACAGCTTTGGTGTGAGCACTTCCACCCTAAATAGAATCATGTTTAAAGTCACCGTAACAGACAGTAGGAGACAGTTAAGTTGTTCTATAAGCAGCAAACTTAGGGAAGGCTGGTTTCCTACAATGACTTATATTCTTTGTTACTCAATTCTTCTACCTACAGCACCAATCCTACCACGGGCACAAGCTGTGACCACAGGTAAGAGCTGCCCACGTTCTGATCGTTCATCCTGCTAATGCACTGAGCAGACAGACCAAGTCCTATACATCTTTCCCTCTCCTGTGCCAGCCTTCACAAGCCTTATGGGCACCATTCTACTCCTTATAAAAAAAGAACTCGAGGCCAAAATACGCAAAAGGACATTAGGCAGGGACAAGAAATCCTGCTGAAGCCTTATTTGCTCGCGTAATTTCTTATTTTTCTTCTAGCTTGCTTTCACTATGTACAGTTAAATTTTTCACCACCTTTCTGTGTTGGGTTTCACAAAGAAAAATTATCTGTTTCTACTGACAAAAAATGGCAACTTGTAGGTGTAACAATTTGATTTATTACTTCAGTTTTATAGAATATTTATTCCATATGCCTACAATAATAATAATCATAAAATCAAAAAATGGTCTGGGTTGGAAGGGTCCTCAAATATCATCTAGTTCTAAACCCCTGTGATGGGCAGGGACACCTTCCACTAGACCAGATTGCACAGGGCTCCATCCAACCTGGCCTTAAGCACTTCCAGGGATGGGGCATCCACAGCTTCTCTGGGCAACCTGTTCCAGTGCCTCACCACCCTCACAGCACAGAATTTCTTCCTAACATCTAATCTAAACCCTCTTTCAGTTTGAAGGCATTCTTCCTTGTCCTGTCAGTACATGCCGTTGTAAATACTCTCTCTCCAATACAATAAGTCTCTCTTTAATACAAGTACAAAACAGACAGATTACCTCTCCTTGGCTTCATAAATTCTTTGAACATAACTGGGCTGTTATTTGTAGAAATAAATGTACACAGCATTTCAGTGATATGCCTGTCTCAATGCAGTTAAACAACACCTCACATTACAAAAACTAATCAATATCTAAAGTGAAGTCACAGTAATTAATGCCAAAATCCAATTACTCATCTCTGAATTGTCAGGGTCCTACAAATCATAATATTGACGTTATTACTATGTACATATGCAAACCTAAAAATAAATATATCTGGTCTACTTCCTTGTTTTGCCTACTTATCTTCGTAGACATTAGCTGCCAAAGCCACTCATACACCTTGCTGGAAGGCCATCCAAGCTTCTTTGAGCTGTCTACATTCACTTCTATGAGTATATTTTAAATAATACTCAAAAATGTGTAACTTACTCATTCGTATGCTACTGGCTATTTACTTGTACACTAATGATGTAGAAAAGCAGTTATAACAATTTCTGATAGTTTATGGTCAGTGGTATGAAAAGTCAGTAAGAAACTATAGATTATCCCTGTAAATGCATAAAACATTCTCAGTTTCTTTCGGTAAGTTGTCAGTATGAGTGCTGCCACAGGTAAATGGGACAATTTGGATTTCCACCTATGAAGGACCATATACTTATCGACAGCTCTGCATGAGGAAAGTGTCTTATGTCAAATGCAAATTAATGCAGTGAGTTCAAATCAAAATCTAAAAATAAGGAACTTAAGGAAAAGACCAATTTTTAAACTTCTTCACAGCTGCTACCATTTGGACTTTGCCAGATATACCTGTAGGCAAACTGTGGCTTTGGTTCTGATGGGCACGATAGAGGCTGCTTTTTTTTTTTTTTTAATATTAAAGATAACACATTTTAATAGCTGGGCTGATCTCAGCAGTCCCTTGCTCCCTCCCAGTCCCTCTGGTCCCCAGACTGCCTCCCTAGTTATGCCAGTATGCTGACTGTAACAATACTAGGCAGCCAATCCTGGCTTAAAATAACCCAGAATCAGCAGTTCTCTGGCAGTAGCCTCAGCACTTCTACCTGCCAGCATAACTGAGGAAGCAACGGCTGGCTGCAAGCTGCACATTGTGCCACTAAAAACCATTTGTCAGAAAACAAAGAGAGAGCCCATATATGAGAAAAACAGTTCTTTTAATCAAGACACCCATAATACTGAAGGGGCTATTCTGCTAGTGTCATCCCTTTCAGAGAGATCCTTTATGCCCCCACATTACATGGGTGTGGTCATCATGCTATAAAATCCCACAGAAAAGGGGAGTGCAAAGAAAAGCACAACCACACTAGCACTGAGGCTACTCTGAACCCACGCAGGCCCCTTGGGGAACATTAATATTACATGAAAAATCCTTTAAGCAAGCACATCGTTTTTCCTGCCCTGTGCATGGACCTCCATCACTACTGGCATAATTGAAGCTGTTTCCAAACAGAAATGAGGAGGAATATTTGCAAGAAATCTGTGAGGGAATTGGTTGACACTCATCTTCCACACCTGCCAGGCTCTGACACAGCAGAGAGCAAGCACCAGGCTAAACTTCTCCGATACACACAAAACGCTTTGAGCAAAAGCTGAGAAGCATCTTTGCTTCAAAAAAGTATCTTTTTAAAACACTATAACAAAGACAAGTCTGTTAAGATTATGAAAAACCCAGGAGAGATGCCATTTATTAAAAGAAAGAGTAATGTTTGTACTTAAATACATCAACACCACCTCCTAAATTACGAGAGTAACTAAGGTTTTTGTCCTGCAGTCATGAAGACATTTATAACAATATCTTAAACATATTTTGGGGGAAATCATGGAAAAGGAACAGAAAGGGAGAAATTAATCAAAAAGTTACATTTTAAGGTTTAAGCATATAAAATGCTTAGACTAGGCCCAGTTCTAAGGTGATTACAGAGACTTGATTTTGCACATTTTACAGTAAGATGGACAGTTACAGACATGTAGATACTAAAATAAATTTGATTTGCCATAAAAATCGGAGAAATAAGTAATATTTGAGAGAAAAAATTGTGAGTATACAGGGCAACACTATGCACCAGGTCAGGAAAAGGAACTGCCTTGAGATTTTAATTTTTTAAGTGTACATTACCAATTTAAAAATAAAACCCAGAAAAACCACACACATCAAAACAAAAAAGGAATACCTATCACCCTGTAAATCACCCACAAGAGAATCATGAGATGCAAAGCAAACAAGGAAATGTTTAACTACATATCAATCTTATTTTGTAACTTCATACTACTTCCCAGAGGATGGCTACTGAATGAAGAAAGTCTCTCAAACACGTTCAAATTAATAAATCTCTTCTAATTAAAATTTTAGATTCTCACCTTTTTAAACTAATCAGGACAATCAAGCATATGCAATACCTAACCTTTCCATATCTTTTTAGGCAAAGTCTTTCTAACACTTTTTTAGCTGAGGAAGTGAGTTTTATGCAATCTGCTACTTCTTCCTTTCTCCCCAAAACTGCCTTTGAACCCTTTGTCCAGTTTCACATGTTCTGTACATTTTGTAAGCTGTCAGTGACTAAGACTAACCAAGCTCAGTGCTACTAAAGAGGAAGACATGAACTCCAATACTACTACTGCTGCTTGGCCAGTTTATTCCAATGAAGTATATACTAACCTTGCCCAGCAAAAATCCCTGCTAATAAGGATAGAAAGAGCTGGAACACTCATATATAAACATGCTAAAAAGGATAAAGGATAAATCTGAGAAAACTGGGGTTTGCACTTCTGCTGCTCACAATAAATGTTTTTACAACAGAACAGTTAATTTTGTCTTCTTGAGAACAGAAATTCCCATCAAGTAAGTGTTCCAGAACAGTAATTTATAGTGATTTTTATTACCTCTCCTCTAACGTATTTAAGTAAGTTTCACAGAAGAGATTCCAGGACATATTTTGAGCTCTAAGGCTTTTAATGAAGTGTCCCATGCTGCCGTAGGCAGTTATTTCTATTTGTCATACTCTGCAATGTTTTTGGATTGAGATCTCTTCCCGATCCCACATTTACTCCACTTTTTCCAATTCCAAGTAATGTCATAATTTCCATTGACTAAAATAAATTAACAAATCCAAAAGGAAGATATATGCCAGTCAATGCTTCGAAAAAATAAATCAAAAAATCTTTCATTCACAACTGATTATGCCTCCCCTCCCAATTTTATCTTTTTTATTTTTAATTAAGTAGTTAGAAAATACAGAAGTGTTGAAAGTGCTTTGACAAGCAGACGCTAGGCTTTCCTGATTATCACAGGTGGCCCGAAGCAGAGTGACAGATGATACGGATGGGACAGATGGTGTAGCTGACATTCTGCATAGCTATTCTTCTATGAAGACATTAAATTGAAAACTAATTGTACCTGAGGGGGAAGAAGCTCTCAACCTGTTTTTACAGTAACCTGTGAGGACAAGAAGCCTCAGGAAGAGAGAGAGCACTGGGATCTTTAGAAGAGACCAACTGAGCAGGAGGGGGGGGTGAGGGTTTTTGAAATTGCCAAGAGTAAGAGAAGCCACACAAACAGGAAAGCTAGATCTGCAGGGGAGTGTGTTTCACACTGAGTTTTCACTTGGTCATCCTGCTTTCAGTGAAAGAGAAAAAGAAGTTACTGAAAAGCAGATATAACCATCAGGATTCTCCTTGTTCTTACACACAGAACAAGACAGAGCACTTCTTTAAGGAAGTGAACTGAGCACCTCGGAAGATGCTTCCGTACAGACATACAAGAAAATCAACTGCTAGTGCACCTGGAGATATGAACAAGCTAGAAAGGAGGAATCCATTAGAAATATACTATTTTAATCACTCTCAGTCTTGCAGAAGTGTTTGCAAAAGCCTCAAGCTGCCAAGGCCTCAGTCAAAACAATTGAAAAAAGATTTCTGTACCCTACATTTTCGAAAAACAAAAAGCTACTTCAGAAGTCTTGTTTGCTATCAACAGACTAAGGCAGGACCAAACAAATAACTACAAATACAGTGGCAAAATACAAAAGTGGCAAATAACTACAATCAGAAGATTCTCCTATGCAAGTATTTGCAAAAACATTATTTCTTACACAGCAGAGCTACTGCAGCTAAACTGTAATCTCTAAAGCTTCCCTGTCTGACAGACACCACTCCAGTACTGAAGGAAGAAATTTCTGCATGGGGTTAGACAATTTTTAAAGCTTCTTCATTGCTGTTTAGAAAGGAGTACTATTCTTTGCTTGGAAAAGTAGCTGCAGTTCTGTTTCCCATACTATGGCAATAGTTAATCACCACAAATTTTACACTGCCTGCCAAGAGATGTGGCTAAAAAAAAATTAAGAACAAATCAATATCTATCACCTCTAAAATACATGAACTTCAAAGCTACTGTATGAAAGCCACTAGAATTTAAGAAAAGCTTGCTTGCAAAGTCAGCACAAAGTCGCTCAAAGAAGAAATCCAACCTCCTTATCTCCAGCCAAATTTGCTTTGCTTAGTAATTCAGCTACCTGCATGTTCATTTTCCTGACACCCCAGTTTTCTTCTTATATATTCAATATTACTGCTGTACAGTTACCTTCAGTAAGTAAAAAATACTGCATATTAATCCACATATTAAACACAGTGGTCTTTAATGAGTGTTACAATTGAAGGAATACACTTTTTGACAGAATGGTCTTCTGCTCTACACTGTCCTTTAATACCAGCTGTGAAATCACCTCATGAACTTCGTAAAGAACTATTAGAACCACGGGAGCTTAGAGAAATCCCAACACCTTACAAGGTCTGCATATTTTAAGCTGATAAATGAATGGCCACTGGGGAAAGAAAAAAAAAAAAAAGAAAAGCTGTGCTGCCTTTCCACTTCAGCCTATTATGCACTTTCACTTTTGCCTGTATAGCCGTCTCTTGACCTCATGGTCCAATATAACACGTAGCCAATCTGGAAGAAAAGAAAAGAAAGAAAAACAAAGCCATGCAAGAGAGAAGAGTCCCTGATGTAGTTCACCACATGTCCAGCAAACAGCTGTGCCAACAAAACGCAGGGTACAAACACATGCTGTCAGAATGATGGAAGAACAGACTGCTCCTTTTGGTGAAAGGGCTGCTTTAAAGAGTTGAGACTGCAGTGTTAATCACAGCAAGATACTAGTGTAACAGATTACTATTCTGTAACCAACCTAAAAAGGAAATGCAGAGGCTACCTCCTCATTCCAAAGGAAGAAGCTTAACTACCAACAGGGCTAATTTCAGTAACAGATGGTAAACTGCTAAATTAAAGTCTTGATCCATCTACAAAAGTCTTAAACACCAAAGACTCTGCAGTATTCTTACTTATAAACAGTTATCTAAGAACCTTTTATAGCGTTAAGACTACAGAAAAGCATCCTTATGGCTAGCAACTTTATGCTAGTACCTTAAAAAGAAAGATAACATCATTAAGCCTTTCAGAGGTTGACATACTTGTGATAAAATTATTCTGAAAATTCAAAACAGAAAACATTAATAATGGCCTCTTACATAAAGAGAAAACACTGCAGGTCTTAAAGCAGCTAAGTATTTAAAATGGCACAATGCCACATTTTTACACGAAGTCTCAATGGAATGAATCTTTCCTCATATTTTCAGCAGCACATTTACTAGCTCAACTCACTGTGCAATAGTCAAGAAATTTTCCTTCAGTATCAGCTACTAAAATGGAGGTTACACTCCTACAACTTGGTCAGGCTGAGGCCAGATATAAGCCCTCTCTAATCTACTTCAGACAGTGAAAAAATGAAGGTAGCATCCACCCTCATTTGTAGATTGAACTAACTGTAGGTGGCTTTTTTCTGTCTGAACAAATCAGGGAAGATACATGATGGATGAGTATCTTTGTTTTAATAGGACCTACTCTACATCAGGAACTACAGCTCAAGTACCAGTGTTTATTGCTGTCCCCTTTCCAGAAATCATCATCCTGCAAATCTACTGAGAAAGTAAACCCTGTCAGCATTCTCAATGCAACTCAGAAAACACAAGCTGGGTTATCTTAACTAGATCTTTAACCTGAAAAATACTGACTGGTTAAATACAAACTACTGCCATCCAGCAGAGGACAATAACTTCCAACAGAAACCACGGAACAATTGGCATTGGCCATGGGTAAAAACATCTTCCATCAGTACAAATGAACGAAATCTACACATCTCTTGACACATTTTTTCCATGAGCGCTACAAGCAAAGGTCTCCAAACAGCTGGCTACAAAACAAAACAAATTTTTTGTAACCTTGACAATTTAAAAAAGGAACAATAGGATGCAACACTGTATGAATAGTCCCAAAGTGGCCTAAAATAAAAGTTACTGGTAAAATGAAAAAGGCATCCGGATTGAAAGAAATCTGAATCAGCTTACCTCACTTTTTTTGGCCATAAAACTTGTACTTGGCATGATCTAATTAAAGTGCATAACCATCTGAGCACATCCACAGAGTGTAGGTGTCAAGGTGTTTGCAACAAGGAGGCTTCCAGGGGTGACCTCTGAGGGGAGAGGCCAGGAGCTACACCTTGCCAGACAGAGCCAGCTCCAACAAACCTGCCACCTGCTGAATCCATTAGCCAAGCTGGTGGCACACCTGGGAAAAACTAGTGTGAACACGAAGGCCAGAGAAGGAAGGCAAGAAAGAGCTCCAAGCAACAGAGCAGAGACTGCCTGTAGCCCATGAAGGACCAGATTGGAACAGATACCCACACTGCAGCCCATGGGTCACATGAAAAGCATCACAAGGAAGAAAGAACAGAGAAGAGCTGTTGTGGACTGACCACAAACCCCCATTCCCCTGCATCCATAAGGGATAGGGCAGTTGGGAAGTCAGAAGTGAAGGACTAAAGCTGAGTATTGGAAAAGGGGTGCAAAGTTGTTGTTTTAATTTTGTCCTTGTTTCTCATCATCCAATTCTATCTTCCTTGGAAGCAAATTAATTAATTTTCCCCAAATTGAGTCTGTTTTGCCATGATGGTAATCAGTAAACTATCCCCCCGTCTTTGTTTTGACCCATGAGCTTTTCCATCTTGTTTTCTCCACCTGGCTGGTTGAGGGGGACAGAGAGTGTCACTGGGTGGGCATCTGGCCAAGGTCAACCCACCACAGCATAAACCACCTGGTAACTTTTAATCTGGGATGTGCTTGAACTGGTGTATCCAGAACCACTTTTAGAGAGGATGTCATAGACAGCTTCAGGCTCTGCAAATGATATCACAAATTAAGAGTTTCTGAGAAAGAGATGACAGACTTCAAATGAAAACCACTAGCTCCATTTTCTGCTACACTTGAAATCATAACACTTATCACTTGGAGGGTACCACACATAACAATTTATGTGGGAGAATATGTGATGGGGAAAAAGAGAGATGTTTCAGTTTAACTAATTGCTCATCAATCACGTCAATATTTGCTTCCAGGGGAAATCAGACATTTCCCGCCAAATCCTCCAGGAAGATTTCTAAAACAGATGAAAAGACACCACCAGTAACAAAAAGAGGGGTTTTTTTTAAATTAAAAAAAAAAAATACATCTGAGTTGCATAAATTTTTAGTCACTGAGAGTGGAAGTCCTTTGTTTCATTCTTCACTGGCTTCAGCTGCTGAGTTTACAATTGAGTCACATTGCTTTTCTCCCCACCATTTCAGTTCTTCGTCCTTCTTGATCAACTTCACTCACACCTGTAACTACCTCCACCACTTCCCTTCTTCACAAAATGCATGGGTTTGCCCAAATGGGAAGCTCTAACTCCTCAGCAGCAGTGCTTATTTGTACAGTCACCCTTCCATAAACACCCACCATCAGCCCAGGAGTTTACAAAGTCAAGTAACAGATGAGATCACAGAACTGATTTGGCTTAAGAAATAACCTTTACTGCAGAGTTCTGAGCCAAACAGGTTCCTCAGTCTAAGTTCACCTCATCAGCATAACAACTTTTGTGCCAGCACAGTCCAAGCTACATCTGTTCATACAGTACGGCTTTTCAACATGAATCAGAATCATAGAACAGTCTGATTGGAAGGGAACTTAAAGATCATCTAGTCCAATTCCCCTCTCATGGGCAGGGACACCTTCCACTAGACCAGACTGCTCAGGGCTCCATCCAACCTGGCCTTGAATACTTCCAGGGATGAGGCATCCACTACTTCACTGGGCAACCTGTTCCACTGCCTCACCACCATCACAGTAAAGAATTTCTTCTTAACATCTAATCTAAACCTACTCTCAGTTTGAAGCCATTCCCCCTTGTCCTATCCCTATATGCCCTTGTAAAAAGTCCTCCTCTGGTTCTTTTGTAGGTCCAACTTAGGTACTGGAAAGCTGCTAGAAGAACAAACCACAGACTAAGAGAACTTATAGTTAATCTAACTTCACTAGGTGGTAACTTCTCAATCTTGTGCCAGGTCTCTGCAAAAAACCAGTACAGCAACCAACTTTGGCATTTCAATTCAGACTATGCACAGTATACATTTGCTTCATATTTTTATTCTAAATGTAAGAAAACCTCACCAGTTACCAGTGCCATTATCTTCCAGCTACACCCAATAGTCCAGATTAATTTTGGGGTATGAAATCGAAACTAAAAGCTTTAGCTGCATAGGGCTAAACTTAAAGCAGTATATTGGCACATGGACAAGTTATAACTACTTGCCAAATGACAATTCTTTCCTGTTCTGTCACAGTGCGATAAGGGGGAAGATCACATTGATCTCCTGCACCAAGAAGTGACAAATTGCACATAAGAAGGTAAAAATGCATGCATGCTTTTGCTTTGATTTTTGGGGGGGAGGCAGCAGGAAAAAGTGAAACTTATCAGTCAAAACTGTCTTCTACATATAGCGATAAACTGCCTCAGAAAACTACAGAGACTTAATTCAAAACTTAGTATAACATTACATCACATTTTGGCACAAATTCATCCAGGGTCTATCAATTCATTAGCTACAATTATGTAAAGATCTGGCTGTAACCAGCATTACTGAAAATAAATTAGTTACCTAAGCAGATGCCAAATTGTCAAAGAGATTTCAGAATGTTTACATTAAAATTTTATCACTGCAAAACAACTTCATTGAAGAAAATCTTCTAAAAATAACATCTACCTTTTAGGAAAAAAAAAGAAAGAATTAGCAGCAAAGCCCATCAGACTGTAAAGCAAAGGTCAGACATCATAAATAGAAGGCTGCACTTGTGGTTCCCAATAGCTGGCCTCCACATGAATTCTATTCCTTGCCATGTAATCCCCAAGTGTCAGCATTCCATATGCCCCCGCTTCCTGAACTCATTACTGGGCTAATGTCTCTTGTACATTAATGCTTCTACCACTCTGCAGGTTCCCAGACCCTACCACCAGCCCCGACTTTATCTAGCATCCCCTCCCCGCAAAAAGTAAGAAAATCTTAACCAGTACTCAATCTATGGACAATTGTCAGCAAACTGAAACTACAGGTGTGCTAAGTGAGCACCATGAGCTCTGGATTGCTCACAATCTTCCCTCACAAACTTCTGGCTCTCCAGCTCCCATCCCCACGCAATGTTAACCAGTGCAAAGCCACCTGCAGTGAGATGAAAACAAGTGTACTCCAGGTAACTGTGCCTTCACACAAGAAAAAAAAATAATAATCCAGAATCTACCCACTCTTGGAAGAAGACTTTGTGGCCAAACAGTAACATGAAGGGGAGCATTTTAAGGTCAGCATTACTCTCCCCTGAGAATGACCACATTCCTGAATTTTCCACAACAGATTACATGATTTTGGAACTGTGACTCTCAGATCCTACGCAAATTCCTAGAGGATTATCTATGTACTAGCACACATCAAGCTTTTCATGGTGCATCTCCAGCTATAGTAAAGTGACGCATAATTAAATTCACTAAGCTAATAGTGTAAACCATTCCTGCACTTATATTCATGGAGCACATGTGCATTGGAGGTTTGCAAATAGACAGTGTAGAGTCAATTATCAAAGTGTGGTTAAAACAAACAATAATTCATACAGAGCTTCTGTCCAAATGCCATCTGCCCTGGGTTGGCGTGGCAAGGTTCTGTTAGTGGCAGGGGGTGGGGGGGCAAAGAAGTGGCTTCTGTGAGAAGCTGCTAGAAGCCTCCTCTATGTCCAACAGAGCCAATGCCAGCCAGCTGCAAGATGGACCTGCTGCTGGCCAAGGCTGTGCCCACCAGCAATGGTGGCAGCACCCCTGGGGTAACATAAAAACAACCTGGACAGGAGCAGCCAAAGAGAGGAGTGAATATGTGAGAGCAACAACTCTGCAGACATCAAGGTCAGTGCAGAAGTTGAGGGAGGAGGTGCTCCAGGTGCTGGAGCAGAGATTCCCCTGCAGCCCATGAGGAAGACCATAGTGAGACAGGCTGTCCCCCTGCAGCCCATGGAGGACCCCCTGCCAGAGCAGGTGGATGTGCCCAAAGGAGACTGCGACCCCATCGGACGCCTGCAGTGGAGCATGCTCCTGGCAGGACCTGTGGAGAGAGGAATCCACGTTGGAGCAGGTTTGCTGGTAGGACTTGTGACCCAGTGGAGGACCCATACTGAAGCAGCCTGAACCCTGTGGAAAGGACCCACACTGGAGGAGTTTATGAAGAACTGTAGCCCATGGGAAGGACTCATGTTGAAGAAGTTCATGGAGGGACCTAATCCTGGAGCAGGAAGTCCTGCCCCCGAGAAGGAAGGAGCAACAGAGAAAACGTCATGAATTGAGCATAACCCCCATTTCCCATTCCCATCACAGGGGAGGGGAGAGGAAAATGAGGAATTAAGTTGACCCCAGGAAGAAGAGCGGGGTGGGGAAGGTGTTTTAAGATTTAGGTTTTATTTCTCATTCACCCTACTCAGATTTGATTGGTAATAAATGATATTAACTTCCCTGAGTCTGTTTTGCCCATGACTGTAATGGGCCAGTGATCCCTCCCTGTGATTCTCTTGACCCAGTAGCCTTTGGTTGTATTTTCTCTCCCCTGCTCAGCTGAGCAGGGCTGGAACAGAACGGCTTTGGTGGGCACTTGGCATCCAGCTGGGGTCAACCCACCACACCATCTTCGGCAAAATTTGCCACTTGCTTCTCACTATTAATCCACCAGTCACATGTAACTACGAAAATGTTACATGTTTTGTTCTGTACTATTACACACAACAAATTTTGATGATACTCTGAAAGCCCTCTAAACATAAGAGACAAACACAGTATAAAACAATTGCATGCAAAGCGATAAAAATCCATTAGCATCAGTACTTAAAAACCCTGGTGTACTATAAGTTTGTGCCTCAAAGTTGCTCCAGTATTATAGAGGGTCCAAGCAACATTACTGCCTCTAGCTGGATTATTTACTTAGTTTTTCCTCAGTTTTTATTCTACAGTGTCTACTAAAAGCTTCTTTAAGGAAAAGGCTGTAAAAAGTCATCAGTGTCCTCTTTAGGATTTGTTATTAAGACTCCACATTTTCTTTTTAAAACTGGTACCTTGACCCGACTTGAAAGTTTTCTTATCCTCTGGACTTGAGCCTTCCTCTCAGCCTCCCTCCCACATCTGCACAAAGGATCTGTCCTGCCAAGCTTCAGTCTTCCAATACCTGCCTAAATACCCTTCCACTATCACAGCCAGCGTATGCCATACTAGTCACCTGGCAAGAAGTCTCAATGAGAGTTGCAAAACAGCATATGTATTATCTTCCCACATTTGTTGCGGGGGGCAGAGGGAAAGTGGTTTTAAGAAGACCAGTACAAAACCACCTCCTAAAATTCCAAAAATTTTCACTCTTCTATCAAATCTGAAGTTGCCCACAAGATTCAAAACAGCATACAAGATGCAAAAAGACATTACAAAGACCAGGCTTCTCTGACAAATGTCAAGGAACAGCACTGTCCAAAAGTAATGTTTTCTGTGCCTAATCACCAACCAAAAAAATAGAAAATACCACAAAAAGGTATTAAGTTTACCTCAAGTCTTTTTTATTTAATTTTTTTATTGAGGAAACAAGAAAAAAGTGGTCAGAAATGTCAGTTTTCAAAAAGCAGAGGTGATTTAAATTTTCATGTGGAGACAGAAGTACATGCCTCAGAAGCCCACAGCTTTCAAGACAAAGTAAGAAACTTCAAGTTGGCTGCCAGTAATACTTTTTAAGAACTTCTAGAAAGTTTTAGTTGCAGCCTAAATATCTGATTTATATTTTAAAAAACCCCAAACTTATAAAGCTGATTACATTGAGCTCTAATATAGAATGCTGTAGGTGCCTATTGCCACACACACTGAGAGAACCTCCATAAAACTTCCCAGAAATTTTACATTTTGAGGCAGCATTTTGTAACTAGCAGTCCAAGCGTTCCCAGAGTCCCAAAAAATACTGCAAGCAGGAGTTCACTGGCAGCCATATGGAAATAGCTTCTCACAGTAAATAAAAAGGAACAAGTAGCTCAGACAACACCACACTATCATGCAGAGAAGGAAATCCAAGCCTCTGTAATTTAACACTGATAAATTTATTAACAAGAAAAAAATCTGAAGGAGTCTCAGATAGTCCTTCAGATGGTTACTTCATGATAGGAGCAGCTGCAGTGACTGTAACACAAAGGCTACCAACAACTGGCTATACAGTCAACACACAGACCTGGACATGAAATCATGAATTATGAAATCACTGCAGCGAAGAAAACAGCAGGAAAAAAAAATTAAAAGATTATATGAGGCAGCATTGCCCATCCCATTCAGATATACTGACTGCACTTGACACAGCAACGAGGTGGATTGAATGTCAGCCAAGAAAAAAACTCAGACACAATTCAATTCCTTACTCAACTGGAGGTACGTGACTTTGCAACATGGGAAAGAATTGATGTAATAAGTGCTTGAAAGTAAAAACCACTGAGCTTATTTATTGTCTGTTGCAAAGGCTCACCTTTAAATACTAGAAATAGTCACTCCGGGGAAAAAAGTTTACAGCATCAAAACCACATATCTATGTAAATATGTCATACTGCTTTTATCTTATATTAATAGATTTTTTTGGCAAGGTGATTCTCATAAGACCCCCGGTTTTGAACTACTGAAGAAAACAAAAATACCTCTTCTCTATTCACAAGATAGGTTTTCCAATTCTGATTATATCTCTGGAGATTCAAAACTACATCAACATTTTCTATTCACCATTTGTGATGTGCTAACACCATCATAACTCTAAAGCAAGTCATCTCTTGAGCTTACAGGTCATTCCCCCACACGCTTTAATAAAGTCTGTGTTTCTAAGTAATCTGAGGACAGTAGATCAGGAATAATTCTGTATCTTCTGCAACAACTGCTTTGCAACATCCATACTGTCACCTCTTCACTGAATTTGATGAAAGTATGGGAAACATAAATAAAGTTCTTGCAGAGACAAGGAAAGCTACTGCTCTGCTACTGGGATAGATGACAGCCTGCGCATAGCAAAGACGCAGGCTGAGGAGTATAGGGCTGCTAGTCAACCTGAGAGCCAGGCCATCTGCCAGCAGTCGGTCAAGACAAGGAATGCCAACTGCATTTGGAGCAGCCAGCTAGACCCTACAGTCCAAATATGCTCTCCTCTCCCCAATCAGCCATCCACAGTCTCCCCTGGATGACAACACAAAGGGTGCATGGGAAATGGTCTTTTCCTAACAGTAACCTAAGTCATTTATTTATCATAAAATTTATTACTGTGCATAACAAAAACATCTAATTTTCTTTATTGGAGCCATTTTACCTTTCTACAGCTCTTTTCTATTTTGCTCTCTTCCATTTCCTTTCCCAATCTTTCCAATTCTCACTAGCGACTGAGTTCAATCCCCCCCCTCCCTTTAAGGTAAAAGGAATAGGAAATTTAACACTAACATCAAAATTGACACGATAGGAAAGGTCAAAACAATTCTCACTTAAGACTCCTGATGTCTCAAGCAGGTGTATTTCTGTGTCTGCACCTCTGCAGCTGTGATATTTCAAAATATGACTTTGCACATTTTTGAGGCTGTAGTAACTAGTCAGATTCAAGTCCTGGACCATATGCACCTCTGGCAACCCAATGCATACCCAGTGAAGGAGCTGTAGAGCTGGTCATCTAACACAGCCGATCCAAGATTTAAGAGCTCCAGACTGGCTGCAGACAACTGATAATGCATGCATGGAAATACTCAAGCCACCATACAGACCACCCTGTAATAGATAATAAACCCAAAAAAATGTCTAAGGGGGATCCTCCAAAGAAAATCTGGAGTTTCTAGGTCTCTCTTTTGCCCTCCAACTTTCCTCTCCAGGAGGAAAAGAAACATTCCCACACCATCACATATCTTTGAAGTGAGTTGTGTAAATTGCACCAGGTTTTTTTTCTAGAAAAGCATGAAAGACACAAAAGTGCCAAGAATGAAATTTATGCACCAGCTTACAAACTGGTCCACTTCCGTATTCCGAGGAATTGTCAAGAGCAATCAAAAAAATTTAATACAGACACCAGCCTCATGACTGAGTTCTTCAACTCTGTGACAAATACCAGTTCCACCGAATTACGAATCAGTGCTGCCTCTCACACCTGAAATACATTCAGCTTAGCATGCTGTACACTCGAGCAGCTGGATGAGCATCAAATTCAATCTGTAAGATTTGTCTTCTTTACTTTTACTGCTTACAATTCTGAGCAGTAATCATGGTTTAGTCTGTTTCACACCAGAGGAACACTACTTCTTTTACCTCATCTTCTCTATCACCTACTTGACAATTGGACTTCTTAAGAAACAATATAGGATTTTTTTTCACCCACTGTTTAACATATTCTACATTTATGTGTTTTACAATGGTAGCCAACGTTGCGTGCTCAACCAAGAGAGCTTCGCAGTGCTATAAATGAACATCCGTTCATTTCAATAGATGATGAGGATGCTGTCGTTTCCTGCGAGGGCAAACGAACCTTACTGGAATCACTAAATAACTTTTGTAGAGAATGATCACTCATTTGAGGGCTTCAATTCACATCACTGCAAATTAAGCAGGAGACAGCAGCCCAGCACGATCAGCCACGCTAGCTACAGGACCGAGCTGCCTTTGGATAGCTTGCCATGCAACTATCTGTATCCCCGCTGAGTGACTCCAAATCATTCCAGTCTTAAGCTGAAACTGAATTCGGAGGGTCAGCTGGAAGTGCCCCAAAGCTGAGAACCCTTACAAAGCTCGGTAAATCAAAGCCGAAACACGACACTGAACCCCCAGCGCGGCACGTTAACACCGTACGGGCCGACAGCTCCGAGCGCACGCCGTACTGACCGGGCTGACCCAGGGTGCAGCGGCGCGGATGTCCCGACTCACACACAGCTTAAGCCCAGGTTTAACTACTCGCTGCGGCTTGTCCCTCAGCGCACAGGAGGAACCCGAGCGCGGCGCCGCCGCCCTGTCCCGGCCCGAGCACGGTGGGAGCTGTGCCGGCGACCGGGGCTGGGCGGGGGCCGCCGCTGAGGAAGCGCAGGGAGGCAGAGGAGGGCGGGCGGGTGCTCCCGGTGCCTTTCGAGCCCCGGGCCCCGCGGTCGGCAGCGCCGGGGCCGCGGGGCGGGCAATGCCCGCGATGGGCGCGGGCCCAGGAGCGCCCGCCCGTTCCCGCCGCCCGCGCGCGACACAGCGCTCGGGAGCCCCCGCGGCAGCGAGAGGAGCGGCGGGGGGAGCGGGGGCGGAGGCGGCGGGTCGCCCCTCGCCCGGCAGGGGTAGGGGGAGGCCGGGGAGGCGGCCCTGCCCCGGCGCGGCCCGACTCCCGGACACCGG